>NC_072426.2:77512777-77827222 GCF_028878055.3 Symphalangus syndactylus
AGGAAGGAAGGAAGGAGAAAGAAAGACAGAAAGAAAGAAGGAAGGAAGGAAGGAAAGAAAGAAAGAAAAAGAAAGAAAGAAAGAAAGAAAGAAAGAAAGAAAGAAAGAAAGAAAGAAAGAAAGAAAGAGAAAGAGAGGAAGAGGGAAAGAGAGGGAGGAAGGGAGGATGGGAGGAAGGTGAAACATAGAAGAAAGAAAACTTGCTTAATAGAAAATTGAGAAAATGCAATTTACACATCAATGAGCCATCATGTTTTATCTTACAAACTGTTGAAGAATTTAAAACACACACACACACACACACACACACACAGTGTTTTCCTTAGCTATGTGTAAACTGTGCCCCAAATTTAGTGGTGTAAAGGATGGATCATTTTATCATCATGCTCATGGATTCTGTGGGTCAGGTATTCAGAAACGGTGCAGCAGGAACAGCTTCTCTCTGCTCCACAGCATGCAGGTGCTCAGCTGGGAAGACTCATTCACTAGCAGGTCTGTTGGTTGCCAGTGAATGCTTGTTTTCTGGAATCTCAGATTGGACTGTCAACCGAACCCCTATATATGGCCTCTCCATGTGACTATTCGGTTTTCTCACTACATGGTGGCTGTTTTCCAAAACCAAGTGTCCCAAGAAAAGTCAAATAGAAACTCTCTCTGTTTATGCTCTGGCCTTGGAAACCAGCCTGCATTGCTTTTGCTAGTCATGAGTCCCCCTAATATCATGAGGAGAGAAGATAGCCCTCACTTCTTTAGGGGAGGAGTGTCAAAGTCACATGGTAAGAAGAATGTGGGGACATTTTGCAGCCATTTTGGAAAATACAATCAGCCACACACACTAATCATGAATTTTGATGAGGATTCAGGGAAATGGGGGGAATTACATTTTAGTACTGTCTGGGAAATGGATGTATTTAACAATAGTCTTAAAAGGGACATATCCTTTGACAAAATAATTCTGGGTTTTTAAGTACGAAATCTTTTTTTTTGAGATGGAGTCTCGCTCTGTTGCCCAGGCTGGAGTGCAGTGGCGCGATCTGGGCTCACTGCAAGCTCCACCTCCTGGGTTCACGCCATTCTCCTGCCTCAGCCTCTCCGAGTAGCTGGGACTACAGGCGCCCGCCACCACGCCCGGCTAATTTTTTTTGTATTTTTAGTAGAGATGGGGTTTCACCCTGGTCTCGATCTCCTGACCTCGTGATCCACCTGCCTTGGCCTCCCAAAGTGCTGGGATTACAAGCATGAGCCACCGCGCCTGGCCTAATTATGGTTGTTTTTATAAACTACACGTGCCATGGCTCAGCAGCCTGTGAATAGTTTACTCTTATTTGATCATATCTGAATAATTGTAGCACAAACCTCCAAGCTGTAGAATGATGCTACTGCTTGAATGTTTGTGTTCCTCCAAAATTCATGTTGAAACTTCTTCCCCTATGCAATGGTATTAAGAGGTGGGGTCTTTAGCAGGTGATTAAGTAACGAGGGTTCCTCCCTCATGAATGGTATTGAGGCCCATATGAAAGAGGCTTCACACTGGGTCAGCCCTCTCTTGTTCTTTTGCCTTCTGCCATGTGAGGGCACAACCTTCCCCCTTTCTGCCACAGGTGGATGCAGCAACAAGGTTCCATCTTGGAAGCAGAGAACAGCCCTCATCAGACACCAGATCTGCTGCCACTTTGATCCTAAATGTGCCAGCCTCCAGATCTGTGATTAAATACATTTCTGTTGAAAATGACCCAGTCTCACGTATTTGTTAGAGCAGCACAAATAGACGAAGACAGTTGGCCATAGGATTTAGCTCTGTTAAAATGTTCTTGTCCCCACTAATGTTTTCTGGAGGGTCCTAAAGGTGTGTCCCACAGTGACCACAAGCCAGTCTGTAAGCACAGTCCCCAGCAGCTCCCCACCATGTTCCTGTTCTTAGGTGCATTCAGTGAGGCATGCTTTAAACACTTGGTAATGATGAAGGTGGTACAATGAGTTGCTGCAATTATTTTCACTGTGCCTTTCTGAATGTTCTAAATTTTCTATAGTGAATTCATTTGTAATTAGAAACATAGCTATTGAAAAGAAATGAGATTTTCGCTTCTGATCTTATCCTAATTTGTCAACGGCAAAAGATGTTCTGACTTTGTACTTTATAATGCTCTTGCCAGAGGAAATCATATAAATATGTAGGGAAAAGAAAGAGAGATCGGACTGTCCCTGTGTCTATGTAGAAAGGAAAGACATGAGAGACTCCATTTTGAAAAAGACCTGTACTTTAAACAATTGCTTTGCTGAGATGTTGTTAATTTGTAGCTTTGCCCCAGCCACTTTGACCCAGCCACTTTGACCCAACCTGGAGCTCACAAAAACATGTGTTGTATGAAATCAAGGTTTAAGGGATCTAGGGCTGTGCAGGACGTGCCTTGTTAATAAAATGTTTACAAGCAGTATACTTGGTAACAGTCATCACCATTCTCTAGTCTCAATAAACCAGGGGCACAATGCACTGCGGAAAGCCGCAGGGACCTCTGCCCTTGAAAGCAGGGTATTGTCGAAGGTTTCTCCCCATGTGATAGCCTGAAATATGGCCTCGTGGGATGAGAAAGACCTGACCGACCCCCAGCCTGACACCCGTAAATGGTCTGTGCTGAGGTGGATTAGTAAAAGAGGAAAGCCTCTTGCAGTTGAGATAGAGGAAGGCCACTGTCTCCTGCCTGCCCCTAGGAACTGAATGTCTCGGTATAAAACCTGATTGTACATTTGTTCAATTCTGAGATAGGAGAAAAACTGCCCTATGGTGGGAGGCGAGACATGTTTGCAGCAATGCTGCCTTGTTATTCTTTACTCCGCTGAGATGTTTGGATGGAGAGAAACATAAATCTGGCTTACGTGCACGTCCAGTCATAGTACCTTCCCTTGAACTTAATTATGACGTAGATTTCTATTGTTCACATGTTTGTTGCTGACCTTCTCCTTATTATCACCCTGCCCTCCTACTACGTTCCTTTTTGCTGAAATAACGAAAATAATAACCAATAAAAGACCGGGCGCGGTGGCTCACGCCTGTAATCCCAGCACTTTGGGAGGCCAAGGCGGGCGGATCAAGAGGTCAGGAGATCGAGACCACGGTGAAACCTCATCTCTACTAAAAATACAAAAAAGTTAGCTGGGCGCAGTGGCAGGTGCCTGTAGTCCCAGCTACTCGGGAGGCTGAGGCAGGAGAATGGTGTCAACCCAGGGGGCGGAGCTTGCAGTGAGGGGAGATCACGCCACTGCACTCCAGCTTGGGCGACAGAGCGAGACTCCATCTCAAAAAATAAAAATAAAAAATAACCAGTAAAAACTGAGGGAACTCAGAGACTGGTGCCAGTGTCGGTCTTTGGTGTGCTGAGCACTGGTCCCCTGGGCCTACCATTGTTTCTCTATACTTTGTCTCTGTGTCTTATTTCTTTTCTCAGTCTCTCATCCCACCAGACTAGAAATACCCACAGGTGTGGAGGGGCAGGCCACTCCTTCACATATATGGATAGATGAGCTAGTTAGATGGATAGTTAGACAGGTACAGATATTTACCTTATAAATAAATCTATATAGATTTCTCTACATCAACCTATGTAGACTTATTACCTAATCATATGTATGTGTATATTTGTGTATATGTATATATATGTGTGTATATGTATATGACACATATATCTTTCTTTTTATTATACTTCAAGTTTTAGGGCACATGTGCACAACGTGCAGGTTTGTTACATATGTATGCAGTGCTATATTGGTGTGCTGCACCCATTAACTCATCATTTACATTAGGTATATATCCTAATGCTATCCCTCCCCCCTACCCCCACCCCACAACAGGACCTGGTGTGTGATGTTCCCCTTCCTGTGTCCAAGTGTTCTCATTGTTCAATGCCCACCTATGAGTGAGAACATGCGGTGTTTGTTTTTTTGTCCTTGCGATAGTTTGCTGAGAATGATGGTTTCCAGCTTCATCCACGTCCCTACAAAGGACATGAACTCATTCTTTTTTATGGCTGCATAGTATTCCATGGTGTATATGTGCCACATTTTCTTAATCCATCTATCATTGATGGACATTTGGGTTGGTTCCAAGTCTTTGCTATTGTGAGTAGTGCTGAAATAAACATACGTGTGCATGTGTCTTTATAGCAGCATGATTTATATTCCTTTGGGTATATACCCAGTAATAGGATGGCTGGGTCAAATGGTATTTCTAGTTCTAGATCCCTGAGGAATTGCCACACTGACTTCCACAATGGTTGAACTAGTTTACAATCCCACCAACAGTGCAAAAGTGTTCCTATTTCTCCACATCCTCTCCAACACCTGTTGTTTCCTGACTTTTTAATGATCGCCACTCTAACTGGTGTGAGATGGTATCTCACTGTGGTTTTGATTTGCATTTCTCTGATGGCCAGTGATGATGAGCATTTTTTCATGTGTCTGTTGGCTGCATAAATGTCTTCTTTTGAGAAGTGTCTGTTCATATCCTTTGCCCACTTTTTGATGGGGTTGTTTGTTTTTTTCTTGTAAATTTGTTTGAGTTCATTGTAGATTCTGGATCTTAGCCCTTTGTCAGATGAGCAGACTGCACAAATTTTCTCCCATTCTGTAGGGTGCCTGTTCACTCTGATGGTAGTTTCTTTTTCTGTGCAGAAGCTCTTTAGTTTAATTAGATCCCATTTGTCAATTTTGGCTTTTGTTGCCATTGCTTTTGGTGTTTTAGACATGAAGTCCTTGCCCATGCCTATGTTCTGAATGATATTGCCTAGGTTTTCTTCTAGGGTTGTGACACATATATCTTTCTAACTGATCCCCCTCACAACAGTCTTGTCCATTTCAACCTGTGTTTCAGACCATATCCAGCCAGAAAAAGTGTTCTGAAAATGCAAGTTTGATCACATCATGTCCCTGTTTAAAGTCGTTCATTACTGCTGGGATGCAAAGCACCTTTCCTCCACAGCCGGCATTCTCTGCTAGAATCTGCTCCCGACTTGCCGCTTCCCTCCTACCTCTTCCCACCACCTGCACTGCCACAAACCACCCAATATGCGTGTAGAATGGCTGTCTTTTGGAAATAATTTGTGCTTTAAAAATTTCTGCACTAGGCCGGGCACGGTGCTCAAGCCTGTAATCCCAGCACTTTGGGAGGCTGAGGCGGGTGGATCACGAGTTCAGGAAATCGAGACCATCCTGGCTAACACGGTGAAACCTCGTCTCTACTAAATATACAAAAAATTAGCCGGGCGTTGTGGCGGGCGCCTATAGTCCCACCTACTCGGCAGGCTGAGGCAGGAGAATGGTGTCAACCCAGGGGGCGGAGCTTGCAGTGAGCGGAGATCGCGACATTGCACTCCAGCCTGGGGGACAGAGCGAGACTCCGTCTCAAAAAAAAAAAAATTCCTGCACTTTTTCAGCCTCTAGATGTACTTCACTTGGTCCATACTACATTTTAAAAATAATTTTCTTTGTTGCTGATGTTAATAAATTGGGACATATTACATTAAAAAAATAACTATTTTTTTAGATTTCCTTAGAATCTGATACATTGGCTTTGCATTGCCAGGGCCTCCTTGGGATAGGCATGGGATTTACAGATTACAACAATGATCGTCACTCCTGATGTCCCCTTACCAACTCATGCCACTAACGCACACCACATTCCTAAACCCATACACGCAGACGTTTGTGACGCTGCCAAAAGTGAGAATTATTCTCCCTGAATTTTCGCCTGAATGTTTGGCATTATTTAGAAGAAATGTAAATGTCTCATTTTCTCTTGGTTAAGAAAGAATTAAAATCAGTTTCTCGATCCTAAGAAACTGTGATGTTTATAAAAGAAATTTAATGCTTTCTTTAGTGATTCTTTTCAGTACCTCTTATAGCCTTTTAAGTTCCACTTTTTAATTGAGCACTTTGTTACTTGCATTGCTTACTAATTTTCTCATAGTGTTAGTTCTGATCCTCCTTCCAGACTCAAAACTCATTGACAGCAGGAGCCGTGTCAGGATACTTATACTTAGAAAAGCTCTCAATAAATACTGGTTGATGAAGTGATAGAATGTATCATTCTAACATAGGAAGATATCCTGGAAGAATGGTAGCCTGGTCATCGACAAGGCTCATTTAGGACAAGTCAGTCTTTCCTACACAGCTCTTCAGGAAAGGCTGTTATCTACTCCCATAAAGCAAGAGAGAGAAAAATAAGGTTTTACATGTTGGAACCTAAATCTTTCTTCCTGCATTCATTTTCAACCTAAAAGCTTCTCAAGATAAAAATAGCACCATAGATTCTCTCCTTCCATGGGGAAAAAACCCAAGTGAAAAACTCTCCGTGGGTTCAGCACTACCTGTCTCTGATGTCACCATGATTTGCATGCCAAAGGGAAGCCTGCAGGCAGAGTGGCCCTCTCTGGGGATGGGTGCAGCCCAGAATTGGAAACTGACAGGTCTTGGTGAGGATGCAGAGAAGGCTGGCTCTGCAATACCGCTGGCACTGTCCACAGGCTCTGCAGAAGCTGGGGATCCCCAGGGCAGGCAAGAAGCCTGAGGTCAGGAAGGTTGCCATTTGTAAAACCAAAGTCACAGCAGAGCTGAGTTCCTCCTTTAGGAAAATTAACTGGTTGAGGGGATAACAGTCAGAATGATTAAATGCTTCTGCTTTGTGCCTTACTTCCCAACTGACAGAAAGCATTGTAATTTTAGAATCATTTTCTTCTCTCAGATGAAGATATGTTTAAGAGCGAGGTGACAGTTTTCACATGGATGCACAGATTTCTAAAGACAACATCTTTACAGCTACCATTTGTGAAAAATGTTTTTGTCAAATTACAGGTAACTAAATTAGTAAGGAGGCACCTGACCTCAGAAAAGAATGCAAATGACAGTTTCCAGTGTGAAATTGTTCTCACTGGGACAAGGATATCTTCCTTTTCTCTTTGGCTTAAATGAACATACTGGCCAATAGCAACATATTTATTACTCATGAGTGAAGTAAAGGCCTGCCAAGACTCAAAGCAAGCAAATGAGGAAAATGACAGGACAACAGACAGATATTTTAGTGATCTTTGGTCATAGGTGATAGGAGTTGTATAAATTCCATGAATAATCCAAATATTAAAAATAAACTAATTTCATGTGTGACTAAATGATGAAATAAACTAAATTTTCTCCTTCTAGAATAACTTTTCAAAACAGATACCTTCACAGACTGACATATATATGGGTGTATCCTCTCCTTCTCACATAAAGCCTGCATTAATACATTTATATTTGTGTGGCTTTGTGAGAAAAATAAGTGTATGAAATGGCAGGTGGTAGCAAAGAGAGAAAGTGAAGAAAGGGGCCAGGCACGGTGGCTCATGCCTGTAATCCCAACACTTTAGGAGGCTGAGGTGGGTGGATCACGAAGTCAGGAGATTGAGACCATCCTGGCTAACACGGTGAAACCGCGTCTCTGCTAAAAATACAAAAAAAAAAAAAAAAAAAAAAATTAGCCGGGTGTGGTGGCGGGCACCTGTAGTCCCAGCTACTCTGGAGGCTGAGGCAGGAGAATGGCATGAACCCGGCAGGTGGAGTTTGCAGTGAGCCGAGATCCTGCCACTGAACTCCAGCCTGGGCGATAGAGCGAGACCATGTCTCAAAAAAACAAATAAACAACAAAAAACAAAAAACAAACAAACAAAACCTCTGAGGCCAGACGCGGTGGCTCACACATGTAATCCCAGCACTTTGGAGGGCCGAGGCGGGCAGATCACGAGGTTAGGAGACCGAGACCATACTGGCTAACAAGGTGAAATCCCGTCTCCACTAAAAATACAAAAAAATTGGCCAGGCGTGGTGGCGGGTGCCTGTAGTCCCAGCTACTTGGGAGGCTGAGGCAGGAGAATGGCGTGAACCCGGGAGGCGGAGCTTGCAGTGAGCCGAGATGGCGCCAATGCACTCCGTCTCAAAAAAAAAAAAAAAAAAGAAAAGAAGAAAAGAAAACCTCTGAGAGAATTATTTTATTTAGAATCAGGAATTGTGATGCTTTACCTCAGCAATTTATTTGCTTGTCTCATGCTGACACAAAAATGTGTGATCAGCTGTGTTTCTGACTTATCCTTAGCAAACATTAAACTTAATCTCTGTCCTTAGGTATGTTATAGTCAAACAAAGCCAACGAAACATACATACTAAATAGTACGATACTATTAAAAAATAGGCTGGGCATGCTGGCTCACACCTGTAATCTGAACACTTTGGGAGGCTGAGGCAGGAGGATCACTTGAGGCTAGGAGCTTGGGACCACCCTGGGCAACATAGTGAGAACTCATCTCCAAAAAAAATTAGCCAGGTGAGGTGGCATGCAGCTGTAGTCCTAGCTACTTAGGAGGCTGAGGTGGGAGGATTACTTGAGCCCAGGAGATCAAGCTTACAGTGAACTATGATCATGCCACTACACTTCAGCTTTGGCAACAGAGTGAGACCCTATCTCTAAAAAAATAAAAATAAATACAGTGATGGCGATGACCGCTATGGGAGATTTTAATTGGAGGAATTTCTTGTGGAAAATCATTAAAAATGGGTAACATTTAGAAGACATACAAGTTTCTAAAAGACAGTATTAATGTTCTCTGTGCACATTAGGATATAAAGTTCACTGGGCACTGCAGGACATTTAATAAACTATTCAATAAAATGCCTTAAGTGTCAAGCACAGGGATTTGGAAATAGAGAGCTATTGGTTTGTGAAGAAAACATTGCATTATAAAATCGTTGTAGGAATATGTATACATACATATACATACATATATAGATTCCTACAATCTTTTTCAGATAATAAAATAGAAGAGAATATGAGATATTATATATTATATGTTCATTATATATACATATATTATATATTTATGTATCTGTGTAATGTCTCACATTCCATTCTTTTTTATCTGAATTTTTATGTTTTAAATTTAGCGATCTTTAACTCACTAATCTTGTATTTCAATGTGTCCAAATAACTTTTAAACCTATCCCAATGGGTTCTTAATAAGTTTTTAAAATTTCTTTTTAGTTGATGCATAAGAATTGTGCATATTTATGGAATACAATGTGATGTTTTGATGCTGGCTTTATAAAATGAGTTTAGATGTACTTCTTCAATTTTTTTTTTTTTTTTTTTTTTTTTTTGAGACGGAGTCTCGCTCTGTCGCCCAGGCTGGAGTGCAGTGGCGCAATCTCGGCTCACTGCAAGCTCCGCCTCCCGGGTTCACGCCATTCTCCTGCCTCAGCCTCTCCGAGTAGCTGGGACTACAGGCGCCCGCCACCACGCCCGGCTAATTTTTTATATTTTTAGTAGAGACGGGGTTTCACCGTGGTCTCGATCTCCTGACCTCGTGATCCGCCCGCCTCGGCCCCCCAAAGTGCTGGGATTACAAGCCTGAGCCACCGCGCCCGGCCTACTTCTTCAATTTTTTGAAATAGTTTGAGAAGGGTATTTGTTCTATAAATCCTGGTAGAATTCTGCTGTGAAGCCATCTGTTCCAGAGCTTTTCTTTGGTGGGAGATTTTGTTATTATTATTATTATTAATTCAATCTCCTTATTCCTTATTCATCTATTCAAATTTTCCCTTTTTTTTTTAATTCAGTCTTGGTAGGTTGTATATGTCTAAGAACTTTCTTGTTTTTCCTGGGTTATCCAACTTGGTGTGTAACTCTATTTATTCATAGTAGTCTCATGATATTTTATATTTCTGTGGTAATATTTGTAATGTCTTCTCTTTCATTTCTGATTTTGAGTCTTTTTTCTTTTGTCTTTAGTCTTGCTAAAAGTTTGTCCATTTTGTTTATCTTTTCAAAGAACCACTTGTAGTTTAATTCATCTACTATATTGTCTTTCTTGTCCCTATTTCATTTATTTCTGCTCTGATATTTATTATTTCCATATTTCTACTGACTTTAGACTTAGTTTGTTCTTCTTTTTCTAGTTTTTTTGAGGTGCAATATTATTTATTTTTGATCTTTCTTTTTTGATGTATAAACTTCAATTTTAGAACTACTTTTGCTGCATCCCATAAGTTTTGGTATCTTGTGTTTCCATTTTCATTTGTCTTAAGATGTTTTTTAATTTTACTTTTAATTTTTTTCTTTGACCCATTGGTTGTGGTGAGCATGTTGTTTAAGTTCCATGTATTTATGAATTTTCCAAGACTTTTCCTGTTACTGATTTCTACTTTTATTTATTTGTGTACAGAAAAGATAGCTGATATGATTTCAAGCTTCTTAAATTTGTTAAAACTTGTTTGTGGCCTAACACGTGATCTCTCCTGGAGAACGTTTCACGTGCACTTTAGAAGAATGTGTATCCTACTGCTGCTTGATGGAATTTTCTGTATTTGTCTGTTCGGTCGGTCTATTTGGCCTAAAGTGTTGTCCAAATCCACTATTTCCCTACTGATTTTCTGTCTAGATAATTTATCCTTTGTTGAAAGTGGGAGCCTTGAATTCATCTATTATTATTTTCTTGCAGCGTATCTCATACTTCAGATCCATCAATATTTGCTTTACATGTTTAGGTGCTCTGATATTGGGTGCATACATTCTTAAAATTCTTATATCCTCTTGATGAATTAGCCTCTTTATCATAATATGATGACCTTCTTTGTCTCTTCTTATAGCTTTGACTTAATGTTTATTTTGTCTGATATAAGTATAGCCACCTCCATTTTCTTGTGGTTATCATTTGCCTGGAATATCTTTATTATTATTATTATTTCCTACCTTTCAGTTTATGTGTGCCCTTAAGGCTAAGTGAATCTCTTGTAGGGAGCATATTATTCAATCTTGTCTTTTTATTCAGTCAGCTACTCTATCTCTTTTGATTACAGAATTTAATCCATTTATATTTGAAGTAGTTATTGACAGGTAAGAACTTACTACTGCCATCTTGCTTTTTTTTTTTTTTTTAGTTTTGTAGTTATCTTGTTCCACTCTTCCAATCTTGCTGCCTTTTTGTGTGATTTGTTGTATTTTTGTAGTGATATGCTTTGATTCCTTTCTCTTTTGTGTATCTACTAGAGTTTTTTTTTCTTTGTGGTTACAATAAGTTTGGATTAAAATATCTTATAGTTATAATGCCCTAATTTAAGCTAATAGTATTTTATCTTCTATTGCATACAAAGAATCTACACTTTTATTTCTCTCAAAATTTTATGCTATTGGTCCATTCTTTACATCTATTTATATTGTGTATCTGTAAACTAATTGCTTATAGTTATAGTTGCTTTCAATAGTTTTCTTTTAATTCTTATCCTAAAATTAAGAGTGATTTACATACCACTTTTACAGTAATAGAGTATGCTGAATTTGACCATGTATTTACCTTTACCAGTGAATTTTATACATTAATATGTTTTCACATAGTTATTTATTATCTATTTCTTTTTTTTTTTTTTTTTTGACAAAATCGTGCTCTGTCACCCAGGCTGGAGTGCAGTGGTACAACTTCCACCTCCCAGGTTCCAGCAATTCTCCTGCCTCAGCCTCCCAAGTAGCTGGGACTACAGGCAAGTGCCACCATGCCCAGTTAATTTTTACATTTTTTAGTAGAGACCATATTGACCAGGCTGGTCTTGAACTCCTGACCTCATGATCAGCCCGCCTCGGCCTCCCAAAGTGCTGGGATTACAGGCATGAGCCCCCGCACCAGCCTATCTTTCTATTTCAATTCAAATAACTCTCTCAAGTATTCTTGTAAGGCCAGTCTCCTGGTGATGAACTCCTCAGCTTATTTGTCTTTGAATATCATTGTCTCTCCTTCATTTATGAAGGACAGCTTTACTGGGCAAAATATTCTTGATTGGTTTTCTTTTGTGTATGTCACTTTACTCTCTCCTTTGTTGCAAGCTTTCTGTTGAGAAGTCTACTTATAGCCTTATGGAATATTCTATGTGACAAATTTCTTCTCTCTTCCTTTATTCAAGAGTCTCTTTTCTGTCTTTCTTGATTTTTGACAATTTGATTATAATGTGTCTCAAAGTGTTCCTTTTTTGAAATTGATCTTGCTAGGACAGCTTTGAGCTTCCTGAAACTGTATATTCATATCAATCCCAAGATTTGGGAAGTTTTCAGGCAGTATTTCTTTAAATAAACTTTCTACCTTTTTGTCTCTTTCTTCTCTTTATGGTATTCCAGTAGTTTGTATGCAGTTGATCTTTCATATTTGCTTGTTCTGCATCCATGGATTCAACCTACCACTGATGGAAAATATTTTTAAAAAACAATAAAAATAACAATACAACAATAAAAATAATACTAGAAAACAATACAGTGTAATAACTACATAACTTTTACATTGTATTAAGTACTATAAGTAATGGAGAGATTATTTAAAGCATATTGTGAGGGTATGCATAGGTTATGTGCAAATACCATGCCATTTTATATATGGGACTTGAGTGTTAGCAGATTTTCATATTTATGAGGGGTTCTGGAACCAGTTCCCTGTGGATACCAAGGGATGCCTATATTCATGTTTGGTGGTGTCCCATAGATCCTTATGCTTTCTTCACTTTTTTTCATTATTTTTTCATTGCTCTAATTGGTTAATTTCAAGTGACCTACTTCTGGGCTCACTAATTCTTTCTTCTGCATGATCAAGTCCACTGTTAGAACTGAGTTTTTCAGTTCTTTCATATTATTCATCTGCTCTAGGGCTTCTGTTGAGTTTTTTTTTTATGGTTCCTATTTCCATATTAAACTTCTTTATTTGTTAATTTAATATTTGTATAATGTTACTTAGTTGTCTATGTGTATTTTCTTGCATCTCATTGAGCTTCTTTAGGATAATTCTTTTGAGTTATTTTTCAGACAATCCACACATCTCCATTTCTTTGGAGTCACTTATTGAAGTTTTATTAGTTTCCTTTGGTGGTATCATGTTTGTGTGATTATTTGTTATCTGTGTAGCTTTGCATTGATGTCTATACACTGAAAGGAGCAAACTCATCTCTCAGGCTTTACAGATTGGATTTGTCAAGTTAAAATCCTCTGCTATTAGGTCTTTGGATTAAGGAGATTGCCTCTGGGATTACAGTAGGCAGTAGAGTGGTATTGGATCCAGGTCATGTGGCTGATATTGGGTCTGCCATAGCCACCATAATCAACAGGCCTCTTTCCAGGGGTTCTCATGGGCATGAGTTCTATCTGGTCCCTGGGTGAACTGGACCATGTCTAAGATCTTAGTATGTGGAGCTGATGTTGATATGATGTACTGCTTCAGAATTTACCTAGTATGCTGATGAGTGTGGCCTTTTCTGAGTCTCTGAGAGAGCTCCCATTGGATCACTGGTTGGATGATCTGCCCTGGGCTGGTTGTACTGCCCTGGTCTATGATTTGAGATGGCTGGAATTAAGATTCAAGGTTGTTTCAGGGCCCACAGCTGAGACTGGGAAGTTCAGGCCAGTCTCCAGGATCATAACTAAGCGTATCTCCTGGTAGGTTCCTGGGTTAGCAGTCTTACTTTTAGACTGTAGTTGAGAAAGACTGGAGCCAATTTTTAAGGGTTATTCAAGATCTATAATGGGACCAAAGTCAGGGCATTACCTATAGGGCCACTGCTAGACGTGTCTCCCTCTGGGTCCCCAAGCAAGCGGAACTGTTATCAATCTCTACACAAAAGGGGCATAAGATCCAGGGTCATTTGAGGATCCACTTTGGGAGAAAGTTTGGCAAGCCTCCCATGGAAACTCAGGTGGGCATGTCTCCCAGTAGAATCCTAGTTGGGCAGAACTGCTTCCAGACCACAGCTGGGAGGGGCTAATTAACTCAAGCTTCAGGGCTAATTCACAATATGCTGTAAGAATTATGTTGGCAAGCCTGACCTGGTGGCATGGGTGGGTGATATTCCCAGCCAGTTCCCTAATCAGACAGAATTGTTCCCAGACCACAGCTGAAATGGGGCTGGAGCTGAGATTCAGAACCCATTTGGGAACTGTTATGGGATGGAAACTGGCAAGCCCATCCAGGTGCATCTCTCAAGATTTCCAAGCAGTACTAAGCTAGGAGCATAGCTGAGGGGGTGTTGGAGCTGAGTTACAGGGTATCTTTTGGGTTCAATGCTGAGACCAATGTTGGCAGCCCTGTCTGCCCAGACACTAGTGTGCATGATTCCCCCTAGGCCCATTGGCAGATAGTTTCAGTAGCAGGGTCAAGGCCAAATAGGGCTGGAGCCAAACCCTTCTAAGAACAGACATTTCTGGATCTAAACCTCGGAGCATGGTGAATGCTTCTGCCATGTGGGTGCATGTCTGCACTCTCAAAATGACACTCCTAGGTTTTGAGATACTCTAGGATTTCACAACCTCCTGCCTGAATCCCAAGGCTCCCACAAAGAGATTTTTGTTTACAGATGGGGTGCAGAATTCTTGTTGTCATCAGAGAAAGGAGGGGGAGACCTCCTGTTTTGCTATCTTACTCGTGTCCCCAAGGTCTTAGTGAGTTCCTAATATCATATATTTTATTTTTTAGTTTATAGTATCCTTTCAATTACTTTTAGTAAGTTCTCGTTCTTTGTTGAAAATCCTCTGAATTTTTATATATTTTTACATTCTTTCTTCTGTTTTCTGAATGTACCTAACAGTTACTTTAAATTCATTGTCAATTAATACAGTAGTTGGATCACAAGTTGCTCTTGTGTTCTTCCCTGTTATTTGTGGTTTATGCCATCTTGTTCTTGAAGTAGTGGATTTGTTGTACTCAAGACCCTGAGTTTTACCCCTCTCTCTGTCCTCCCACTTCGCCTTTTAACTTCCCAGTTTCCTTCCCTTGGGCAGTGTTCTGCCACTTGAAACTAGGAGTAGCCACAGGGCTTGCTTTGGCCATGTTAGCAAAATGGCACAAGCAGAGGCTTGAAAAAGTGCCTGTATGTTTCTTCGTGGCCTTTTGCTCCTCTGTCCTTGTCACAACAATAGGAACACATGAGCTTGCTGGGGAATGAGCACAAGGAGCAGAGCCAAACCCACCGGTTTATTCCAGCCAAGTCAGACATCTCTTGGTCAACTGACAGTCAGGGGAGACTCTGAAAACTGCCCATTTGAGGTTAGTCCAACTCATTGACTCTAGAACTCATGACTTATGTAATTATTGTGTGGCCTTAAAGCTGAGTAGTTTTCCTTTTTTTTTTTTTTCTGGTACATAGCATTATTGTGACAATATAAAACTGATACTTTAATATATTCATTACATTTTAGTTGTGTGCTAGATATGGTCTATTTTTTAAAAATTAGAAGCTTCAGATGATAATATCTACAAGAATCAACACTTTGCTAATCAAAGGCTAGGGGCTCATTATCTTGTTTGTTATGAACTTAGCTGGATCAAGGCTGGGTTAAAGTTTCATTAAAACTTCGTCTAACTCTGGTTAGTTCCTGTACCCAAGAACATGGATTCCAGGGTTTATTTGAAATCACGATGTCTTTGGCTCCTCAGTATCCAGAAATCTGGAATTTTGGCTTTGCTTCTCAGCAAAATCAGACATCTCTTAGTCAACTACCAGTCAAGGGAGACTCTGAAAACTGCCCATTTGAGATTAGTCCAACTCGTTGACTTTAGAACTTATGACTTATGTAATTATTGTGTGGCCTTAGAGCTCAGTAGTTTGTTTTTTGTTTTTCTTTTTTTTTTTTTTTTTTTTTAAGATTGATAGGCTTACTCCATGAACAGCTTCAGAATGTGGCCAATGCCTTAAAGGAGAGGCCTGCTGGGAATTTAAAGCCCTTCAAATCTCTGATTTTGTCAAGTCTAGCCACCAGTGGTTCTATTGTTTCTATCTCCCCAAAAAGAGCTCCTCTAGAGTTAGATCATCTAGCTGTGTCCATATCAGCAGAGCCTCCAGGATATAGACAATTGGGAGATTTTCATTTTTTTAAAGTTTTATTTTACTTTTAATTGATAAATAATGATTGCACATATTTGTGGGGTACAAATTGATATTTTGATAGATGCAAGCATTGTAGAATGATCAAATCAGGGTAATTAGCATATCCTTAACCTCAAATATTTGTGTTTTCTTTGCAGTGAGAATGTTTAAAATGATCTGTTTTCGCTATAAACGTACAATACATTCTTATCAAATATAGTCACCTTGTTCTGCAAGAGAACACCAGAATTTCTTCCTCCAACTAACTATAGCTTTGTACCCATTGACCAGCATCTCCCCTTCCTCCATCTACCTCCCACTTCCTGCATCTGGTAACCACTTGCTACTTGCTATTTCTATGAATTCAACTCTTTTAGATTTCACATACAAGTGAGATCATGAGGTTTCACTTTTCATTCAACACTCATTATTGTTCTTAGAGTGTCCTCCTGGAAGACCTTTGTCTACTAAGCGTTTTGAAACTTCACATTATGGAGCTATTATAGCTTAGCTTTTTAGCCACCCCAGAGGGCCTCAGGACCAGGCAGAGAACAGTTGTAGGGGTGGGGCCACTGCAGAGAACCCAACTAGGGCAATTTACAGTGGTGCTTTGGGGACAGAACCACCTCAAAGAGCTCCAACTAGGGCAATGTCTGGTGGAACCATGGGCCCAGGGTCACCTCCTTGATTTGTGGGGCTACTGGTGCGCAACTCATGGGCTGTGCGTAAATGCCATGGGGTGTGGCCACTCAGAGTTTCGGGAGTCTAAACCCTCAGCCAATTCTTTCAGAACATGAGTCATGGAGTCAAATAAGTTTATTCTCAAGCCTTAATATTTAATGTTCACCCAACAGGGTTTTGGACTTATTTGGGACTATTAATAGTTAACCCTTTCTTCCTTCCTGTGTATCCCTTTTAGAATGGGAATCTCCATCCTATGCCTGTTTCACTGTTGTGTTTTGGAAGCGCATAACTTGTTTGATTTCATAAGCTCACAGCTTGAGACAAAATTGCCTCAGGATGAATCATTTCTTCAGTCTTATCTGTATCTGATTTAGATGACATTTAGATGAGACTCTGGACTTCTTTAGACTTTTGAGCTGATACTGGCTATTGTGATGGAATGAATACATTTTTCATGCGAGAAGGACACAAATTTTGGAAAGCTAGGAGTGGAATGGTATGGTCTGAACATTGGTTTCACCCCCAAAACTCATATATTGAAACTTAATTTCCAATACAGTGGTATTAAGGGGTGGGTCCTTTAAGAGGTGATTAAATCATGAGGGGTCCTCTCTTGTGACTGGAATTAGTGTCCTTATATACGAGACCTAGGGGAACTTATTCACTCCTTCTGCCATGTTGGGACACATAGAAGGTGCCTCTGTGACAAACTAGGCCCTCACCAGGCCCTGAATCTGCCAGCACCTTGATCTTGGACTTCCAAGACTCCAGAACTATCAACAAAAAACGCTGCTGTTTGTAAATTATCCAGTCTCAAATGTATTGTCATAGCAACCCAAATGGACTTAGACACACGTATTTAGCTAATACAACAATAACAATCTGTGGGGAAAACAGCTTAATAAGTAATAAATTGAAAGAGAAAATATTTGGTTAATCCTTTTCCTAAGTATATTGGGTATGAAAAACAAATGCACTGGCTCCCATTGTTCAGGTCCAATTTCCTCTCCATGGGTTTTGTAAACTCTCTGTAAAACACTGACAATTGATGGAAGTTAAGAAAGCAAAAAACACATTTTTTTATTTAGAAACAAAAATCTCATACTATTTGAACAATATTATTCATGAGATTTCCTAATTGCATCCTTAGATCGCATCCTGCATGCCATGACCATTGAGTACTGAAGCTATGTCGTGGTTTGTTGTTATTTTTCTCGGTCTTGGATTCCACTTTTGCAATGAACCCCTAGCTTAGGTAACATCAATCTGATATCACTGGGTTTTGTGGTAAAACTATACTATATAATGTTTCCTTTTAAATGCTGACATCTTTTCACAAAGAAACCAAAAGTTCAATTTCATCCTTAAGACCTTAGGCAAAAACCTGGACCAATGACATATGATAAATGTTCAGAATCTCAAAGGAAAATGTTTGCTTTGATTTTTAGCAGTTTAATTAGGCTGCATTGACAGGGAGGCAATGGGTATAGTACAAAGGGTTTGGAGTCTGAAGATCCATTTCTGAGTCTGGAATCTGTAGGCCTGGACACATTTTATGACCTTGTAAAACTGGAGTTTCGTCAACTGGAAAATGAAAGTTATGAAGTTGTGACGGGAAGATTTAAGTAAGATAATAAAAACAAAAACATGCTATACAAACGTTTAAATTATTAATTAAAATATTTAAAAATGCCCAATTCCCCAGTGCAAAAAGAGCTAATTTGGTGAAACACTGTCCTTTATGTACCACAGAAAATCCTGAGCTGAGGGGCTTCCCTGTTGGATGGGACCAGGATGTGGAGCTTCATTCAGAGGAGGGAAAGTTCACAACGTAGTTGACAGTGTCTGCGCACTATGAAGTATTTAGAAACCATCTATCACCAAAGAGGGATTGTAATTTTAGAACTTTTCAGAAACATAATTTCTTAGTACAAATTTGCAAGAAAATAAGTTTAAACAACAAAAGAATGTAAAATACTTGATCCAGCACAGCAAAGGCAACCCTGTGACTTGCTGACTCAGAAGTACTCATGCAACTTTATGAGACATGCGTGAGTTGCATAGATTTATTAAATACTAATACTTTGAATAAATAGGCACATTAACATCCCTGCAGAATTGTGGAATATGACATATTTTAAAACACAGCTTTCGCTTGCGACTGTAAAACATGCATAAATTAGGTTGGAAACCAGGACCGTGTGGGGTGGCTCATGTCTGTAATCCCACACTTTGGGAGGCTGAGGCAGGCAGATCACGAGGTCAGGAGATAGAGACCATCCTGGCTAACACAGTGAAACCCCGTCTCTACGAAAAATACAAAAAAAAATTAGTGGGGCATGGTGGCGGGCACCTGTAGTCCCAGCTACTAGGGAGGCTGCGGCAGAAGAATGGTGTGAACCCAGGAGGCAGAGCTTGCAGTGAGCTGAGATTGCACCACTGTACTCCAGCCTGGGTGACAGAGTGAACCTCCATCTCAAAAAAAAAAAAAAAAAAAAAAAAAAAAAATTACGTTGGAAACCTTGAGGCTGTGGTGAGTGTTTTGAAACATTAGAGATCACACATTTACAAATCCACCATCTATAAATGTGATTTTGAGTGTATATGAAGTTTAAATATATAATTATTCTTATTTCCTTGCACATGCAACACCCAGTTCAACAAATACTTATTTTCTAGGACCTGGAGAGTTAAGATGAAAACTACCTTGATCATGACATGTAAGAGTTTAATGTCCCAGTGGGATGTGAACATCTAAATAGATAGTTCTAATTACTGTGATGGGAAATTGGGATCCTGTCTGATGAGCTCAGCCTACAGAGAAGAGGAGCACCTTTCCTGAATGGCCTAGAGAGAACAGTCTATAGAAGTCAAGGTATAACAATATGCATCTCTGGTGAAAGGATTCCGGAGTTTGAGATATAAAAAGAGGTTTGGCCTGGCAAGGGGGTACAGAGAGAAGTTTTGAGCTGCACAATTGCAGTTTATTAGAAATAGAAGGATAAAAGATAATCATACACAGGTAGAAACCAAAACACAAATGTTTTTGTCTAGACATAAACTGTTTAGAAACGTGTGCATGAAAGCTGATATGTGCTTTATTCATAATAGCTGAAAACTGGAAATAACCCAAATGTCCATTATCAGGTGAATGAATAAACACATTGTGTTATGTCTGTGTAGTGGAATACTATTCAGCCTGAAAAGGAATTATCTGTTGAAATGTTCAATGACTTCAATGAGACTAAAAATACTTTTGTTGAGTTAAATGAGCTAAACACAAAAGATAGCATACTACATGGCTCCATATACATGAGGTTGTAGACAAACAAATCTATAGGTTCAGAAAGCAGACCTGTGGTTGTCTCTGAACAGGCAAGTGAGAGGTGTGAAGTAGGGGAAAGGGAAGGACCCTACAGGGCTCAAGGAAACCTTTGGTGTTGATGGTTATATTCATTATCTTCACTGCAGTGATAGCTTCTTGGGTGTACCCTTATAGCAAAATTCATCAAACTGCAAGACTTAAATATGTATGGTTTATTGTATATAAATTTTACTTCAAGGCTGAAAAAAGTTTTAAGCAATAGAGATTATTAAAATGATTTAAGCAGTAAAGTGGTATGGGAAGTTTTAGATTTCAGAAGTTAATGACGTTTTTCTGATTTCTGGCTTGGGCAATGAAGACTGGGCAAATGATAATGGTTATAAACCTATTCTCTTCTTGTCTATAGTTTATCCAGAAATGAAGCTAATTCAATGCAGGGCTACCTGTTTTCATTAGAGGTTAATTTTCCAATTTAGCTATAAATAGGGCAACTGCAGACTAGTGTTAGGATAGGCTTAATGTTTCACCAAAATGAGATCTATTGGTTTATGTCTCTATATGTTGCCTTGTTCTTGTCTGCCACTGTGAACTTCATAACCTTCAGTGGCTCTAACAACTTACAACACTGTGTCAGGACTGTGGAGGAATGAGGGACTCCATCTAAGGCACCATCCAAGTCATTAGAGGTCATTGTCCAGTTAGCTCATAAATATTCCTTCCTGTCTTAAAAGGAGTGAAAAATAGTGACATTCATTGACTATTTACTGATGGCATTATATCCCTTCATCTTCACCACCCTATGAAGCATGTACCTTTATTATCCCTATTTTATACACGAGGAAACAGACTTAAAGATTTTTAGTCACTGGTTCTAGTTCATGTCTAGATGATGTTGACCCGATTTGAGCCTGGCAATGTGATTCTCAAGCACATATGATTTCCCTGACTTTTCCTGCCCAGTATTTCTATATCCCAACAATTTTCTTCAAGAAATGGTCATTTGTGGGTATTGTAGTAAAAGAACTTAATGCCTTTATATATTTAGCTTCTATAAACAAAGCAAGTGGCACCCAGGAAGGAAAAGTGCCCAAATCATAAGTGAGTTAGAGTAGAACTGGGCCTAGGATTTCAAAATCCTGCCGTGTTTTATCCAAGTCATTTCTCTGTGCTTTGAAGCAAGAAGAGTGATGATGTCATGACCTGTGTCTGCACAGAATCCTAGAATGTTCAGAATCCCTTAAGTGATGCTGCCAAGTATGTCTGCTTATTCACTTCATTTACAAACAAAAAGCTGTCAGGTCAGATACTATATGCAGGGCTTAAAATGAAAAAGGGAAAGAAAATAAGAGCACTCAGGTATTTTTGATGATGCTCTTTGGTTTTCACAGGGAACAAATATAATCTTACAGTACTTTAAAATCAGGTACATAGATTTGTACAGATATCATCTATTTGAATGTCTTTCTGTACATTTTTATGCACACATGCAGTTCAAAATCAAAACCAATTTACATTCTCCCTATGTTTTTCATTATAAAGTATATGCTCGCTTACACAGTGTTCAATTGTAACAATGGGTGAAGTGCTTTGCCTTTGAGTATCTGCAAAGATGGAAGTCTGAATACCTGGGTATTATTTGCTATTCTTTCTTGAATGGTATCTTTGTTACTGGCCAGCATGGGACCTATTTGTCTTTTTATTTTTTTTAACTAAGCTGGAAGGAGGTTTGGACTTTTCTTGGATTCTAAATCGCATTCTCACATCTAATAATATCATAATGATTTAGAGTAAGAATAATTCTAGTCTCACATAAATTTTAAAAAATTGTTTTCTGATAATCCTCCATGTTAAGAAAACCATTTTGTTTATGAACTTTTACACATAAAATTGAAGATTTTACATAAAACAAAATTTATAAATTTATGTTATATATTTATATTTAATATAAATTATAAATTTTATATATAATATAAATTTTGTTATACAGACAACAAAATTTTAAACTTTTAAAATGTGATGTTTCCTATGAAATGGAGATTATTTTAATGTTTTCTTTCTGATTTTCTGAGTTTTTCTCCTTCGTATTATGTGGTACACACGCATCCTTTTAGGCTGGGAGAGCTGTCTCCATGCCGGCTGTGAGGGGCCAGGGCTGCCATGCGCTCTCTTCTTCCCTGGGACCTGCTGCTGCCTTTAGTGAAGCTTCCCACTCTCAGCTTGTTCTCTCCTCATTCTTGCAGAAATGGTGGTATAAGAAAATCCTCTGTTTTTTTTTTTTTTTTTTTTTTTTTTTTTTCTGGAGAAGGAGAAAAGAACATATTCTTAGTAGTTGCTTGTGGAAAACGTTGCAGTAGCTGATTTTAAAAATACTGACTTGTGTGAAAGGAATCCTCACGCTAACATGAGAAGGTTTCATAAGGTTAAACACCTCTTCTGAAATGCCATGGATGTGGTGGAAACATGGGACTGACTTTTTTCCAATTATCTCATCGGATCCTTATTTTACTATTATTAATACCCCAAAGGGGCCAGGCACAGTAGCTCACGCTTGTAATCCCAGCACTTTGGGAGGTCGAGGCGGGTGGATCACCAGAGGTCGGGAGTATGAGACCAGCCTGGCCAACATGATGAAACCCCGTGTCTACTAAAAATACAACAAATTAGCCAGGTGTAGTGGTGCTCACCTATAATCCCAGCTACTCTGCAGGCTGAGGCAGGAGAATCGCTTGGACCAGGGAGGCACAGGTTGCAGTGAACCGAGATCGCCCCACTGCACTCCAGCCTGGGCAACAAGAGTGAAATTCTATTTAAAAAGAAAATACTATCAAGGTTTCATAAATTATTATTATTATTGTTACTATTTAGCTTTGAAAGTAGATGCCATGCTTGTTCACTCTTACAGGCAGCCCTGAGTCTGAAGGTTCTGGCTGATGAGATTTGCACAACTAATCTTGTGTTTTAGCCCAAAGTGCTGATTGTTTCTGTGTAAATTGGTGGTGGACATATTGAACTAACTTCTCCATAGTATGAATTTGCAAATTTGTTCTTCGGGGAATGATTGGATACAATTCAACGTGATTTTCTCTCCTCTCTCTTTTTTCTAATTTCTGCTCAGAATAAAATGGCAAATGAATAATGCATTATTTTTTGGAACCACCGCCATGATTCATTTGACTCACCAAATAACCATATAGGAAGCATTGGAATAGTACTGATTTCCTTATTCCCAGGAGTTCCGTGAAGCCAAAGGATGCCGAATTAATTTCCTAAAGTCACAAATAAAACTAGGGAATAGCCAAGGACTCCCAGCTCACACATTTCTAACATTTATTTCTCTACATTTTTTCACCTATAGATATTGGACTAGAATCTGATCTGGATTGGCTGAAAAATGTAATTTCCGTGCAACTCTATGATTGCAGCAGCGGCATCTTGAGATGTTTCTGGTCAGAGGAAGACACCAGGGGGCTAATATTTGTTGAACCCTCTAAATGCTGGCAGTTATTTTATATAATTCTTACAATAGCATGTGAGATTACTGTTATGAGGTTCCTTTCATAGGTGAGAAAACCATGAGAGGTTGACTTGCCAGAGATCATGTAGCCTTTGAATAGCAAGGATGGGATCAAACCCACACCATGCACTGTGTCATTTGCCTATGACATTTGGGAGGCAATACCAGCAACTTTGTTGAGCATATTGGGATTGTAGGTGGGCTTAGACCAAGTTATCTGCCACACCCTTTTATGCCACGTGGGGTCTCCAGTGATGCAAACTCAGCTTTGCATAATCTAATCTAAGCACTAGTGGAATTCAGGAAATTCATAAAGTGTTGGAGAGGTCATTCCATTTAGGGCCTTTCCAAACTGGACCTATTAAAATTCCGAAGAAATTTTATTGCCAGATCGTTTCACTCAAAATATCTGAATATCAAAGCCGCAAGACACATTTTCTTTCTAGAATGTATGCCTCATTATGGTCTGTCTGTGTCTTCTACATAGTAAGTGCTCAGTAAATGTTGATGACTTAATGAACTTAATTTCCCTAAATTAGAAAGGAGGAAAATTAATGTAGTACACAGTTAATCTATGGTAACCGTAATTGCTAAAGTCAGGAACCTTGTCTATTACTACACAAAAAGCCATTGTCAGACCTGAGCACGCACTTCTGATTTTCAGTTCCCTGGCTATGACCACTAATCCACAGTTCTTCCTTTTCTATTATTTCACAAAATAACTCATGTAATAAATGGCCAATGTGCAACATGAATTAAGTAAAATGTCAGCTGTAAGCCTCGCACGGTTCTCTTTGGAGAAAGGCAGGTTCATATGCGAGATCATTCTGGGTCAGATCTCACTAACACTCTGGCCATTCATGCCTGTGTCACTGCCCCACAACCTGTACAGTTTCATTGCTGCATTGAGGGCATAATGAACAGGCTTCTGTTTCAGGGGTAAGTTCCCAGGAGAAAATCGCATATTGTTCATAATGCTATGTTTGTTCCAATAAAATTTATAAAAATATTTCTTTCTCCCATCCCATAGCTTTCTTGGATGCCTGTGAGTTACAGTAAGAATGTTTTATATGTCAGGTCAGCATGTAAATCCATCTGCAATCACTTCTTGGATGAAAACCAAGATTTAAGTGCTATTAAAATAAATATTTAAGTTTATTCATGAATTATGTAGTTTAATCTCTTTAGGATACAAAAACCATTAAAATTATATTTTAATGCATGGCTAAAGATATATGAAACAAGTTTATAACAGCTATAGATCAATAATTCTTTCTGATTATGCAAAATTTTCTTTCAAACTTTTATAAGTTAGTAGCAAATTTATTTTTATATATACTGGTTAAATTTATACTTATTTTTAATTGAGAAGTTAAAAATTTATACTTACTTTTAATTGAGAAGTTAAAAATTTATACTTATTTTTAATTGAGAAGTTAAACAACAATATTTAGCACTTCGAATAACTAATAATTTTGTTCTAATTTATTATATTATCTTAGCAGACTCACATTTTATTAATTCACTTAGAAACCAATTTATTGATGGCCCACTATATACAAAACTGAATACTGGGCATGTGGGCACAAAGTTGATGCTGATCAACTCTGAAGGCAAAATATATCTCTCATTATTTACTTAATATCTTTATTTCATAATTTGAAATCTAAGAATATAAAAAAATTCCTGGTATTTTTTAAAATTATATGTATCTTTGTTGTGAGTGAATATTTATGGATGTCAGAATCGTTTCATATAACTTCTTGATATGTATATATTAGTCAAAAACAATGACAACAAAAACACAAGAGAGAAACTAATAAAATAAAGTTCTTATGACCTTTCTTATAATTTGGGGTAGAATTTTCAGTTTGTTACTCTGAAATCTTAGAGAATATTCAAGTATCCAGATTTATAATACAATTTTTTTAGTCAGGAACACAGCAAACTCTCAGATATATGAGACTATCTGATTACAGAATTCTTCTCTTTTTGAGTTTGTATAGCTAAGGCTAAAGCCAAGGTATACTCTGCATTGTTAAAAACATGTTTCTCTAGCTGGATGTGCTCGTGCATGCCTGTACTCCCAACTGCTCAGGAGATGGAAGCAAGAGGATCACTTGAGCTCAGCCAGAGCAACATAGCAAGACTCAGTCTCGAAAATAAATACATACATTTCTCTATGGAGAGTAACACACTTAGGTATGTATTTTAGAAAGACTGATTGTTTCAGAACATAGAATGAAGCTGACTCGGATTGAAAGCAAAGATAATGATGAAAAGATTCATGTAGTAATCTAGGCCAGAAAGGACATTGGCTTGGACAAAAGAAGTGACCATTTGGTTGGCAATGAGAAGACAAATTTTAAAACTATTTGGGACTCATACTATGCACAAAAATTAACTCAAAGTGGATCATAGGCCCCAGTGTAAGAGCTATAACATATACAGCTCCAAAAAAAAAAATGTAGTGAATCTTCATAACCTTGGGTTAGGCAAAGTCATCTTTGATAGGATAATAAAAACACAGGAGACAAAAGAAAAAATAAATACAGGCCAGGCGTGGTGGCTCACGCCTGTAATCCCAGCACTTTGGGAGGCCGAGGTGGGTGGGTCACGAGGTCAGGAGATCGAGACCATGATGAAACCCTGTCTCTACTAAAAATACAAAAAAATTAGCCAGGTGCGGTGGTGGGCGCCTGCAGTCCCAGCTGCTCTGGAGGCTGAGGCAGGAGAATAGCGTGAACCCGGGAGGCAGAGCTTGCAGTGAGCCGAAATCGTGCCACTGCACTCCAGCCTGGGCGACAGAGCGAGACAATGTCTCAAAAAAAAAAAAAAAAAAAAAAGAAAAGAAAAAATAAATACGTTAGATCATCATTTGTTAAAAATTTGTGTTTCAAAGGCTACCATCAAGAAAGTAAAAAGAAAACCCACAGAACGAGAGACAATATTTTCTAAACATATATATGAGACTTGGAGGTAGAAAATATAAAGAACTCTTACAAATTAAGAATAAAAATTCAAAGGACACAATTTAAAAATGGTCAAAGGATCTGAATAGACATTTCTCCAAAAAAAAATACAACAACCAACATGTACCTGAAAACGTGCAGGACATAGTTAACCATCAGAAAAATACAAACCAAAACTGCAATGAGATACTATTTCATACCTACTAGGATGGCCATAATACAATCAGACAACCACAAGTGTTTGTGAAGATGTGGGGAAATTGGAACACTCATAGAATGCTAGCAAATTTGTAAAACGGTGCAATTACTTTGGAAAACAGTCTGGCAATCTCTCAAAAGGTTAAAAATAGAGTGGTAATGGTAATATGACCCAGCATTTCCACTTTTAGGTATGTACCCAAGATGAATGTAAACATATGTCCACACCCAAACTTGTGCAGGAATGTTTACAATGGCATTTTTCATAATAGCCAAAATGTGAAAACAGTTCAAATTTCTATCAGCTGATGAATGGACAAATATCCGAACAATAGAATTCCTTTTTTTTCTTTTTTGAGATGGAGTTTCGCTGTTGTCCCCCAGGCTAGAGTGCAATGGCGTGATCTCAGCTCACTGCAACCTCTGCCTCCCAGATTCAAGTGATTCTCCTGCCTCAGCCTCCTGAGTAGCTGGGATTACAGGCGTCTGCCACCATGATTAGCTAATTTTTGTTTTTTTTGTTTATTTTTTGAGACAGAGCCTCCCACTGTCACCCAGGCTGGAGTGCTGTGGCACAATCTCGGCTCACTGCAAGCTCTGCCTCCTGGGTTCATGCCATTCTCCTGCCTCAGCTTCCCAAGTAGCTGGGACTACAGGTGCCCACCACCATGCCTGGCTCATTTTTTGTATTTTTAGTAGAGACGGGGTTTCACCATGTTAGCCAGGATGGTCTCGATCTCCTGACCTTGTGATCTGCCCATCTCAGCCTCCCAAAGCGCTAGGATTACAGGTGTGAGCCACTGTACCTGGCCAATTTTTGTATTTTTAGTAGAGATGGGGTTTCACCATGTTGGCCAGACTGGTCTCGAACTCCTGACCTCAAGTGATCCTCCTAACTTGGCCTCCTAAAATGCTGGGATTACAGGCTTGAGCCACCACGTCCAGCCCATACAATAGAATATTATTCAATAATAAAAAGCATTGAAGTACTGATACTCGCTAAAATGTGAATGAACTTTAAAACTATTATGCTAAGTGAAAGAAATCAGTTACAAAAGACCACATATTGTATTATTCCATTTATATAAAATTTTTGGAAAAGAAACACTTAGAGACAGAAAGTAGAATAGTGGTTACCTGGTGCTGGAGACTTTGGGGAGAAATGGAAAGGGATTGCTATCATGTACAGTGGTTTTTTTTTTTTGGAGTGATGAAAGTGTTCTAAAGTTGATTGTGGTGATAGTTGCTCAACTTAGTGAATATATTTTAAGAAATGACTTACATAGTTTAACTGGGTGAATTGTATAGTGTGTTAATTATATCTCAATAAAGCTATTATGTTACAAAAAATTTAGGAAGTAAATGGATGAATCTTGATTATCATTTAGAAGTGAAATAAGAATATCAGGTGGGAAGAAAACAAGGCTTTTTGATTAGTCTGTGGGGTAATGGGTGATAAGGAATACAGAAAAACAAGAAGGTTCACAGAAGGTGATGAGCTCAGTTTGGGACATAGCAAATTTGAAGAGTTGGAAATGAATCCATATTGCTATAACTCAAGAGCAATGCCTAGGTTGGAGATGATACATTCTGGAAGCAGGACCATAAAAGTGGTCATTGAAGTCATTGATGTGGGTGAGAAAAGGCCCTGGGCAGAAGTCTGTGGTGCCCCAGTGCTGAGGGGCATTCCTGGGAGAAGAACCAGTTAAGGAAACACAAGATTTCTTGAAATAGAACATTTGTATAAGCTAACACATGTCACATTAATCTATAAGAAGCAGGACTTCAAGGAAGTTTTGTGCCATTAATATGCTTGGATAAACCAAAGTCTAATAATGGAAATAGAAGCCTTGGAATAGCAAACAATACCTTTTTTTCCTTTCTTCAAGTGAGTCAATTTTTTAGAATGTTGTTTTGAAATAAAGAGTTTTACGCCGGGTGTGGTGGCTCGTGCCTGTAAGTGGCTCGTGCCTGTAATCCCAGCACTTTGGGAGGCCAAGGCGGGTGGATCACCTGAGGTCAGGAGTTCGAGACCAGCCTGACCAACATGGTGAAACCCTGTCTCTATGGAAAATACAAAAAATTAGCTGGGCGTGGTGGCAGGGACTTGTAATCCCAGCTACTCGAGAGGCTGGGGCAGGAGAATTGCTTGAATCTGGATGGGTGGTGGAGGTTGCAGTGAGCCAAGATCGTGCCATTGCACTCCAGCCTGGGCAACAAGAGCCAGACTCCATCTCAAAAAAAAAAAAAAGAAAAAGAAAAAGAGAGAGAGAGTTTTAACAAGTAAAATTAACAATTTCATCATCTAGTTTTCTTAATGTTTAAAATTGACTCTTAACCAAACTTGTCATCACATACAAGTGTATACATATTATATATGCCACTAAATTACATATTCTGTCACTTTGCCACAAGCTGTTTGAAAGACATTTTAGTTTCCTCCCCACAGCCTTAGCATGCTGTAGCCTTAAGAAGTAATCTACGAATATAATTTTAATGTTATTGAAGCTGTGATTTTCTACAAACAGGTTAATTTTCAAAGGGAGCTCAGTTATTGTAACATCTACTGGATAATTTAGATTGTTTCTATTATTACAGCTTCTTGTTCAGAGTAACTTCACTAATGTTTATAATATGCTGTTTGGAATGCCCTGTTTTTCAAGATGAACTCACTGGAACTATTGACTTGGCAGCCAGCTGCTTTTTAAAAGCAGTGCACCAATCAGATAAGAATAATCAACTCAAATATTTACTTAAAACCTTTCCAAAATAATTACTTACAAGTCTCAAACCAGAATAACAAAATTTGAAGCGCAATTACAGAAACACTCTTCTCTCACATGCTTGTTGAAGACAAAGAACAGAAAACACTAATATATTGATGTTGATTACTGAAAGGGTATTGTTTAGAATGTTTTAGAATCTATGTCTTAGGCATTGGTGTGTATTTCTATTAACTTGTTTTCCAGAAGTCTTATTTTTGTTTCCAGATATTTTCTGATTTCCTCAGAGCTCCAAATGGTATCAACAAGTGCTTTTCTACAATGAGAATGAGGCATGCTGGTGTAATGGTCCCTAATCAATATTTGCCAGCATATCATTACGTTAAAAATATTATCAGGAGTTTACCTATAAGAGTATCTACGAACGGGGCTTATTAGTTAGACATCGTAATTCAAATATCCCTGTCCCCCTTTTCTAAAGAATGCTTGGCTGGGCGTGGTGGCTAATGCCTGTAATCCTAGCACTTTGGGAGGCTGAGGTGGGTGGATCACCTGAGTTCAGGAGTTCCAGACCAGCCTGGCCAGCATGGGAACACCCCGTCTCTACTAAGAGTACAAACATTAGCCCAGCGTGGTGGCAGGCGCCTGTAATCCCAGCTACTCGTGAGGTTGAGGTAGGAGAATTGCTTGAACCTGGGAGGCAGAGCTTGCAGTGAGCCGAGATGGCACCACTGCACTATCCTCTTTTTCAACATTAAAGAAGGTCTTGGAAAGTATCAAAGACATGAAATGGAGAGGAGTTATGAAGAGTGACTGTTAACATGAAAATATTGGCAAGAGATGGAACAATAGCTATTTCTTTTTGAGACGGGGTCTTGCTCTGTTGCCCAGGCTACAGTGCAGTGGCCTGATCAAGACTCACTGCAGCCATGACTTCCCCGGCTCAAGCCATCCTCCCACCTCAGCCTCCAGAGTAGCTGGACCTACAGGCACGTGCCACCATGCCCAGGTAATCTTTTTTGTTTTTAGTCATGAAAAGGTCTTGCTATGTTGCCCGAGCTGGTCTCTAATTCCTGTCCTCAAGTGATCCTGCCTCCTCAGCCTCTCAAAGTGTTGGGTTTACAGGAACAAGCCACCATGCCTGGCCTCCCATTTTCTAACTAAAGTAATAGCATGTTTTCATGGCACCTGAACCCCTTATTTCCAGGGGAAACATCATCAAGATCTGGTGAGAGGGAGTTCATTGAGAGAAGTAAAAGAATGCAAATAGTCCTTGTCTTCCTATTTACGGCAGAGTGCCCATGAGGGTGCCCAGAAGAGGTAGATGTGGGGCTACCGTATACCCAGAGTATTCAGGGCTCCAGAAAGCTATTGGATGAAAGCAGATTTCAGGGAAAGGAATGAAGAGCAGTAGTTTTTATTTGACCATTGGCTCCAGGAGGCAGGGATTAAAGGGATATTTGATGCTTTCTTGTTGTGTAGTCATAATCAGCAGACAAGAAGCAGACAGATTACGGGTCAGAGGCTCCTGTGCATCTGGCAAGGGAACCTCAGTCAGGAGGCTACATCGGCCATAGCAGTTGCAGTCCAGCTTCGAACAAATGCTGTCCTGCTTTAGCAATGATTTGGGAAGAAGTTCCGTTTAGTAAAATGAATCTGCACTTTAAATTCTACTGGATGTGGAAGGTAAAAAAGAGGGAAGATTCGGCCTGGCACGGTGGCTCATGCCTGTAATCCCAGCACTTTGGGAGGCCAAGGGGCAGATCACGTGAGGTCAGGAGTTCGAGACCAGCCTGGCCACATGGTGAAAACCTTGTCTCTACTAAAAATACAAAAATTAGCCGGGCATGGTGGCATGTGCCTGTAATCCCAGCCACCTGGGAGGCTGAGGTAAGAAATCACTTGAACCGGGGGGCTGGAGGTTGCAGTAAGCCAAGCTTGTGCCATTGCACTCTAGCCTGGGCAAAAAGAGCAAAACTCTGTCTCAAAAAACGAGGGAAGATTCTAGGAATTTTCTTAAACATCACAAATCTTTTCCCATGAGGCAGATTTCTCCATCAGCAGCTGTAACATACACCACCTGCATTTCCTGGGTTGGTATACCTCTATTTTCATATTTAAGATGATCATTTAATTTAGTATTTAAAAGTTTTGCATGTAGCATCAAGGAAATTTTTGATCTGAAAATTAACTGTCACAATTTACATAACGGATTATTTTTCTTTTCAAATATCCTGGAAAGAAAAAAGGGAAATAAATATATTTGTTAAGTATATTTAAATTCTATATTATATGAATGGATTTGAACAATTATGTTTACCTAGAGTTTTGTAATATACTCAATTCTGTTCATAGTCACTTTTAACATCTTTTTATGATTTAAATGATTCCATTTTGTTGAGAAGCCAGGGTAATAATAGATCATCTAGATCTAGATCTTTCCCTGTTCAGTGTTCCATCAGGCTAAGGGTGGAAGGTGCAAGCTGCTTTTGACCTTTCAGAGCACGTGGAACTAAACAGAAAATGGCTTTGTCAGAATGCTCCTAGCACACAGGTATCCTACTTTTCAGCATATTGGAGATGATCTTTTTTTCCTGGCAGTTGGAGTGCCTGCCCCAGTTACATTTGGCCAGGTAAACTGCTCTCTTCATAAGACACCAGGAGAGTGACTTACTAGAAGGCAATGATTTGCAGTTGCCTAAGATCTCTCAGTGAAACTGATTCTTCTGCTTCTATTTTGCTGTTACTGTTTTGCTTTGAGAATTAGTATTTTGACTACTATGTCATCCCTGTCATTTTCTCTGTCTTCAAGGTGAGCCTTCACAGACTAAGGTAAAAAGTTCTCAGCCTATTTTCATGACTATGTTGGCTATTTGTTCTAAATTTAAATAATTTTTATGACTGACTCTGAGAAAATAGGTAGCCAAATAAATTCTAGTCAGATGATCCTAGAATCTACGGAAACTGATTTCATGCACATAATGGCAAGAGATCACGCCACTGCACTCCAGCCTGAGTGACAGAGTGAAACTCTGTCTCAAAGATTATTGAATTTGAATTTGACTTCTCTGAACTCCATAGCAGTTTAGAAACATTCTCCAGCAATATAAATTCTTGGACATTTGTATAGCTAAAATATGAGAGAAACAGGGAAGTTATTCTCACCACAATTTTGGTCATTTTTTCAAATTCAGAAAACAACAAAATTTTCTAAACTAATTAACATGCTCCTGACTCAGGACAGAAAGCTGCTTAGAGATGTGATGACATTTCCATGGATTCAGAAATGAAGTGCGTACTATGTGCTGGGCTGTGAAAACACCACAGGGTATCTGTCCTTAGGAAGTTTACAGAAGTACAAAAGAATCAGAGTGATTTATTGTTGAAGGTTTTTTTTCTTTTGTTTAATTATTTGTTTTTGTTTTTTAGACAGAATCTCGCTGTGTCACCCAGGGTGGAGTGCAGTGGTGCTATCTCGGCTCACTGCAACCTCTGCCTCCCAAATTCAAGCAATTCTCCTGCCTCAGCCTCCCGAGTAGCTGGAATTACAGGCATGCCACCACACCCAGCTAATTTTTGTACTTTTAGTAGAGATGAGTTTTTGCCATATTGGCCAGGCTGGTCTCAAACTCCTCACCTCAGGTGATCCACCTGCTTCGGTCTCCCAAAGTGCTGGGATTACAGGCATAAGCCACCATGCCCGGCCTATTGTTGAGGTTTTATAATTGAAATACCTTTCAGAGCCAGAGCAGAAAAGAGTCTAACTGGACATAAAATTGGAATCAGGATACATTTCATAAGGGAGGCCATGGATGAACTCTGAAGAGAGGAATGGGATTTGCTGATTGCCATGGATGAACTCTGAAGAGAGGAATGGGATTTGCTGATTGGACAGTAAAGTCAGTAGTATGACTTGAGTACAGATTGTGCATAGGGAGGTCTGGGTTAACAAAGGAATTAATGACGAGTTTAAGAAAAAGAGGCAGGGTCTGCACATCATTAAAATAGCCTTGGGATTTATCTGTAACCATCAGGAAACTGATGGAGGGTGTTAAATAGGAGAGAGTAGCATGAGCATTGTGGCTGTGGTCTATTGCGTAGATTTGTGGATGTTTGAGAGACTTATGACAGGGAGACTAGTTACCAGATCTGGACAGAAGTGGAAGGATCTAAACTAAAACAGTATCATTGAGAGTGAGTGAAACAGGGAGGGAGGGAAATTATTAGGTTGGTCCTATGGCACACTCTTAGACCAGGATTGTCCACAGCAGGCACAGGAATGGAGCAGTCAAGCAAGAGTCCTGTTCTCTTGGGTTACAGTCCTAGCAATTAACCACACACTATAGAGATCAACCTAGTTGCCATGGTTAAGCTAAGAACTGAACACTATAGCTACACAATAAAATATATTTATGGTTTTTGTTTGTCTTTTAAAAATACAATCCGCTGTCTATGGAATTAATGCTACTTTTCTGTGAAGGTCATTATCATCATTATTATTTTAGATCATGATTGGATGCACCAAGACTTTACCTTAGAGTTTCCTAAAGAGGACCTTGCCAGGGCGTTGACTATAGATTTATCATGGCATTGAAGTTGCATATATTATTCTCACTGATAAAGAGTATATCCAACATTACTTGTAAAAGCCTATGATTATTTATTTTTTAAAAAGCATAATTTCAAATTAAGGCTATAATTCAAAGTCATGTTTCTCCCTGAGGAGAAAAATGTATTTGCCTTAAGTGATATTCTCATATATAAGGAGATTTATGTAGGAGTCAGTGAATGGCTTTTGGCAATGCCCTGCTGTGGTGGGCTGCCCTTGAGATGGCTCCAAATAATCTTCGCTTCCTAGTACTCATGCCCTTGTGTAATTCCTCTTCTTAAATGTGTAATGGACCTAGTGAATATGGCAGGAGTGTTAGGATGTCACTTTGGAGATTAGGTTACGAACACATTGTGATATCTGTCTTACTTTCCCTCTCTTGCTTTCTCACTGGCTTATGAGAAAAGCCAGTTTCCATGTTTTGAGTCGCCTTGTGGAGAGTAGAGTGACAAGGACCCCATGTGACAAGGACCAGAGCCCTCCAGCCAACAGTCAGTGAAGACTCGAGGCCATCAACAGTCATCACATGAGGAAGCTAGAAGTAGAGCATCCCCCAGTCCAGCCTTAAGATGATGAGAGACCTAGTTGACAATGTTGATTGCAGGCTCGTGAGATCCAGAGGCACCTGGCTAACCTACACCTGGGCACCTGACCCAAGAAACTGTAATAGGAAGAATATTGTTTTGGGATAATTTGTTAGGGAACAGTAGATAATCTAATAAACTTGTTATTATATTTCATTATTTAAGTTACAGCAAATAAAGGGGTATATAAATAGTGGATGCTGTAATATTTTATCTTTAAGTAACAAAATATTATACCTTCATAATTATATTATTTTCTAACAACCATTCTTTTCCAAGGAATGATAGAATGTTCTAATATCTATCAATTACATCCATTGCTTACCTTAAATGCCAAACCAACCAACCAACCAATCAACCAAACAAACAACAAACAAGTAATTCCTATCTTTGGGCAACATGTAAAATATTATTACATAAAAAACTTTTAATCATACAATATTTAAAAAATCAATTTCCTGTTTTGATACAATGTTCGACTCTCCTTCCCATTTTACCACTTGCCATTTTACAATTTTATTGTAAAAAAAAAAACAGGAAATTATCAGCAAGTACTGTACTACACATTTGAATGGGATCTCTTCATTAGCAAATCAACACCCCAAATATGGATATCTTTTTATTTTCAGGGATTGGTTGGGCCCCATAACTTTTTTTTTTTGAGATGGAGTCTCGCTCTGTCACCTAGGCTGGAGTGCAGTGGCGCTATCTCTGCTCACTGCAAGCTCTGCCTCCCGGGTTCACGCCATTCTCCTGCCTCAGCCTCCTGAGTAGTTGGGACTACAGGCGCCCGCCACTACGCCCGGCTAACTTTTTTGTATTTTTGGTAAAGACAGGGTTTCACCGTGTTAGCCAGGATGGTCTCAATCTCCTGACCTCGTGATCCGCCCACCTCGGCCTCCCAAAGTGTTGGGATTACAGTCGTGAGCCACCGCGCCTGGCCTCTGGGCCCCATAACTTTAATGTGAAATATATATATATGTGTGTGTTTGTGTGTTTGTGTGTGTGTGTGTGTGTGTATTTTTTCTCTTTTTCAAGTGGATATTTCTCTGCAAAAATAACTTGGTTTATGCATACTTGCAGAGTTTTGCCAACACGACATAATGATATTTGATATTTAGTCAGAGATGGACTTCGTGTACTATGGTGGTCCTATGGGATTATAATGGAGCTTTTTTTTTTTTTTTTTGAAACAGAATCTCACTCTCTTGCCCAGGGAGTAGCTGGGATTACAGGCACGTGCTACCAGGCCTGCCTAATTTGTTGTTGTTGTTGTTTTGTTTTGTTTTTGAGACCGAGTCGCGCTCTGTCGCCCAGGCTGGAGTGCAGTGGCGAAATCTCGGCTCCCTGCAAGCTCCACCTCCCGGGTTCACGCCATTCTCCTGCCTCAGCCTCCCGATTAGCTGGGACTACGGGTGCCCGCCACCACACCCAGCTAATTTTTTTGTATTTTTAGTAGAGACGGGGTTTCACCGTGTTAGCCAGGCTGGTCTCCATCTCCTGACCTCAAGTGATCCGCCTGCCTCAGCCTCCCAAAGTGCTGGGATTACAGGCATGAGCCACCGTGACCAGCCAGAGCTTTTATAATGTATTTTTACTTTACCTTTCCTATGTTTAGATACAGAAACACCTACCATTGTGTTCCAATTGTGTATTCAGTACAGTAACATGCTGTACACTAACATGCTGTACCCTAGGAGCTATGGGCTATACCATACAGCTTAGGTGTGTAGGAGGCTATACCATCTAGGTTTGTGTAAGTGCATTCTGGGATATTTGCACAAGAACAAAAGCTCCTAACCGCGTTTTTCAGAAGGTATCTGTTGTTAAGTGATGCATGGACTGTAGTTAAATTGACTAGTATTAAACATGCAGTGCTGTGCTCACAAACCGAGGTGATGGCATGGCTGGAGGCCTGTTCACGTGCGGCATTCACAGCAGTCATATTTGCTGGCAGGATTAGAGAATGGCAAGTATATTAACAAACTCAGTGGAGTCATTAACTTGGGAATGGTCGCAAAAGGCAGCAAAATCAGAGAAATAGTATAAATTGCCTTTTAAAATTTAGCATTCTGAAAAAGGCATTTTTGAAAACCGTGAATAACATATTTAGTATTGGGAAGAAATCCTTGGATAGTAGCCTTAACAAAATAAATAAAGGAAAATAAGCTGAAAAGTAGAAAAAACACACACTGTAATCAGTAATACAAGAGAATCAGTAATATAAGAGAATTTCTAAGTCTTACAGAATATGCTAAAACTGTGAACATGGTGATCCAAGTAATTTAATTAATTGCAATGTGATTCTTTTAGCTGAATGGCATTACTGACCCATTAATGGTGGGAAATTAGATTTATTGTGTTTTCAGTGTTTGTTATGGAATTATTTTGAGCTATAAATATTGTATTTCTAGTTCCTGTGCCATAAAACACACATACATCTTAGATCAATCACTTGGGGCAGGTACATTTCTTAAGGAACCATATTCTATATTACATCAAATTTTCTATCAGAGAAAAAAACAGTTTATAAACTAGTTTATGAACATTAAGGTCAATGAAGTGTACTAAGTATTGTGTTGACAGAAACCTAATAGTTCATTACTTCCAATTCTCACTTCTACTTTTACCTATGAAGAGTGTATTATCAACTTTTACCCCCCTTAGCACCATATCCTACTTACCTGAGATAAATGGATAGAAGTAGATAATTAGTACCTTCATTCTGTCTGTGTGTGTGTGTGTGCATGTGTGTGTGTGTGTGTGTGTTAGGTTGAATTTCTTGAAAACACAAAGATGCCTTTAGAGGTTTTCCAGGAAAGGCTCTTTGGAGATAAATAAATATAGAGAAGTGAAGAGGGCAGGATGGGGCAGAGGGAGAAAGTGACCAACAACTTGGTTAGAACTGAGGCCTCAGCTCACCCCACAGGAAACTTCAGTGGGTCTTAGAAATGAGTCCACACTGACGCAGAGGGAACGTCACTAGTGCTTCTCAGCTCTCCCCACCCCACCTTATGTGGGACAGCGTGGTTAGAGTTGACTAAAAGTTAGGTATTTCCTCTCAGAGATACTGGAAATGGGTATTTCTCTTCTCCTGTGTGGAAGGCTAAAGGGGTGGAAGTTAACTATTTCCTTTCCATCATGTGGAAGCTCGAGCAGGCGGGAATTGGGTATTTACCTTCCCCAAGTTGATTAGGCTCTGATAAAATCTCAATAATTTAGACTCTGGTAAAGTAGTTTACCTTAAGGGAAGGTCTTGATAATAACAAAATAAACCATGATTTATTTCGTACTGATTTTTTTCTCCTTTCCCTGGCAAGGAAATTTTTCATTGATATTCACCATGAGGCCCTAATGGTGGTCCCAGAAATAAAACTCGCAAAAGTGTGAGGGTCCTTCTTAGACTGGACCTTTTTGGGATTTTTAACTCTCAAGCTTATCTGCTCTGAGCCTCAGGCAATATGCCAATTACAGCTTAGGGTTTCCTGTCCCAGTACGAATTCCTGCAGTGCCTCCTGCTCATGGATTTCTGTCCCAGTAGATTATGATTCTCTGTGCTCACCTATCTGTTTCTTTAATTTGAGAGGCAGAGGTCCTGTGACCTCACTTCTCTGAAAAATCTAAAAAAGAGTTGCTGATTTTTCATTGTGTTCCATTGTTTTTTTTTTTTTTTTTCTTTCTTTCTTTTTTTTTGAGACAGAATCTCGCTGTGTTGCCCAGGCTGGAGTGCAGTGGTGCCATCTCGGCTCACTGCAAGCTCCGCCTGCCCAGTTCACGCCTTTCTCCTGCCTCAGCCTCCCGAGTAGCTGGGACTACAGGTGCCTGCCACCACGCCAGGCTAATTTTTTGTATTTTTAGTAGAGACAGGGTTTCACCATGTTAGCCAGGATGATCTCGATCTCCTGACCTCGTGATCCACCCACCTCGGCCTCCCAAAGTGCTGGGATTATAGGCATGAGCCACTGTGCCTGGCCTCAGTTTTTCACTTGTTGTTAGGATGGGATGTCAACTTCCAAGCTTATATACCAGAGGAGAACAATAATATCTTTTCTGAATGCCCATTATCTTGCCCCTAAGGACTGTGAGTTCGCTTGGTTATCTCCGTAGTTTTCTTAGGCCTGGGCTTCTCTGGCTGCAGCCCCAACCTTGCCATCTGCTATAGTCTGGATGTGCTGCCCAACGTTTCTGTGTTGGAAACTTAATCCCCAATGCAGCAGTGTTGAAAGGTAGGGCCTAATGGGAGGTGATTGGGTCACGGGTGCACTGCCCTCATAAATGGATTGATTCTACTATCATCAGAGTGGGCTTATTTTGGGAGTGGTTTCCCTACAAGAAGTTGAGTTTGATCCCCTCTTGTTCCCTATCTCTCAGGCTGTCTTTTGGACTTTCACCTTCTGCCATGGGAAGATGCAGCAGGAAGGCCCTCCACAAATGCCAGCTCCTCCATCTTTGACTTCCCACACTCTGGAACCATAAGCCAATAAACCATAAACCAATAAATTTATGTTTATTATAAATTACTTAGTCTGTTGTATTCTGTTATAGCAGGACAAAACAGACTAAGACACCATCCGTCACCATTAATTTTGCCAAACTTTTTTCTGACAGTTAAGTACCAACTCCTGGCATCTGTTATTTCATCCCCTTTGCTCTCAAGGCACACAACTCTTGATAATATTGCCTCCGAGCAGCCCTGACCTTCAGTAGACAACCACGACTGAGCATCTAAGTGACACTTGTGTTTCTTTCACTGTCGTATTTCTTGTTGTTTTGGAGAATGGAGTTTCCTCTGGCCTTTCCCACGAAAATAGTTAACTGGTGGAATTTCCTGATTTGTTCTATTCTGACATACCCAATTTTTTCTACCTTTTGATTGTTTTCTTCATCATGTGCTACGGCACTTCTGATATTTCTATTTCACCTTGTGTGGGCTGTCACTCTTTCCAATATTCCACAGTCCATCTCACCAATGTGTTGATAATACCTCCTAGGTTCTTCCTGGGGCAATAAATCCTGTAAAATTGGAGAGTGCTCTATATACATGAACTCTACCTTCTCCAATTTTATATTCTGTAGCATATAATCCATCTTTATCAGAATTCAAGGCTCTAAGGGTAGATCTTGAAATGGGGACAGGAATTGTCATAAAGGCACCTGCCTCATTTGAGACTTCTGCGTAATCTATATGTAAGGCGTGCTGTGTTTGGTTTCGTTTTTGTTTTCTTTCCAGGGGGCCTATGCTTTGGCAAGGGAGGTAGACCACTTTGTCAGCTCCAGTAGGTTTAAGGGAATGTGTGAGTTCAAGATTTTGAGCTGTATATACCCAGGTATTTCAATCTCAAGTCTCAATATCTCAGCATTTCCCTATTTGTGCACTCACATTGGCATATGAGACCTGGTCAGGCTAAACACTTTCTCTGAAGCTTTATTACTTTTAAAATTAAATCCTGAGCCTGCTTTTCTGCCCTGTTTGCCTTTTAGCTATACAAAACTCACATCAAGAACATCCTCTGACTTTCATATTTTGTCTAAATTAGTAATTAACCTTCCCAATCTGACATTATCTCTTTTAGCAAATCATTGGTACTTAGTAACAGCTACCAATCTCCCAGATCTTTATGTGTATCATTTCCTTTACTGTGGATATATTTCAACAGACAGCACATCTCCGTTCACTAGGATTCTCACTCAGAGAAGGTTTACATTAGTGGAAGTCTAAAGAGTTTGACTTCTGGCCGGGCGCGGTGGTTCGCACCTGTAATCCCAGCACTTTGGGAGGCCGAGGGGGGTGGATAACAAAGTCAGGAGATGGAGACCATCTTGGCTAACATTGTGAAACCCCGTCTCTACTAAAAATACAAAAAATTAGCCTGGCGTGGTTGCGGGCTCGTGTAGTCCCAGCAGTTACTAGGGAGGCTGAGGCAGGAGAATGGTGTGACCCCAGGAGGCGGAGCTTGCAGTGAGCCGAGATCGTGCCACTGCACTCCAGCCTGGGCGACAGAGCAAGACTCCATTGCAAAAAAAAAAAAAAAAAAAAAAAAAAGCGTTTGACTTCTGCACAATAATTGTTATCCATGCACCATCTGTTTAAAGTAAGAGTCTTTATTGTCCAGCAGCCAGGTCCAAAATTACATTCTAGAGTTTGCTTCTTAGGACCACTTCTGGAATCAGGAATCTGAATCTGAGACAGAGAATTAAGTGTTATAACCAACACTGTATGTGCTACCTGGATCCTTCCTTCGAGACCAAGGCACTCTTTGCCCTAGTTGCCAAGAGTTGCCTGCTGATGGCTCAAAGGGAAGTCTTTTCCCAAGATTTTCCTTCTGCTGAAAAGAGCTGCCTCACCCAAACCTATGGGTCTTTGTCAGGGGCAGCCTACATTCCATGAGTGCTCTAGGTGAAGGTACAAGGGCCTAGATCCTTTGCTTTGATTCAGTAAGACTATAAAAGGCCATCCCAGCCCTGAACTCCCTGGAATTAGATAAAGCTTTAATTGCAATTGCATCACAGTTCAACTTTTTCCTCCACTCGTATTTCCCTGAAGGTATTGTTATTGAGAACACTCACCAATAAAGACTTTTGCATACAAATCTGTGCTTCCCAGGATTACATGCCTAAAACAAGTGCAATAAATTTGTTAGAAAGTGCTCTGGAGAAGTATAAGGAGTTGAGTAAGGCAGGATTGGGCAAAGGAAAAGGTCTACCTCTGGGGCAGCTTCAAATCTAACATTAGGGATTCCTATGGGGAACTTTGCAGCTGTAGCTGGAACTATCCCTCAGAATTTTGTTAAACTGTAGTAAGGAGGCCATTGACAGTGATTGGCCATTGTTGTCACTTAGGAAAGATCATGCTTGAGTGAAGCAGTTCTGAAGCTGAGAACACTTTCCAATGACAGACACAACTATGAGCATCAGGAACAAACATTTCTTTCTTTCTTTTCTTTTTTTTTTTTTTTTGAGACAGTCTTGCTCTATTGCCCAAGATAGAGTGCAGTGGCACAATCTCGGCTCACTGCAACCTCTGCCTCCTGGATTCAAGCGATTTTCCTGCCTTAGCTTCCTGAGTAGCTGGGACTACAGATGTGTGCCACCATGCCCAGCTAATTTTTGTATTTTTAGTAGAGATGGGGTTTCACTATGTTGGCCAGGCTGGTCTCGAACTCCTCACCTCAAGTGATCCACCAGCCTTGGCTGCCCAAAGTGCTGGGATTACAGGCATAAGCCACCATGCCTACAGACTGAGGAATGAGTTCACTGGCCTCAAAAGTAATTTTGGAAGAGTACCAGATATTCACTATAGTGTATTATTGTATACATTTTAATATTTCCATATTAGCTAACTCAATATTAAAATGTATATAGATTATAAATAATCATAAGCAAAACTCAGTGTGAGTCTTTCTGCCCTTAAGATCTATATGCATTATTATTCTAGCTAGCAGTCTATCACTCTTATTTATTCTTCAAAATACAAATCTCTGGTTTTGTCTATCTTTTGTATGGTTTCTTGTGTCTCAATTTTATTCCATTCAGCTGTAATTTGGTTATTTCTTTTCTTCCGCTAGCTTTGGAGTTAGTTTATTTTTGTTTTTCTAGTTCCTTTAAATGTGGTGTTGGGGGACATGTGGCCAGGCACTACTGTGAGTGCACCATCTTCTGCTCCCTGTCCCCCTGAAAAATAAAAATTAAAAATTAAATGTGATGTTAGCTTGTTAACTTGAGATCTTTCTAACTTTTTGATGCGCATGTATAGTACTATCAACTTTCCTTTTAAGATGACTTTAACTGTGTCTCATGTATTCTGGTATGTTGTATCTTTGTTTTCATTAGTTTCAAGGAATTTCTTGGTTTCTGCCTTAATTTCATTCATTGTTTACACAGAAGTCATTCAGAAGCAGGTTGTTTAATTTCCACATAATTTTATGGTTTTGAGCAATCTACTTAGTATTGATTTTTATTTTTATTGTGCTATGGTCTCAGAGTGTAGTTGGTATGATTTGGCTTTCTTCAATTTGCTGAGAATTGTTTTATGGCCAATTGTGTAGTCAATTCTAGAGTATGTGCCATATGCAGAAGAGAAGAATGTGTATTTTGTTGCTTTGGGGTGAAGAGTTTGGTAGATGTCTGTTAGGTCTATTTGGCCAAGTGCTGACTCCAGGTCCCAAATATCTTTGTTAGTTTTCTGCGATGATGATCTGTCTAATACTTGGCACTTTTGTCTAACACAGTTACATGTTGAAGTCTCTCACTATTATTGTGCGGTTATCTAAGTCTCTGCACAGGTCTCTAAGAACTTGTTTTATGAATCTGGGTGCTCCTGTGTTGGGTGCATGTATATTTATTTTCTTATATATGTTTTATTTTAAAATCTTGTGAGTACATAGTAGGCATATATATTTATGGGGTACATGAGTTATTTTGGTACAGGCATGCAACGCGTAATAATCACATCATGGAAAATTGGGTATCCAACCCCTCAAACGTCTATCTTTTGTATTACAAACAATCCAATTGTACCTCTTACTTATTTTTAAATGTATGATTAAATTATTATTGACTATAGTCTCCCTGTTATACTATTAAGTATTAGGTCTTATTCATTCTTTCTAGTTTTTGTACCCATTAGCCATCCCCACTTTTCTGTCATCCTGTTCCCCACCCTTCCCAGCCTCTGGTAACCATCTTTCTACTCTCTATCTCCATGAATTCAATTGTTTTAATTTTTAGCTCCCCATGAATAAGTGATAACATGTACAGTTTGTCTTTCTGTGTCTGGCTTATTTCACTTAACGCAATTACCTCCAGTTTCATCCATCCATGTTGTTGCAAATGACAGAATCTCATTTTTTATGGCTAAATAGTACTCCATTGTGTATACATACCACATTTTCTTTATCCATTCATCTGTTCATGGACACTTGGGTTGCTTCCAAATCTTGACTATTGTGAGTAGTGTCACAATAAACACGGGAGTGCAGATATCATTTAGATATACTGATTTCCTTTGCTTTGGGTATATACCTAGGAGTGCAATGGCTGAATCATAAAGAACCTCTATTTTTAGATTTTTTGAGGAACCTCCAAATTGTTCTACATAGTGTTTGTACTAATTTACATTCTCCTCAACAATGTACAAGAGTTCCCTTTTCTCCACATCCTTGCCAGCATTTACTATTTCCAGACTTTTGGATAAAAGCCATTTTAACTGTGATGAGGTGATTTCTCAATGTAGTTTTCATTTGCATTTCTCTGATGATCTTCTTCTTCTTTTAGATTTTCTCTTTCATGAAAGAGAGGAAAAGGAACACAGAAAAGGTAGTCAATAGAAAACCATAGTAAAGAGTTCATTTAAATCCATTGCAGAAAACAAAATGAAGGCAAAAGATGTATCAGGCAAAAGCTAACTTAAAAGAAAGCTGGTGTGGCTATACTAATATGGTACAAAGTACACCTGAAAGAATAAACATTAGTATTGACAAAAAGGACTTTTATGAGGCTAAAATAATAAACTAAAAGAAGACGTATAATTCTATATTTGCATGCTCCTAATAATATAGTCTTAAAATATGTAAACACATAACTTTCAGAAATAAAATCAGAGGCAAATATGCAATCACAGTTGGAGATTTTCACACGGTTCACTCAGTAATTGATAAAATATTTTGATGTGGATAGAACTTGCATATGCTCTTGGCTGGAGACTAGATTGGACCACTCACTGTAAAAGACTCTGACATTGTTCCTTGAAGTTGAATATGGCCAGAGAATTTCACTCCCAAGGTATAGTCAATAGAATATCAAGAAATATGTACAAATGTTTATAGAAGCTATAGATGTAAAAGGCAGACTGTAAATAACTGAAATGATCGTCTATAGTGGAACTAGGAAATGGATTTAGATTTCATAATGATGATGATGGATTATCATCAGCAGGAAGAATGAATGAACTAATATTATGTGCAATAATCTAAATGAATCTTATAAACATGATAGGTGAAATAAGTCAATTACAAATAATTCAAACCACATCATTCTATGAATTGAAAATTTTTAAAAATCAACGATAGTCTTTTATTTATTTATTTTTTTTGAGATGGAGTCTCACTCTGTCCCCCAGGCTGGATTGCAATGGTGTGATCACAGCTCACTGCTGCAACCTCCGCCTCCTCGGTTCAAGCAATTCCCATCTGAGCCTCCCGAATAGCTGGGACTACAGGCACGCACCACCATGCCCGGCTAATTTTTTGTATTTTAGTAGAGACGGGGTTTCACCATGTTAGTCAGGCTGGTCTCGAACTCCTGACCTCGTGATCCACCCGCCTCGGCTTTCCAAAGTGCTGGGATTACAGGCGTGAGCCACCACGCCCAGCCAACAATAGTCTTATAAGTCAAAGTGTCAGCTGTATTTGGAAAGAGGCCATAGTCACTGGAAGAGAACACAGGTGAAGTTCTTGAGATTTAAATAAAGTTCTATTTTCATGAGACATGGATAGTGGCTTCATGGGTAATTTATCTTTGTGATAATTCATTAAACTGGACACTTAAGAGTTGCACACTTAATTTTATCCAAAATCTATTTTCAAGTTAAAGTATGTAATAGCATTGTGCAAAAAACAACTTTCCTTCTGAATTTAATCCTGTTCTATTAAATCATCACTTTCAAGTTCTACTCCTGAAGACAGGCTTGGTGTACCCTCTCAGGGCATTCAGCAATATTCTCTAGTGAAGTCAAACTGAAGGCACACTGATAAAGCATCTTAGAAATTACGTGGATTCCTTCCTGAACTGCCATAACATCAGTTTTTCTTACACTTCTATTTTATACAGCATGTGTTAGCACTTATGATGTTGTCTGAGTATATATTTGGGTGTCCAAAAAGGATTATTTGGTACCTTTGCAGGATTTCAACCTTTTGTCTACATGTCATGACCTAAAGTCAACAGTGAGGAAATATTACTTCCCTGCTTTTATAAATAAAATCTTATTGTAAATCCTCTTAAAAAAAAAAAAAAAACAATGTGAGCATTTTTCGGTTTCTCCTGCCACTCACTACCAGTAGCTAAGAAATCTGTTCTTCTTCCCTTCTGGATGTTTTTCTCTTATTAGCTTTTTCCTGTGGTTCCGTCTTATTAGATGCCTAGACATGCATGCTTCTTTTCCTCTCCTGCACTCATAATGCAGGATGTGCACGTGCACGGAGGAACACAGGAGCATGTGCTGTGGGGAGGGCAGAATCTCTCCTACAGTGGAGATTCAAGCATCCAGGAGTTTCTTTTTGGCTCTTGCCAAAAAGTTTTTTTTTTTTTTTTTGAGACAGAGTCTTGGTCTATCACACAGGCTGGAGTCCAGTGGCATGATCTTGGCTCACTGCAACCTCTGCCTCCCAGGTTCAGGCAATTCTCCTGCCTCAGCCTCCCAAGTAGCTGGGATTACGGGCACGTGCCACCACACCTAGCTAATTTTTGTATTTTTAGGAGAGACGGGGTTTCACCATGTTGACCAGGCTGGTCTTGAACTCCTGACCTCAGGTGATCCGCCTGCCTCAGCCTACCAAAGTGCTAGGATTATAGGCGTGAGCCACCATGCCTGTCACCTATTTTCTTACTGTTACAGAAATAACTGGTTTCTGCTTTTTTTTTTTTTTGACGGAGTCTCATTTTGTCGCCCAGGCTGGAGTGCAGTGGCACAATCTCAGCTCACTGGAAGCTCCGCCTCCCAGGTTGATGCCATTCTCCTGCCTCAGCCTCCCAAGTAGCTGGGACTACAGGCACCCGCCACCACTCCTGGCTAATTTTTTGTATTTTCAGTGGAGACGGGGTTTCACCGTGTTAGCCAGGATGGTCTCAATCTCCTGACCTCGTGATCCACCTACCTCAGCCTCCCAAAGTGCTGGGATTACAGGCGTGAGCCACCATGCCCAGCCCAGTTTCTGCTTTTATGGAAGGAACCACTCTTATTTAAAACTGCAATTTTTTTATTTGTGTTAGGTTTTTGTTTGCTTTGTGTTGGACAAAAAGATTATCCCACGTGTATGTTTTATGGTTTCACAGACTTTATTCATCCTCGTGGACAAAGGCAGGTAAAACACATGTTTTTCATTTTATTTTTTCTCTGTAAAACTGTACTTTCAATAAACGACTGATTCTTAAATAGATGGTGATACTTTTTCTAGTGCAGAAATAAAGTCCATGCAATTTTTATAAAACTTGGACCATACTTTTCAAAGTTCTCCTCGAGTTATGCATAGAAATGAGTATATGATCCAAAATATAGTTGCTTTCTAGAGCAAAGTGAAGGGAAGAGGGAAAGAACGAGAGAGAGTTCTGGGAATAGCCATGTTTTCAGTCCCTTCCCAGGGAGGTGAATATATTTAAGACATATATTTTAAGAAATTACTTATATAACCTGTCCTTATAATTTGATGTATTCCTTTGAGTTAATATTTTTATTTGAGAAATGCAATGCATGCACACTTTAGGTAAATGAAGAAAAGGCTTTTAATGAGGTCATACAGATTGTGATGTCCCTACTTAGACATGCAAATCAACATAAGGAGATTCACTCACAGGCACAAGTTTCCCAGCAGGGGAGCCAAGGGTATTTGGGAAACAATGCATGACACAGAAGAAGAGGAGCCAAAGCTGTCTTATTCATAGGGAGTAGCCCTTTTGTTTTGGACTCCATTTCTGTTAGTCCTTAAAATCCCTCCCAGGTTAAAGATGGCTTTTCCAAGTGAGTATGTCTCAACACGAACTTAGGAGATTGAAATCCCACTTATAAACAGCAAACTCTTCAACATAGAAAGAAAACAAAAAGAGGTAACAACAGACTATCATCCTCAGTGAATTCCTGGGCATTTTGTTCCCAAAGCAATCAAATCTGCATTTATATTTAAAGAGAGCTCATAAGAGTGCCCCATCTTGAATACCTGAACTGAGCTCCTGACCCTGTTCCCAGGATTTGATCTGTGAGACCTGCATCTTTAGAACATGTATCAGGTATACTCTTGGTGTAATAAAATGTGCCCGGGGGTCCTTTTTCTGACCTTTCTCCCCCCTTTTTCTTCTCACTTTTACTTTCCCTTCAGTGCCTTAGCGAGGGCTACACAAAATACAAAGTGTGTGCTTGCCCTGCTTGAGGATTTATAGACAAAGCTGAGCTATGGAAAAAGCGTCAGAAGCAGGACTTACAATTAAGAAAGAAAACAAAGTCCTTGTTCTCTCCCTCCTCTTCCTTGCTGAAAACAAAAGACCAAGTCTACTGGAAAACATCAGTGCAATTCAAAAGCAGGTGTATTTCCACATGCAGAGCAGCTTGTGGGCTAGAAGCAGATGCTAGTGGTTACATAGTAGCAAGGGTTTTAGACTACACCCTCAGGGAAATGTTCCAACCCATCCAAGGTGAACTCTTGCGTGCACACACACACGCACACACACACACACACGGTAGAAGCTAACATTTGGCACTCTATCTTTTTCTTTGTTTACGGCCTAACATACCCCAAGGTGTTCCAGATACTCGTGCTGCTACCAGGTAACCAGGTCACCCCACTGCCATCTCTCTTTTAGCTCCACCCTAACTTAACAGTGCTTTTGTGTTCCAGAATTTCCCCTGCCTCCTTCCACTCCTGCATCTTGAGATTCATTTCTTTCTGTTCCTTTACTTTCTGATAAAACTTATAGAACCGAGATTATGTTACTTAATGTAGTTTACATAGCTGGAAAATAGAGAATCTGAGATTAAAATTCAGGCCTTCTTTTAACCCATCAGGCTTCTTTTTGATCATTTCAATATGATGCTTCACTATAGCCCAATTTTTTGTCACACTCTTTGCTTGAATATAGTAATGGGCTCATTCATGTATTTGATGTGTGCACTGTATCAGACCATAATTTACTTAGGCAATAAGAAAAGTATGATTTGGCTCTATAAATGTTCTACTTCATCTTTTATGGGGTCAACCATTTTCTGTTTTAGCTGGAGAAAAATTGTCAAAATTTGTTTATCTACATCTCGTATAATACAGTCTAGACAATTGTTACCTTTACCAAAAACATCAACAACAGGAGCAGAGGACTTGGATTTGAAAAACTGACATAGGTGTTCAGAAAAGCTTGGAAGAAGAAAATTGAGAACAAAAAACTTTTCTTGAACTCAACTCTAGAATTAGTTCACCATTTTTCTTATGTATCTTATAGTGTCTTGGGTACACCAGGTTATTATGGCCAGGCCAGCAGGAGAGTTTGTTGAATGAGCTCATGTATAAATAACAGCTCCGTAAGGCCGTGAACATTTATGAGGCTCATTATGTTTCAGTTCTTGTTTAACAGCAAGTCCCTCCCTACTTGGGCAGTGGAATCCCACTGATTTACTACTTATCAGGAATAAATTACAGTTTAGAACTTGGATTTTTTTTCATGGTTTTCTTTGTGTCAGCATAAATAAACTTAGCTAATAGGGCTATTTCCCATTGCCCATTAAACGGGCTATGAGTAAAAGACTTCCTGGCTTCTGAGAGAAGGAAGATGAGAGGACTGAGTCATTTTACCTGAAAGTGTTTACAGTGTTAAGGGCTTTGGGAAATAGATGTCAAATACTGCAAGTTACAGCATTTCCTAACACTTATTTGAGCTTTTACGTTTTCTTTCCATCAGCTACATAATCTTATTATAGTAGAAGCCATTAGCACTGGAGACTGAGAAGTCATTCTTGGTGAATTCTGTGGGCAAAGATGACAACATCCCAACACACTGCCAGGGTCATCATCATCTCTACATACCCTTCTCTTAATGACATCTAGAGTGATGGCTTCAACCACTTTGATGAAAAGTTCAGAATTCTGTAATTACTAAAAGAGAGAGTGGAATGTCATTTTTAGGTCTTCATCCAGAGTAATTTCTTGGCTCCAATGCCCCCATTTCATTTGCAGAAACAGCTTTTTGGTATTAGTTAACATTCAAGGAATAGTTTCAAGTTTTACAACTGCAAAAGGGTCATTATTTTTATCAGTGTGCTGGAGGTTATTTTGAGTCTATATACGGAGGGCCCAATTCAATAAAATCTCAGCCTGATTTTCCCAGCAGGAGGCTCAAACCATGGAAATTCAACAGGGGAGCACACATGGGCTTCTACGATACTGAACCAGGGCTGAATTTCCATTTAATCATTCTCGAGAAATCAGAAGACACTTCGGGATTAAATGGCAAACCTTTTAAGTAGGAATTCCTCAGCCAAAATGGCCAATTAGCATTTAAACTGCAGAACTGCATTATGTAAGAGGAAATGAGTAACTGAAAAAAGAAATTATCTTCCTTATTAGTTAAAAAGGTAAACCAGAAACATGGAGTTATCACAAAACAAGCATTCTCTTCTAGAACAGGAGAGATACACAGGACTTTTGTTACAAAAAGAATTAAAAGGATCCATGTTATTGACCTGTTCTCATGCTTTTAGCTTTAATTGGCAAAATTAGCTCAAGTGAATAATATTGGAAGACACCTCTAATTATATATTTTGTTGCATCACACAAGTGACTCAAAAGCTCCATGTTTATGACTTTAAATTGATTTTTTAAATAAATTACTTTGTGTATTGGAAGTAATAAGTTATATTTAGAAATAGCCTAGATTCAATTTTTTATATTCATAAAATCTTGGCTTATTTAAAGCTCCTTCCCCATCTTCAAGTGTGCACCTCAGGGGCTTAGAGACCAAACAGAATAAGAGTTGGCTTAGGAAAAAAAACACATTTCTGGTATGACTGCTCATAAAGGAAAATTTAAAACCTTCCAGAAATGTAGTTGAAAATGGCTCTTAAGCAATTGTTTATTATCTTTCTTCGTGTATCATCAATTTTTAGACTCAGCTTTCACCAAGCTCAATCATTATGTAAATTTCAAATGTTGGTTCTCACCAATATTTAGTAATGTTATTGTTGTGCATGTTTGTATACGTACTTTAAAAAATGAAAAGGCAAGCAAATTCAATGGTTATTATTGCTGCCGTTGCACTTTGCAATGTTTTTCTTCTTTGTCAGTTCCTCATTGTGGTATCACAGAGGGTTTCGTGACATGGACTTTTGTAATATGTCACATATGGTGAAGACCAGCAGTTGAACACCAGAAGCAATCTGACCAGTGCTCACTGCCGCAGCTCCAGAAGGGCTAGGAATTTGCTTAGGGAATAAAGAACATGCACTGCACTCTCCATAGGACATGCGTTTTTTGCATCAATAGTCTGGATGATTACCTAAAAGCATGACAGTAAACAGCCGATGCTTTTTCTCACCCACCTCACTCATTACCAAACTGGCCAAGATCTTTCATCTGTTGAGTGACTTGAGATTTTGCTGTAAGAGTAATCATTTTTGTTTACCAGGATGGTAATACTGAAACTGACCCAATTGTCCCATAGAATGTTCTTTTGGATAAGCATAGAAATTGACCCTTCTGATCTTAAAAAGCTTAAAACTTATATTTGTTTTATCTGAGTTCTTTCCTCAGAAGACTACCTTCAGGCCTCACAAAAAGTACTGAAGAACTGAAACCAGATCATGGCACCGATGCTGGACCCCTCATTCACCATGATGGCTTCTTTACCCCTCCCAAGTTCCTGTTTTCTTACACATTGTTACATTTCTTGCCTGCAATATAAACCCCTGATTTTAGTCAGTCAGGGAGATGGATGTGGGACTGAGCTTCCGTCTCCTTGGCTGTGGCACCTGATTAAAGCCTTCTTCCTTGACAATACTTGGCGTCTCAGTCACTGGCTTTCTGTGCAGTAAGCAGCAGGACCTAGACCGAACCCCTGGTGTTTTAGTAACAGTGCTACTAAAAAAGACAAGATTGTTTTCTGTTTGTTTTCTGTAAAAAACAACGAAAGCAGAGATATATAGATGTATACCCATTCAAACATTATTTTCTGTTGAAAAGTTAATTCAGACTTTTCATTGACTAATTGAATGATGACAATCATTTAAAATATGGCCTATCATATAATCGTTCATGGAAAAACATTATTAACAGGTTGGCCTATCTTTTTCAAAACTTTTATAAATACTTGTGTATCTGTTGGTGGGACTGTAAACTAGTTCAACCATTGTGGAAGTCAGTGTGGCGATTCCTCAGGGATCTAGAACTAGAAATACCATTTGACCCAGCCATCCCATTACTGGGTATATACCCAAAGGACTATAAATCATGCTTCTATAAAGACACATGCACACGTATGTTTATTGCGGCACTATTCACAATAGCAAAGAGTTGGAACCAACCCGAATGTCCAACAACGATAGACTAGATTAAGAAAATGTGGCACATATACACCATGGAATACTATGCAGCCATAAAAAATGATGAGTTCATGTCCTTTGTAGGGACATGGATGAAGCTGGAAAACATCATTCTCAGTAAACTATCGCAAGGACAAAAAACCAAACACCGCATGTTCTCACTCATAGGTGGGAATTGAACAATGAGAACTCATGGACACAGGAAGGGGAACATCACACTCCGGGGACTGTTGTGGGGTTGGGGGAGAGGGGAGGGACAGCATTAGGAGATATACCTAATGCTAAATGACGAGTTAATGGGTGCAGGAAATCAACATGGCACATGGATAAATATGTAACAAACCTGCATATTGTGCACATGTACCCTAAAACCTAAAGTATAATAAAAAAAAAACCTAAAAATAAATAAATAAATAAATAAAAATAAAAAAAAAACTTGTGTATGCATATACTATATAAATCGAATTATTCTGTATATGCCATTTTGTAGTTTGTACTTATCTATGCATTATCTTTAAATATTTTCTCAGATTGTTCTTATGGGTTTTAGTGTCCAATCATGTTATATTTTCATCATATATTTGAACAACTTCTATTATTGAACATTTTGGAGTATTTTACATTTTCTCTTGTTTTAAATAATCCTGTAGCAATTACATTTGTGTAAAAATCTTTGTATACTATTTGATTGTTTCTGTACTAGAACAATTGTATGTCATAGAATGAGTATATTTTAAAGTTCAATTATTATTATCATTTTTATTACAGCAGTAATGTAGAGACCCTCTAAAATAACAATTATTAAGATTACACACAACTCTTACACAGCTCATTGTGTTTCTAGGCACTGTGCTGTTATATCAGACTTAATCTTCAATAAAACACTGTCAAATAGTTCTTTATATTATCTCAATTTTATTGATGAGGACATTTGGGACTTAGGTTGAACAGCTTGCCCAAAACCAAACAATTGATAAGTGGCAGGGCTGCCTTACTCTAGAATTGTGTTTTCAAAAAAGATGATGCAGTTAGAAAATTATAGGACAGTTTTGATTTTCACACAGATTGGGAGAGGATGCATTTTGAGAATAGACGCCAAGGATGTTAAATTTTCTGCAATGAGTGAGAGAGCCCCACACAACTTTAGGGTGTTTCTGAGTATTCATGTAACCAATTATCTAATCTTCTGAGCCTAAAACCTTAATCTGTTTTATACATAAATACAAATAACATTTGCAGGGTTTTAATTTGCAATAAATTTACTAATGATGCAAAGCTTGTTTGAGTGAAGATAGACCTGAATACAAATTTGTTTTGATCAGAACTTTACCAAGAGTTGTTCAACGTTTTGGAAAATCAGGTCGCTGCTGACATCACAACTGTAGTATGTGAGCCTCCAATACAACACCCTTACAGTCATCTAAATTTGGAGTGGTCAATTTCATGGTGACTGTATGCACAGGTGCGAATGGGATCACTTTATAACATCTTCTAGTCTGGCTCAGTGCAGTAGCTCACACCTGTAATCCCAGCACTTAGGGAGGCAGAGTTGGGGGGATCACTTGAGCCCAGGAGTTCCGGATCTGCCTGGGCAACATAGCAAGACCCTGTTCGCCACAAAAAGAAAAAAAAAAACACAGAAAAAATTGGTACATCTTTTAGTGTGATTGTGCCTGGGCATGAAATCCATATTTTTATCATAAAGTATTTTGCTTTATTCATCTTTGATTATATATTAGTATAATAATTGCTTAAAACCATGTGAGTACTGTGTGTTACATTAGCACTTGATTTTTTCCAGGAGAGTAAAGGAGTGATTCAACCTATTAGTTATAAAAAGGGTACTACATATGACAGGACTGAGGATAGCAAAATGTACATGTCTGGGGTACAGAGTAAGGGGTACATTTACATGTTAAATATAGACCCACATAGAGGAACTCACACCTGCACACACAGCCTGAACTCTGACACAACATGTCTGTGCTTTTCAAATTGTCATTCTAAATCTTTTAGTGAGCCATGACATCAATGCATAGGTTGAGACCAGAATTTTTTAATGAAATAAAGTAGAATACATTAGAATAGAATGAAATGGAGTAGAGTGGAGTAGAGTGCAGTGGAATGGATGGAATAAGAGGAGATGGGATGAAATAGAATAGAATTGAATAGAATTCAGTATCAGTTTTGTCTGTTTTATATACCTGTGTTTATAAGGACATATTGTAAAATGCATCTCTTACTTTGGGCCAAAGAGGTGAAAGCCATTGAGCTACACTACTATACTTTATACAGAAAGCAAGTAACATTTTCAGGGGTTAATCATTTTTCCGCACCTGAGTGTCAAAGTTGGTTTTGATGGTGATTGACGGGAGAGGAAGAAGCCTGAAGATACCAGTGATTACTACACATCTTGAGTCCTCTCTTTCACAGCTTGCCTGAATTTGGAAGTGATGGTGCTGGCACAAAGCCAATTCCTCATCTGAACGTTTGTGTTCCCCAAAAATGTGTATGTTAAAATCTAATCACCAAGGTGATGATATTAGAAGGTGGGGCCTTTGGGATTGATTAGGCCATGAGGATGCCATCCCATGAATGGGATTTATGCCCTTGTGAAGGAGGCCCCAGAGAGCTGCCTTGCCTCTTCCACCATGTGAGGACACATGGAAGGCACCATCTATGAGGGAAGGAAGGGTCCTTACCAGACACCAAATCTGCTGATGCCTTGATCTTGGACTTCCCAGCCTCCAGAACCATTCTAATGTTTATAAATTACCCAGTCTAAGGTATCTTGTTACCACAGCCTGAATAAAGACAATTCCTCATCCTTTTTCATTATGACTGACACTGAATGTGCTTGCCTGTGCTACAGCTACTGGAGATTTTGCTGTTTGCTTTGTGTCACTATTTGGTCTTACAGTTATGAACTGGATAGAAATTATTCTCCCACATCTTTGCCTCCCTCTGCTTTTTTCTTCTCCCTTCCCTTAGTAGCAATTGGTCCAGAGAGGCTGTGTCCTCATGACACCATTTCATCCTGGCTTCCCAGACTCCTCACTTCAGGGATCTATAAGGTGATGCTTTCCCCCCGCCATCCCACTGTTTCTTTGAAACTTACCTGATCTCCATCTCATTACTCTGTGGCCTGACAGATGACCACGAAGTTATTTTTCAAGACACGGATTCAGACTAAAATAGTAATGGATGTGTATGTGACACCTTCTAGGAGGTATTTTTATTTCTAATGGAAGCAGAGTATTAATGAAAAGGAATGAAAGTAGCATAGGAGGCATATTTGGCTGGGGTGGAAGTGGGTTGTGGAAATTTCGACAGTTTCTTTCTTATAACGAAACCAGGAGAACCTCTGCCTAAACATACAACTGGTCTTCATTAAACTCCAGACACTCTTTCAGTCTGTTTCAAGCATGACACAAATTAAACCGTTACTATATTTTTTAAAAATATTATTTAAACAATTTGTTACTGAAGACAAATTCAGAAATAGACCCAAGAAATTTTATTTATGTTGTCAACACTCTACTGGGCAATTATAACTTGAAAACTTACATCATTATTTAGCCCTTCTCTTTCTTTGCTATTTTGGTCCAACATGTGCTGATTTTTCTGATTTACACCCAGAATGTTTTGTTCCTTGATTTGATCCCTCCTTTCTTTTCCTGCGGCAACTGTATTCATTTTATCTAGATGGAATATTTCAAGAGCCTCACAATTTCTTCTCTTTCTCTTATTCATTCACTTTGTCATTTGTATTATACTTTCAGAACCATAGATCTGATCATTTCACTCACTTGTGCAAAATCATTTGTGTCCCTCAATTACCTATAGAATAAAATCAAATCTTCTTCCCTTTGAATTCCCCAACCATCTGGCTTCGTCATTCCTTTTACTCATTAGCTAAAAGAAATTAATTGTTGCTCATTGAATATTCCACATACTTCTGTAATTATATCTTTGCTTACTCTTATGCATAAATCTTACTGGAATTTCCTTCCCACAATGTCTGTGGTCCAGAATCCCTTATAATTTTTAAGAGCCAGAAGAAATATCACCTTTTCTAAGATATCCATAATGCTTGCTTCACAGAATGAACACAATCTTTTTTTCCCCTCATAACTATCCTAACACACTGTGTGTTAAATTCTTGACTACGTTTTTTCCTTTTTTAATGTTTTTACTTAAGAACAACTTTATATATAGTAAAATGCACAATTCTGAATAGTATACTTTAATGTGTGCTAAGAAATGCATACCCCTGAAATAGAGATACAGAGTATGTGCATTATCCCAGAAAATTCCCTATGGCCCTTGGACAGTCAATCCCCACTACCGCTCCTTGCCAAATGCAACTACTGTTCTGATGTCTTTGACTACAGATTATTTTTACTACTTCTACGACTTCATATAAAAGGAATCATTCAGTATAATAGTGTCTTCTTTAATATTGTAGTTTTTTTCATTTAAACTATATTTGAGAGTAAACCATGTTTCATCACTTATCAATTGTTTATTATTTTTAATGCTTAGTTGTATTCCATTGGATGAGTATAACATAATTTGTTCATTTGTGGATGAAAATTTATTATTGTCAGTTTTTTGGCTATTAGAAGAAAGCTACTATGAACAATCTTTTTATGAACATACATTTTCATTTCTCATGGATAAATACTGCCATATTTGCCAAAGTGTTTAAAACCTTTTATACTCTAATGAATAATGTATGAGAGATCCAGCTGTCTACATCTTCAATAGTTGGTGTCAGTCCTTTTTTTTTTTTTTCAAGATGGAGTTTCATTCTTGTTGCCCAGGCTGGAGTGCAATGGCGCAATCTCGGCTCACTGCAACCTCTGCCGCCCAGGTTCGAGTGATTCTCCTGCCTCAGCCTCCCGAGTAGCTGGGATTACAGGCATGTGCCACCATGCCTGGCTAATTTTGTATTTTTAATAGAGATGGAGTTTCTCCATGTTGGTCAGGCTGGTCTCAAACTCGTGATCTCAGGTGATCTGCCCACCTTGGTCCCCCAACGTGCTGGGATTACAGGCATGAGCCACCACACCTAGCCTGGTGTCAGTCCTTTTAACTTTAGCTGTCTGGTGGGAAGGTAAGTTACCACAGTTATAATTTTCATTTCCCTGATGACAAAAGAAGTTGAACTCTTTTCATGCACAAATTGATGATTCATATTCTTTAGTAAAGTGTCTGTTTAAACTTTGATCTAATTTTTAAATTTTGTTATTTGCCCTTGTATTATTGAATTATGGGAGTTCTTTACATATTCCAGGTACAAATTCTTTGTCATATGTATTTATTGTATATGCTTTCTTCCAATTTGAGGGCTGGCTATACCTGTTTAAGTAGTGCTTTTTAATAAGTACAAGTTTCGGTCTTGATTATGACCAATTTATCAAGCCCACATTTGTGAATCTCATTATCTAAAATAATGTGCAGGTGCAGATAAGGCCTTGGAGGTGAGTTTCCACAAATACAGTTTCTCCAATCCGAAGATCTATGAGCTAAAGATATTACCTGCTTCTTAGGCACCCAGTGTACAAGGGTAAGATCAGCAAAGCATAACCACTGTAGATGTCCTATTTGAGGAGTATGGAAATGAGGCACTTCAAACTCATTGGGCCATAGCAATTCTGAAATGCATGCAGGCACATGCTACCAGTTCCTTGGCTGGAGCTTAGTTAGAAAAAGTCACTATTGCTCTTGGAGCCACCCTCTGGATTCTTGGTTCCTCCCTCTGCGTTATCCAGCTGGTGTTTATAGCTAAGTAGTTTCTTCAGGATTCCATAAACATCTTTTTTTTTTTTTTTTTTTTGAGACAGAGTCTCACTCTTTCGCACAGGCTAAAGTGCACTGGTGCAATCTCGGCTCACAACAACCTCCGGCTCCCAGGTTCAAGCAATTCTCCTGCCTCAGCTCCTGAGTCCCAGCTAGGGACTATAGATGTGCGCCACCATGCCCAGCTAATTTTTGTATTTTTAGTAGAGACGGGGTTTCATCATATTGGTCAGGCTGGTCTTGAAGTCCTGACCTCATGATCTGCCCTCCTCAGCCTCCCAAACTGCAAGGATTACTGGTATGAGCCACCACGCCCAGCCATCTTTTTAATTTTATCCTGTCTTTTTCTCCTAAAACTGGTGGCAGCTTTGCCGGTACTACTCTTTTAAAAATCTTGTGGGATTCCTGTGAATCTCTTTGTACTTGATTTCTTTATATAAAAGCCCAACCCATCTATTTCAATACTAACCAGTTTTTATATAGGGCTTCCTATAAAACAGCTATGGGACAATGTCCTTGATATTATTAGATGTCCTAATGTGTAATGAAGAATATATTTGAGACATATGCATCAGAACCTTACAGGAAATTTCTTTTCTCTTTGAGGTAACTCCTTGATTCTTTTTGAAGTCTTGACAAAATATTTTACAATAATGCTCTTGGCTTTATCTTTAGATGATGTTTTCCTAACAGCACGCTGGATTGGATTATTGCTGTGATGGCATTTCTTAATTTGACAATCTTTGAGAGTGTGAGAATGAATCTCTTACATTTTGATAGGCTGTGTTTTCATTTTCATTTGGTTTAAATAAATTTCTAGGCCAGGCGTGGTGGCTCACGCTTGTAATCCCAACACTTTGGGAGGCTGAGGCAGTTAGATCACAAGGTCAGGAGATCAAGACCATCCTGGCTAACATGATGAAACCCCATCCCTACCAAAAATACAAAAAATTAGCTGGGTGTAGTGGCGGGTGCCTGTAGTCCCTGCTACTTGGGAGGCTGAGGCAGGAGAATGGCGTGAACCCAGAAGGCCGAGCTTGCAGTGAGCCGAGGTTGTGCCACTGCACTCCAGGCTGGGTGACAGAGAGAGACTCCATCTCAAAAAATAAATTAATTAATTAAATAAAATAAATAAATAAATAAATTTCTCATTTCTCCTGTGATTTCCTCTTTGCCCTCTGGGTTGCTTAAAAATGTGATTTTTGGGCTGGGTGTGGTGGCTTATGCCTGTAATCCCAGGCTGAGACAAGTGGATCACAAAGTCAAGAGATTGAAACCCTGTCTCTACTAAAAAAATACAAAAAATTAGCCAGGAGTGGTGGCGGGTGCCTGTAGTCCCAGCTACTGGGGAGGTTGAGGCAGAAGAATGGTGTGAACCTGGGAGGCGGAGCTTGCAGTGAGTGGAGATCTCACCACTGCACTCCAGCCTGGGCAACAGAGCAAGACTCCATCTAAAAAAAAAAAAATGTGATTTTTGATTTTCAAAAATCAAAAATATTTGGGGGATTCTACCAATACCTTTCTGCTTTTAATTTCTACTTTACTTCTGTTAGGTTTGGAAAATACACTCTGTGTCATTTCAGTAGTCTTAAATTAATGAGACTTATATCTCAGCATATGGTGCATCTTTTTAAATATTCCATGTGTACCTGAAGAGCATGTGTATTCTGCTGCTCATTGATGAACTGTTGCATTAGGTCAAGTGTACTGAGGGTGTTGATCAAATCTTCTGTATCCTTACTATTTTTTGTTTTGCTTTTGGTTACTCTTTCTATTAATAATTGAAACAGAAGAGTTAATATCTCCAATTATAATTGCAGATTTGTCTATTTCTCCTTTAATTATCTCAGTTTTTGTTTTATGTATCTGGAGTTTCTTTTATAAGGTGGGCATATACGTCTCCTTGAAAAGTTGAACTTTTTTTTCTCTTTTTTTTTTTTTTGAGACAGAGGCTCGCTCTGTCACCCAGGCTGGAGTACAGTGGCGCAAGCTCGGCTCACTGCAAGCTCCATCTCCAGGGTTCATGCCATTCTCCTGCCTCAGCCTCCTGAATAGCTGCTACTACAGGTGCCCACCACCACACCTGGCTAATTTTTTTGTATTTTTAGTAGAGATGGGGTTTCAGTGTGTTAGCCAGGATGGTCTCGATCTCCTGACCTCGTGATCCGCCCACCTTGGTCTCCCAAAGTGCTGGGATTACAGATGTGAGCCACCACTCCTGGCCAAAGAATTGAACTTTTTATCATTATGAAATGTCCTTCATTATCTCAGTTAATACTCCATGCCTTGAAGCATACATTTTCTACTCACTCCAGCTGTTTTATGATTAACATTTGCATGGTTTATCTTTTCCCATCATTGTACTTTTAACCTAGTCGTTTTCCTATATGTAAAATAAATCTTCTGTTAAAAGCATATAGTGAATCTTCTATGTATGTTTTCTAGACAGACAATTTGTACTTTAAATTGGAGTGTTTCATCCATTTGCATTTAAAGTAATTATTGATGTAATTGGGTTTACATCCTGTCATTTCTCCCACTATTTGGCCCATCTATTCTTTGTTTCCCTTTGCTTCTTTTCCTTGCCTCTTTTGGATTAATAAGTGGGGTGTGTGTGTGTGTGTTATGTTTTATCTTGATTATTGTCTCATTAACAATACACTTTTGTTTTAGTTTTAGACGTGGGTCTATGGTTTGCAGCATGCAAACAGAGACCATATCACAGTCTCTGTCGAAAAGAGCAATATTACGTACCACTTCACATAATAGATGACAGATCTATAACAACATACTTTCACTGCTCCCTCCTCCTTTATTCCACTGTTGTTGTATATTTTATTTCATTTTGTATATACCTTACGGTGGGTTGTACGGTGAATTGTGATTGGGTAAAATCCTAGTATATTAGAGAAGTTGAATATTTGTAATGAGTATTTTATTTTAAAAGTATTAGTTATAAAACTAAGTTCTATTGACAGTAAGAGTCCTAGGATGGCTACACTTAGGGCTATAAGTTTTAGATCAAGTGATATTGTTGTCTGGAGAGATGAAGTAGGGATAATGCTATTGGTGACGAGAAATCCAGCGAATATACTGCCAATAATAAGGCATTTAATTGGATTTATTAGGGAAGGGTTATTTTCATTAATGTTGATGAGGGTTGGGAAGCAGGGTTGTCCTATTACGGCGAAGGAAATAATTTGGATACTATAGAAACTTATTAGAGAAGTGGCAATGAGAGTAATAGAGAGGGTTCAGGCATTGGTATATGAAGTGTTTGTGCTTTCGATGATGAGATCTTTAGAGTAAAAGCCTGTGAGGAAGGGCATACCTATAAGTGCTAGGCTGTCAATAATAAGGGAGGAGGAAGTAAGGGGTAAAGTCTTAAATAGTCCTCCTGTTTTTCGGATGTCTTGTTCATTGTTGAGGTTGTAGATGACGGATCCTGAATATGTAAATAATATAGCTTTGAAAAAGGTGTGGGTGCAGATGTGTAGGAATGCTAGGTGTGGCTGATTAATGCCAGTTGTGACTATTATAAGGCCTAGTTGACTTGAGGTGGAGAATACTATAATTTTTTTATGTCGTTTTGTGTTAAAGCGCAGATTGCTGTAAATAAGGTGGTGCTAGTTCCTAAACATAGTGTAAGGTTTTAGATTAACATGTTATTCTCTATTAATGGGTGGAAGCTGATAAGCAGGAAAACTTCTGCCACAACTATAGTGCTAGAGTGGAGCAGGGCTGAGAATGGGGTTGGGCCTTCCATGGCGGAAGGAAGTCAGGAGTGGAGACTAAGTTGAGCTGATTTTCCTGTTGCTGCTAAGAGAAGGCCAATTAATGGAAGAAAATCGGGGATAGGATTTAGGATAAATACTTTTTGAGGTTCTCACGTATTAGAGGATAAGAGGAATCATGCTATGGCGAAAATGAAGCCAATATCACCAATGCGATTATGTAGGATTGCTTGGAGGGCTGCTGTATTAGCATCTGCTCAGCCATGTCATCAGCCAATTAGTAAAAAAGACAAAATTCCTACACCTTCTCATCCGATAAAAAGTTGAAAAATGTTGTTGGCAGTAACTAGGATTAATATTGTGGTGAGGAAGATAAGTAAATATTCGAAAAACTGGCTAATGTTAGGATCTGACTTTATATATAACATTGATAATTCTATAATAGATCAGGTGACGAATAGTGCTACTGGAATAAATATCATGGAGAAGCAGTCTAGTTTGAAGCTTAATGAGAGTTTAAGGGTTTGAATTGTTATTCAATGTCAGTTTGAGGTGATGGCTTCTTGGTTGGTATACATAAACATTGCTGTGGGAATGAGGCTAATGGTGAACGTGCTCGCGATAGCTATTTTTACATAATATGGGTACGAGTTTTCTTGCGAGGGTTGATGAAGGTAATAATGATTGGTAAGGCTAAGGAGATTAAGGTTATTATAGTAATGGAAAAATGCATAATTATTACTTTTATTTGGAGTTGCACCAATATTTTTGGTTCCTAAGACCAACAGGTCGCTCTTATACTTTAAAAGTTGAGAAAGCCATGTTGTTAGGCATGGGGGCATGAGTTAGCGGTTCTTGCAGTTTCTTGGTAAATAAGAAGTTACAGACTTCTATTATCAGATCCACAATCTAATATTTTGACTAAACTGTATTTACAGGATATAAAGCCTCTAATTATTTTAGGGTTTAGAGATAATAGAAGAATAGGTTGATAGATGTATAAATATTAATATATTTTCTCTTGTAAAGGAGGGTTTAATACTGTTAATACAGTATGCACATGTTCCTCGTTGTGCTGTGACAAGTATATAAAGGGAATAAAGGGCTGTGGTTAATATATTAAGTCCTATAAGCATAATGGTAATGTTTGATCAGAAGAATGAAGCTATTATTACAAGGAGTCCTCCTATTAGATTAATGGTGGGGGGTAAGGCAAGGTTGGTAAGATTTGCTGTAAGTCATCAAAAGGCTATTAGTGGAAGTAATGGTTGAAGGCATTAAGAGAGTAGTATAATTTGGCTGTGGACTCACTCGTAATTTGAATTCGCTAGGCAGAATAGTAAGGACGGAGTAAGTCCGTGGGCAATTATGAGGGTAATTGCACAGGTAAAGCTTCAGGGGGTTTGAATAAGGATAGCCGTGATAACAAGGTTCAATTTTTTTTTTTTTTTTTTTTTGAACGGAGTCTCACTCTGTTGCCCAGGCTGGAGTGCAACGGCGCTATCTTGGCTCACTGCAACCTCCATCTCCCGAGTTCAAATGATCCTCCTGCCTCAACCTCCCAAGTAGCTGGGATTACAGGCGTGCGCCACCATGCCGGGCTAATTTTTTGTACTTTTAGTAGAGATGGGGTCTCACCATGCTGGCCAGGCTCATCTCAAACTCCTGATCTTGTGATCCTCCCACCTCTCTGCCTCCTAAAGTGCTGGGATTACAGGCATGAGCCACCACACCTGGCCTTAAGTTTCCATTTTTAAAAACAACTTTTAAAAAAAGAAAATGTCTTTATTTTTACCAATGTAGTTCCTACTTCCATGGCTTTTATTTCGAAGTATAATCCAAATTTCCATCTGACGTTTTTCTCCTTTAGTCTGAAGAACCTTATTTGACATTTCTTTTAATGCAAGTTTGTGGTGCTGAATTCTTCTAGCTTTTGTTTATTTTAAAATGTCTTTATTTCAACATCATTTAAAAAAAATGTTCCCTGGTTATAGAATTCTAGATTGACATGTTATCTTTTCTTTCAGTATTTTTAAGATAGAATTTCAGTGTCTTCTGGCTTGCATTGCTGTCTTTTTTGTAAGAAATACAATACTTTTTATTTATGTTTTCCTTCTATTTGTGGTGTATTATACTTAGTGTTTTGTTGCTTTTTAAGGTTTTCTCAGACCTGGAACAGTGGTTCACAATCTGTAATCCCAGCACTTTGGGAGGCCAAGGCAGACAGATCACTTGAGGCCAGGAGTTTGAGACCAGCCTGGCCAACATGGTGAAACCCCATCTCTACTAAACACACACACACACGCACACGCGCACACACACACACACACACACAAAATTAACTGGGCATGGTGGCTCATGCCTGTAATCCTATCTACTTGAAAGGCTGAGGCACAAAAATTGCTTGAACTCAGGAGGTGGAGGTTGCAGTGACCCGAGATTGTCCCACTGCACTCAACCTAGGTGACAGAGTGAGACTGTCTTGAACAACAAAAAAAAAAGTTTGCTTTTTATCATCGTTTTTTTCAGAGATATGTCTATGATAGTTATACAAGTTTTTATTGTTGTGTATATGTTCAATCTGCTTGTAATTTATTGAATGCTTAGGATCTAAGAGTTGATATTTTCAGCAAATTTGGAAAATTTGGGGCTATTTCTTCAAATACATTTTCTATCCCAATTTCTTTCTCCTTTCTTCCTAGGAGTCCAATTACATGTATGTGAGAACATTGGATATTGCCCCCACTGTTTTTAAGACTGTCATTATTTAATATTTCAGCATTTTTATTCTATGTGCTTCATTTTTGTTATTTCTTAATGCAATTTCCTCAGCTTTTCTGATATTGTTTCCACAGATTTACTGATTAGTTAAGTGATTAACTAATTTTAGATATTTTAGGTTTTAAGGTCTGGAATTTCCATGTAAACATTTTCTACAATTACCATTTCTCTACTGAGATTCCCCATCTGTTCACTCATTAAGCTCATTAGTTCCTTTATATTTGTCAGCTAATTCCAACCCCTTTGTCATTTCTGGGTCTACAATTACTGACTTTCAAAAAATTCATTAGTTACTGATCACTTTTTAATATCTAGTAATTAAAGTGAAAATTATGGTGGATATTGTGAAATATCACTTTATCAAAAGCCAAGATTTGTTTTACAAGTGGTTGTTTGGTTTTGGCAGACAATTTACTAACAGTTTTTGCTTCATTTTCCAATAGTCTGTAAAGGCTTTGTAAAGGTGGATATAAAGTTAGTCTTGGCCAGGCGCGGTGGCTCATTCCTGTAATCCCAGCACTTTGGGAGGCTGAGGCGGGTAGATCACAAGGTCAAGAGATCGGATACAAAAATTAGCTGGGCGTGGTGGCACACGCCTGTAGTCCCAGCTACTTGGGAGGCTGAGGCAGGAGAATCACTTGAACCTGGGAGGCAGAGGTTGCAGTGAGCAAGATCACGCCATTGTACTTCAGTCTGGGCAAAAAAAGTGAGACTCCGTCTAAAAAAAAAAGAAAGAAAGAAAAAGTCAGTCTTACAGGTCTAGAGTAGATAGATGCACTTCTACTGCACTCTGAGGTCTCAGATAAATGCCTGGTTTTTCAGTGAGGTCTCTGTGTGTTGCTTGGTATTCCTCCAAGAACTTAAAGAGAAAGCTATGTACATTTCCATGGCTGCGTCTCAGCACCACTTCTTCCTGTACTTTTCCCTTTCTTGTACATGCAGCCTGCCTGTCAGCCTTGAAATCTGATTTCTGACTACCCATTTCATTGAGATCTCTCTTCTCTGCTTGGACAGCACATCTCCACATTATTTCTAGAAATTGCCTCCAGGCAAAAGGCTGAAGCGTTCAGGAAGCTCACTTTATGTGTTTTCATTCTTTCAAGTATCACAGCCCTATAGTGCCTGTGTTTAATTTTTATAGTTGTTTATGGTGGAAAGGTCATTCTGGTTATAACAGTTACTCTGTAAGAGAAATGCAAGTTGCTCTAGACAATATTTTACTTTGCACTGTAGTTATTCTTGTATATGCCTTATCTTTCTTATAAGACCAGAAGCACCCTGAGGGCAGAGTCCATGCATTCTTTACCTTTGTTTTTTCTCCAGAGCATTCTACACAGCCTATATGCTATTTATTATATTTAATTTGATTAAATATTTAATGTAAAATCTTTAGAATAAATAAATAAAATGAATGAAACAAAACACTTTATGAACTTTTGGAATAATTTCAAAGGCCACAAAATCCATTACACAGACTAGTTTTCTTCGACTCATCAGTCATTTTGTTTTCTGCAGCAATCACAAGAATATATAAGTTCCTCATACTACATTCTTCCCCTGCGGATTCACAAATTTATTATAGTCAGAAAGCACGTGAAAAACTGAGAAATGGGAGAAAACAATCACTGACTGCCATTTGGTAATAGGAGTAATAAATTATTAGGAGTCAATTCGAGCATTGCTTTTAATCTTTTGAGTTGCTTTGCTGGTTGTCATTCTCTATAACTACTAAAAAGTCCAGCTAGAATTTGTTTTCTTGGTCACACAAAGATGATGTTTGGAGTTCAGTGGTCAAGAAAACCCTGATGATTGCACTTATGTATGTTTTTGTTTAACTTGTGGACAAAGACTTATGGATAGGTGCAAAAAATAAGTCCTCTTTTGCAATCTGGAACTCACTGTTCAGTATGAGTTTTGATACATATAAGAAGGGATATTATGATACCTGAGACAGTTAACTGATGGGAGTACTGACAACCATAGAGGTTGGTTCCAGGCCAGGCTCAGTGGCTCATGCTTGCCATCCCCATACTTCGAGGGACTGAAGTTGGAGGACTGCTTGAAGCCAGGAGTTTAAGACCAGCTTGGGCAAGAAAGTAACACCTCATCTCCACAAAGAATTAAAAATCAGCTGGGTTTAGGGGCATGTGCCTGTAGTTGCAGCTACTCAGGAAGGGGAGGCTGAGGCAGGAGGATTGACCCCAGGAGTTGCAGGCTGCACTGAGTTTGATGGCACCACTGTACTCTAGCCTGGGCAACAAAGACAGACCCTGACTCTTAATTTTAAAAAGGCTGATTCTAGGACTGTAGAGTAGATAGTTAAAAAGCATGGGATAGGAGGGAAATCCTCAGCTGTATTAAATTTGTGTTCCAATTTCATGTTGACTTGATACAGAAGATGGCATTTGGTTTTAAAAGTTTTTATCTTGAGAATATGATGTTTGGAGTTAAAGGTATTGACATATTCCATACATCTGTATTATTCTTGAGTATGATCGCTTAAGGCGTCAAATTGAGAACCAGGCAGATCCACCTATACTAAAATTGACCCTAAAGTAAGTTGATTAAAGAAATTAGACCCCAAAGATTCTTGGTTTTTCCATAGGTGAATTTTGAAGTCTTCATCAGTACATCCATGTTAAAAAGGAGATGACAGAAACCAAAATAAAATAATTACGGGCTGACAGGACAACTGGATTAAAATAAGTATCAGTTTCATTAAAAAGGGCTAACTTGAAGATAAATCTTTTGAAGATAAATTTTGACACCAGTTCTTTGGAGGATCTAAAGTGACCTTGATGGAGAGTGAAAGAAATCACAACATGGAATTCCTCGAATAAAAATTTATTGACTTTAAATAATTTTGCCTAATGTTACATACACACAATTAAAAAAAAAAAAAAACACCTCTTTACGCTGTTAAAAAAGAAAGAAAGAAAGAAAACCCTGATAAAGCCGCACCTGTTTGGGGTACAAGAGGACACACGTGTTCCATGTCATAAGGGTTGAAGCAAGAGTCTGCCTCACATGAACACAGATATTTTCCTTTAAGCCAGAAGATGAACTTTATTTTCATTTTTTAAGATTCTCAAGGTAATTTATAGATGAGAAGCTAGAAATAAAGGTTGTAGCATCATATGACACCATTTCTAGAAAATGAGCTTGCCAGCAAGGAATTGCCCTAGTGATTTTTAAATGATTCCAGTTAATTGAGTTATTGAGACATTTTTTCTCTGTGATTTTCTCCCTCATCTACTTGAGCATTTTGCTAATTCTCACACTTGAGTAATTCCTAAAGTCCCTCATCTTTTCTCCTGTTCCTAGAAGTGTCATGTAAACTTGGAGATCATGCTAGCTCCACATGTTCCCCAGCTTCCCCGGATCCTCCATTCGGCTTCTTAGTCAACCCTTGTCGACTTCCCTGTAAATCCCACACAGACATTGTCCTTTATACCTGATGACCTCCTGAATCCAAAAGCTACATTTTCCACTGTCTGCCAAAATCTCTCACCGGATATCTGGAGAACATTTTCCTTTATGTGTCCATTGTGAACCAAATGAGAACAAACACTACATTGTCTTCTCTTTTGCCCTTTTTACCCATTCTGCAACCTACCCTATGTGACAGCTTTGTAGAATTGAAACTCAAAAATTGTTCTGACCCTTTTTCATCCTCTTTGCCCTCACAGCCTAGTCACTTTTCTAAAGATTCTCTGCCACATGTCCTGGATATCCATCCTGGACATCTGATGGACCCTGGTGTCTCTTCCTGTCAGTCATCTTGCATGTGACTTCCATTTTGTAGGACTGATATTTTCTAACTTGGATAACAATGATGTCATTTTCTGTTTTTAAAATTCCAATAAAAACTTCAGTGCATTTCTGTCATTAAATACATGCACCTTAGTCCAACATTTAATGGTTTTCAGTGTTCTCCCTTAAAACAGGGCTATCCCTTTTGCCTTTTTCTCCACTGTTTCTCCTATGTTTCTTGTGCTATAACAGAAGTGAACTCTAAGCAGGTTCCTAAATATCTGTTCAACTTTCCCAGCCCTGTGCCATGGTTAATGCTGTTCTGTGTACCAGACGTGCTGTCTCTTTCCTCCTTCCTTTTATATCAACCTGCTAACATCTTACCCAGCCTTTAAAACTGTCTAATTTTACTAAGGTCTTTAGTGACAAGGACAGCCAGATACACTTTTTCACCCTTCTTTGAAATTCTATGTTCCATTACTGGTACTTCTACAGGGAGGCTTGTTCATTTAGACAAGTATTTACTGATACTTTATATCGATTGCTGTGCTTTTATTATTTGTATACTTTTACTGTGATTTTCTGAGTGTAGTTGATGATACCTTTATGAAGAAATGTATTAGGTTTTACTCATGTTTTAATGTCTTACTTATAGCTGTTATCAGAGTAGATGTGGCACTGTAGTTATTGGAAGTCTTGTCTCTCAAGGATAAAGCCTTATCTGGCGATCCTTCAAAATGGCAAGATGTTCATTCTCACCACATACAATTGCATAGTCCACTGTGCCCTGCCATGATTTTCACATTTCACTCAATACCCATGGTCTGCATCAATCTGGAATCATGCATTCTGCCATCTGTCCCTTTCCTTGAAAGTCCTGCTGGCTGCAAAACAGCTGAGATTTACTAATGGATTAATATGTTACTTCTCCCCTAATTAAAACTATTGGTATTTAACAGGAACTTGGCCTAGATAATGGGTGACTCAACTCTAGAGAATTTCTGACTGGCTGGTGGACTTATGGGATGATATTTTGGGTCTGGAACAGTTTTCAATGCCCGGTAAGTGGTGGAGAGTTTTATCTGTGTCTGAGAGATAACATAGGAGATTCCTGTAAACATGCGCCCATGCACTCACTCACAAATGTACCAGGGCCCTGCAATCCTGTGAACGCCAGGTTCCTAAGAACAGTAGTGAGGCCCACCTACCTTTGTTCCTCAGGGAGCCAGTGAGGGCCCAGCCATAGCGCGAGTCTGGATTCCTAGGAGATCACTCTTTATTCCAAATCACATCCTAGTTTTTGTCTTGGTCTGAATGGAAACATTAGGTGAAACACAGAGGAAAATCAGAAAGGAATCTCCAGCAACTAGTGGGAATATTAATATTTTAAGATCCCATCTCTACCTTTAATGGTAAGTTTACCTCTGTCTCTAGATTTTACCTCCCCTTTCCCTGGACCCATAATAACAATGGAATATTTTTATAATAATAGAATATTTATCCATGAGTTGAGGGAATAATCAGACCCTCAATATTGTGCTATGAAAGACTGAGTGCATTCCTGCTCTAAAACCTGATGAAATCTACTCTTCCAAGGAAAACCAAAGGCAGGTTCTAATAAAACATCTTTTGATTAGTGCTTCTGTTTTTATAGATGTGGCGTGGTACTGATGGTGGTGTCTCATCCATTCTTTCAGACACGTATTTCACATAAATGCACTAAATAAAACAATGCAGTTTTCTTTATTTCTCTACACATACAAATACACATGCAGACATGCATGCTTTTGGCAATTAAAAATACATTATTTTAGATAATTTGGTGACAGAGGTCAGCAAATTAACTGAGAAAATATAGAAAACTTTTCTTTTAGACCTGTTAAACAGCATTTTCCATGAAAATAACATTGCAGTAAATTGATATGCTAGGCAGGAAATGACAAGCATTCCTTTATAATAGGTCCTCGCATATCTGATAGATATATCTGATGGGCTCACCTGGTTTTGCCATAGTCCTCCATCTTGGGTCAGTTTTATTGAAGCTAAAAATTGTAAGGTTAATGAGTGATAGATAAAAAATTATATGTCAATAATCACTTAGATGAATGATTTTTTTTAAATATTTTTTATGAATATTTCAGAAAGTTACTACAGAGTCTACAGTTATATAACTAAATGTCTCACTGAGAACCAAGTACACAAAAATATACCACATGAAAAGGAATTAAGCTAACATTTTAATTGAATAATATAAATAAATACCAAGATTTACAAAGAATACAGACATCCACACACATGTATAGTTTTCATGTTAGAATAGCTATGAAAATATTAGGAAAAGGTCTAGCAAAGTTACCAGTCTTATCAATATAAAGACAGTTTGGATTTTTGTTGAAAGCAAAATCAAATGAAACAGAACTTAAATTATAAAAGAATGCAAACACACACCCACATGAGTAATTCCATGAGTATTTAGATTTCAGTAGTTTTGTACATCTTGTGAACACAGGTTCTTCGTTTCTCCTCTTTCCACAAAAGATAATGTATAAACTAAAATGGGGGTAAAATACGAAAAATAAGAAGGAGATAAAGTAGAATCAAACAGATTTTTTTTCATTCATTCATTCAACAGATATTTATTAAGTATCCGCTATTTACCTGGAATTTCATGTTTTAGTATTATAGTAACTATCATAAATTCCAATAATAAAGCCTTCTCAATTATTATTTTTTTAATTGAAGAAATGGTGATATGGTTTAGATCTGTGTCCCCACCAAATCTCATATTAAATCGTAATCCTCAATATTGGAGGTATGGCCTGATGGGAAGTGATTGGATCATAAGTGTGGATTTCTCACGAATGGTTTAGCACCATGTCCTTGGTGCTGTCTTTGCAATAGTTGAGTTCTCGAGACATCTGGCATTGAAAGTGTATGGCACCTCCCCTCTTGCTCTTACTCCTGCTCTCACCATGTAAGATGCTTGCTCCTCCTTTATCTTCTGCCATGATTGGAATCCTCCTGAGGATTCCCCACAAGCAGGTGCTGTCATGCTTCCTGTACAGCCTGCAGAACTATGTGCCAAGGAAAGCTCCTTTCTTTTAAATTACCCAGTCTCAGGTGTTTCCTTATAGCAGTGCAAGAATGGTCTAACACAGAAAATTGGTACTGAGAAGTGGGATATTGCTATAAAGATACCTGAAAATGGCCGGGCGTGGTGGCTAACGCCTGTAATTCCAGCACTTTGGGAGGCTGAGGCGGGCGGATCACGAGGTCAGGAGATGGAGACTATCCTGGCTAACACGGTGAAACTCTGTCTCTACCAAAAATACAAAAAAAAGAAAAATTAGCCAGGCATGGTGGCGGGCTCCTGTAGTCCCAGCTACTCAAGAGACTGAGGCAGGAGAATGGCGTGAACCCGGGAGGCGGAGCTTGCAGTGAGCCGCGATCGCGCCGCTGCACTCCAGCCCGGGCGACAGAGCGAGACTCCTTCTCAAAAAAAAAAAAAAAAAAAAAAAAAAAAAAAAGGCTGGGCTCAGTGGCTCACGCCTGTAATCCCAGCACTTTGGGAGGCCGAGTCGGGCAGATCACGAGGTCAGGAGATCAAGACCATCCTGGCTAACACCATGAAACCCCATCTCTACTAAAAATACAAAAAATTAGCCGGGCGAGGTGGAGGGCGGCTGTAGTCCCAGCTACTCCGGAGGCTGAGGCAGGAGAATGGCGTGAACCCCGGGGGGCGGAGTCTGCAGTGAGCCGAGATCGTGCCACTGCACTCACTCCATCCTGGGTGACAGCGAGACTCTGTCTCAAAAAAAAAAAAAAAGAAAGAAAGAAAAAAGAAAAGAAAGAAAATAATGTCGGGCTGGGCACGTTGGCTCAAGCCTGTAATCCCAGCACTTTGGGAGGCCGAGACGGGTGCATCACCTGAGGTCAGAAGTTCAAGACCAGTCTGGTCGACATGGTGAAACTCTGTCTCTACTAAACACAGAAAAATTAGCAGGGCATGGTGGCGGGCGCCTGTAATCCCAACTACTCAGGAGGCTGAGGCAAGAGCATCGCTTGAACCCAGGAGGCAGAGGTTGCAGTGAGCCGAGATCTCACCGTTGCACTCCAGCACACTCCAACCTGGGCAACAAGAGTGAAACGTCGTCTCAGAAAAATAAATAAATAAATAAATAAATAAAACATACAAAATCGAATTCATTTAATTTAGACTTCAGTTAAATAATTCTTATCAAAATGGTCCTGAGTAATAAGCTTTGGCCAAATTAATGAGTAGTAGCTATGAACCCCGAAAATTTGACAGGTCTCAGTTAATTTAGAAAGTTTATTTTGCCAAGGTTGAGGACGCATCCGTGACACAGCCTCAGGAAGTCCTGAAGACATGTGCCCAAGGTGGTCAGGGCACAGCTGGGTTTTATACGTTTAGGGAGACATGAAACATCAATCAATATATGTAAGAAGTACATTTGTTCGGTCTGGAAGGGCGGGACAACTTGAAGCAAAGGCAGGAAGACTCCAAATGAAGCTGGGAGGCAGCTTCCAGGTCACAGATAGATGAAACACAAATGGTTACATTCTTTTGAGTTTTTATTAGCCTTTCCAAAGGAGGCAATCAGATACACATCTGTCTCAGTGAGCAGAAGAGTGACTTTGAATAGAATGGGAGGCAGGTTTGCCCTAAGCAGTTCCAGGCTTGAGTTTTCCTTACTGATTTTGGGGACAAGATATTTTCCTTTCACATAGCCTACTGGTCCAAACATATGGAGTGAACAGAATTTCTCAGACTCGGCCATAAAAATGAAGTGGGAACTTCTTATTTGCATTTGTATCATTACATATGTAGACACAGCCAGCAAGTTTCTTTCTAATGACTGCCGAAAAATTGAGCAACTGCAATTCCCAGAGTTAAGGTGTCATGAAGGATACTCTGATGTAGCAATAATTTTATCCCTAAAATAGACTGTCACATGGCATCCAGCTGTCTTATGGGCAAAATAGGTCATGGAGCAACGACTCCTTTAGCTGTTTTTGAGGTGGACTGTGGGATGCCGGGTGTCACTTGCTACAGGGCTCTGCCTTTGTATTCACATTTCTGGCCCCACAGGAGTTTCATAGATAACCTGATTTCACCTCTTTTTTCTCAGAGAGGTAGAATTATTACCCACTCTATGCACCTGAAGTTTCATTTCTGTTTAAGAATAAGTCTTTGACACATAGAACATAGACAAACTGTGATGGAATTAGGCAATATCAGAAAGAGAATAATATGTAGCTACAGAAAAATAAACATTAACTAAATAAACTACGGTACTTTTTGATAACAGTATTTGCAATTATCATTGCATAATTTTCATTGAGATCACAGATACCATCTAAAATCCAGATAAGTGTTTTGTCATGTGGTGAGCACAATTTGTAAAAAGATTTATTTTGCAACCAAGGGGTTTATATACGTATAGAGAGAGTGACAAATCCATAGATTTCATTTTAATAATAACAGAGTGAAGATAAAACAAAGGATATCTGGCAATTGCTTATCTTGAAATAGTCACCTAAGTAAAATTATTTAACAGCAATTTTTTGTTTGTGATATTTACATAATTCATGTTACATAATTTTATATATTACACATTGTTATACTATATATACTAAATATACTGTAATATATTGATGGAGATAAAACATGGTTTTATTTCTATAGGGATGAGAGAAATCTAAAACAGAGTCAATGTATTTGTGTGAATGCATTAAATACTAGAGCAAATTTAAAGGGTAAAATGATAAAACATTCAATCCTCTAAAAAAGTTATTGAAAGTTGGCAAATGCAGGAATGCACTATTAATGATTTTGTTTCCTGGGATCTGAGCTATGTTCATTTATTATCAAATACTACTGCTTTTCTGAAAAAATAGAAACTTTTTATAGTCAGCATAAAAGCAGAAATAAGTCAATTACTATACTGATGGAAATAGTTGGAAATGCAATGTACAATTTCATATCAAATCAAAATCAGTGTGTTTCTTGGCCTGGTTTGCTAATGCTTTCTGCCACCATAAAATTTGGCTGCAACAGGGCAATAGAATACTGGTGAGAAAACACTGGGTACCACTTTTTTAAAAGGAGAAAGGAAGAAGTCAAAGGAGTAAAACCAATGTGAGCAAAGCAGCACATGTTTACTCCCCTAGCAACTGAAGAAGCATAGCAATTTTGGATTAGAACCACAGTGCGTGGAAAGGGGTTTGTCATTTGTGTTCACATCCTCAGGCGCTGAAAGGTATCACCTAGCAAGTGTCCCGCCCAGACGGGCAGAGGCGACGCTGCCTCTTTCCTGGCTGTGTGCCCACGTCCACAGCCTGTTCCTACTTCCCCTCCATGTTAGAGGGGATGGTTCCAGGAGGCCACATGGCACATGTTAAAGCAAAACAAAACCAGTGCCCTGCTCTTCTTCTTCATACAGCTCCCATATTCACTATGACAGCCCAGAATTCCTCATCCTAATGATGCTGCAGGAGACTCGGGTTCTGGCCAGATCTCTGTCCCCAGCAGCTCCTCCCTTCTTTGGCCTTGCTCTTGGCTGAGGGAGTGACGGTTTCTTTCCATGAGAGACTCTGAGAAGAACTTGACTTAAAAATATTAGGTTTGTTTTTCCTCCTGTTCTCCTTGGACTTCTTTTCTTTCCTTTTTTTCTTTTTCTTTCTTTTTTTTTTTTTGAGACAGAGTCTCCCTCTGTAGCCCTGCCTGGAGTGCAATAGCGTGACCTTGACTCACTGCAACCTCCAGCTCTCGGGTCCCGGTTCAAGCAATTCTCCTGTCTCAGCCTCCTGAGTAGCTGGGATTACAGGCACACGCCACCATGCCCAGCTAATTTTTGTATTTTTAGTAGAGACAGCATTTGAACTCCTGACATTGTGATCTGCGCGCCTTGGCCTCCCAAAGTGGTGGGATTATACGCGTGAGCCACCGTGTCTGGCCAAGATTTCTTTTCTAAGAAAATAGAGAAAAAAAAAAATAGAATGTATGTGTGTGTGTATACACACACAATATATATATACACACAAACACACACACTTTTATGCTGACTATAAAAATTTCCGACCAGGTGAAGTGGCTCGCACCTGTAATCCCACCACTTTGGGAGGCCGAGGGGGGCGGATCACCTGAGGTCAGGAGTTCGAGACCAGCCTGGCCAACATGGCTAAACACGATCTCTACTAAGAATACAAAAATTAGCCAAGTGCAGTGGTGTGCACCTGTAAACTCCAACCTGGGTGACAGAGCAAAAAAAAAAAATTCAATTTTTTTTTCAAAAAAGCAGTAGTATTTGGTAATCAATTAACGTAGCTCACATCCAAATAAACAAATTCATTAATAGTGCATTCCTTCATTGGCACTCTTCTAGTAACTTTTTTAAATGATTCAATGTTATATTATTTTACTATTTAAGTTTGCTCTAGAATTTATTGTATTCACACAAATAAATGTTCTCTTTTCAGATTTCTCTCCTCCCTATAGAAATAAAACCATGTTTTTTTCTCCACCAATATGTTAGATATATTTATTCCAAACAGTGTAATATGTATAGTATATATAGTTACACACATAGATAAATATATTTTTTTTTCTTGGTGCAAAGTCATTGTTTCTTTGAACCCAAAAGCTATAAAAGTTGGCCGGGCGCGGTGGCTCACGCCTGTAATTCCAGCACTTTGGGAGGCCGAGGTGGGCGGATTACAAGGTCAGGAGATCGAGACCATCCTGGCTAACATGGTGAGACCCCATCTCTACTAAAAATATAAAACATTAGCCAGGCGTGGTGGCAGGCACCTGTAAGTCCCAGCTACTCGGGAGGCTGAGGCAGGAGAATGGCGTGAACCCGGGAGGCAGAGCTTGCAGTGAGTGGAGATCGTACCACTGCACTCTAGCCTGGGCGACAGAGTGAAACACCGTCTCAAAAAAAAAAAAAGTCATGAAAGTACACATGGCACAAACACACACAGTGACAGTCTGGAGGTTTGGGGATGAGCTACCAACTCGATTTTTAAAAATATTTTCTTATATTGAGGTGTACTTTCTTTTGAATACCATTCATCTTCCCACAATCTCCTCCTTCAATCATTTGGGGAAAATATGAGCCTTTGAGAATTTAAAACCCCTATTTCGTGGGCAATTTTCTTTGTGTGCTTTGTCTTCTGACCATGTTCTCTGTTTGTAACTCTGTCAGGTGATAGCAATCAGTATTTAGGATACATTAAGAGCATGGCAGAACCAATAATTTTTTTTCTTTTGCAGAATTTTGGAAATTCATGCTTTTAATTGTGTTTTCAGAGATAACTTGAGGTTTTGTGTTTCGGGGGTTTTGGTTGTTCCTTAAAAGAAGGGGGTGGATATTTTAGAGCAAGAGTTACTTTTGTTTTCACAAAAGACACAAATCTTATTTCATTGCTTTGTTTTTCCCCCAGGAGTTAGGTTAAAGGTTATCTCCCTAAAAACTTCAGACTGGTCATTTGGCTCCGTGCTAAGTAAATAACTTTGTTCTGAGGTCTTAAGTTAGTTTAGGTAAACCCAGCAGCAGTTAGGGCTCTGGTGTTTTCATGTGCACAAACTGCACCTCAGAGGAAGTTAATGTGTAGTATTGCTGGAATCTGTGGAAAATTTGACTTTTTAATTCTCTATATGTATAATGTGCTTGTTAGGCCATTTAGCTGAAAACACATCAGCAGAGCTCAAAATAGAAATACGTATATCTAATTATGTGCATAAACAATAAGCCAAGATTGCAACATCTGGTACTTTTGTGCAATCATGAATACCTGGCTTTAGGCTTCCCAGCATGGGGGATCGTTTTGGTCAAGGGCACAATGACACTCCCTGGGTTCGGATAACAGGGGTGTGAAAGGAGATGCAAATAGGCCTGTTCATTCCAGTCATCCGGACTCCAGAGGCTAATTTTCTAGTTCATGGTTTTATCCTCGTTTTTTTTTTCTTCCTAACTTTAGTACAATGAACTTTTGTATTTTTTCATTGCTTGTCTTTCCAAACCAACTTGGTATTGAGGGGGTGGTGTAGTGACCATTTCATATTATAATTCTTTGTTTTTTGGAGTTATTTATGTTTCTCGTCAATGTTTACCTTCTCCCTCTAATTATTCCTTTGCAGAATCATGCATTTATAAGGCTGGACAGGAATTTAAGGGGCTACCTTGGGAAAAAGAACTGAACATGTGCTGAGCAGCTGCCATGAGCTGGGCTCTTTCACCTACTCTCTGGGTGAACTCCCAGCCCTCAAGTCTTTGGACTTGGACAATCTGTAGCTGAGAAGAAACACAACCACAGTCCAACCCATTCTTCAGTTATATTCAAGAGGCCAAGCGAGGTGAAATCATTTACCCACGTTTCTATACCTTCTTTGCTAGTACTAAGTGGGGGTGGGGAGTGAAACCAAAAACTAAAACCATCGTAAGAACAATAAAGACAAACTGTTCCTCTGAAAGAACAAATGTTTTTACAATCGCAGACACATTTCTTTAGCTGCTGTATAAGCCAAATACTGTTTTTCCTCTCAATAGACATTTGACAGTTGTTCTTACATAGATGTCCATGCATGATGTTTCGTCAAATATCCACATAGAATCTGCCACAGCGCTGTGTTCCCACACCCCAACACACACAGCCCAGTGTGTTTGGTATTAGAATTCTTCGAACTGTGGGCTAAAGACATTGTTTGGAATGATTTGGATTCCAATCGGTGTTCTGCCCACTGGAAGAGGCTGCTCTGAGACAGTGTGGGAGGTGAGCCGAATATCAGACAGTGTGAAAGCCACTCACGTCTGGCCTCTGCTTGGTGAGCTAGAGGAAGCTGCATAAGTGAGTGGGAAGAAATAATGAATTGCTTGCAGGAAAGTATGTGAGAATCTACTGAACAAGAGTCAGTGCTAATCAACACAGGGACTCTGACACTGTTTTATAACAGATGCTTCCAGACTCCTAGAGGAAGGAGGGAGGACAGAATGTCTTAAATTTCTGTCGAGCCCTTCTGTTTTCTAAACAGTGAAATAAAAAAAAAAAAGAATGTGTATAAAATAGCTTCCACCCACATGATACCACAGACATAGCAATGCTATATTTCCTAGTGTTATTTTGGATTAATAAACTCTCTTCTACTGTAAATTGTTTACAATTTTGTCCTCATTTTTTTTCTAAACTATCCATAAAATTTCCATTTCTCTTAATTCAAGATTCAACTAACTGGTCTAGAAGAGTTTCTCCAACATTTCAAGTTGTTTTTGACCACAATTTCCTTTTGACACTTAAACATATATACTCTCTTTTAGTGCCTTTTTTTCTTATATCTGTCTATCCTCTCTAAATCCTCCTAAATAAATAATTTGGGGTTGTACTTATTTTTTTTTTCTTTTAGCTACACCTGCTGAAATGGGATAAATGTTACTTCCCCTATTGCACTTTTTTTTTTTTTTTTGAGACGGAGTCTTGTCTTGCTCTGTCGCCTAGGCTGGAGTGCAGTGGTGCCATCTTGGCTCACTGAAAGCTCCGCCTCCTGGGTTAACGCCATTTTCCTGCCTCAGCCTCCCGAGTAGCTGGGACTACAGGCGCTTGCCATCATGCTCGGTTAATTTTTTGTATTTTTTTTAGTACAGACGGGGTTTCACCGTGTTAGCCAGGATGGTCTCGACCTCCTGACCTTGTGATCCACCCGTGTCGGCCTCCCAAAGTGCTGGGATTACAGGCGTGAGCCACTGCGCCCGGCCTGCACTTTCATTTTGAAATATGTTAGTGATTTGAGATCTGTGTTCATATTTATCTCTACATCTAGGTTGTAATAACCTTGAGGACAGATGCCTTGACAGACCTTAATCCCCTGCATTTCTGTACCCAAGACTGCATGCAGTGCCTCTGTGTAATATCATGGCAGCGTATGTTGCAGACGAGATGAGGTCTTGGTTAATTAAATATTTTCATGTGCGTAACTCATCTTTTCAGTGAGATCATAAACTCTGTAAGAGCTGTGCACTTGACTCCCTCTGGTACTTGACAAATGGTAGGTATTTAAACTAAACATGGATCACTTGAAATAAGACAGTGGGTAAGAATCTGCGTGGAACATATGCTAGCATCCTGCTATTCCTACACATTAGTACCATATGTACTACTTGCTAGAAGCTGCCTTAAGTAGTTTTCAGGCATTACCTGATTTGTTTCTCTACCCTAAGATATAGGTATAATTACTATTCCTATTGAGAAGCAACAAAATTAAGGCACAGTAAGGTAAGTAAATTGCCCAAGTTCATATTACTGAGAACTAGTATAACTGGTATCTCACCCAAGTTTTCTTTCTCCAAGATCAAGCCATTATTCAGTAATACTCTGAGTAAGGGGTTCCCAACCCTGGACGGGCAAGGGCCTGTTAGGAAGCAGGCTGCATAGCAGGAGGTGAGTGGCAGTCAAGGGATCAAAACTTCATCTGTATTTACAGTTGGTCCCCATTGCTCGAATTACTGCCTGAGCTCTGCCACCTGTCAGACCAGTGGCAGCATTAGATTCTCATAGGAACGTGAGCCCTATAACTGCACATGCAAGGGATCTAGGCTGCATGCTCCTTATGAGAATCTAATGCCTGATGATCTGTCACTGTCTCCCATCACCTCCAGATGGGACCCTCTAGTTGCAGGAAAACAAGCTCAGGGCTCCCACCTATTCTACATTATGGTGAGTTGTGAAATTATTTAATTATTTATTACAATGTAATAATAATAGAAATAAAGTGCAAAATAAATGTAATACACTCAAATCATCCCAAAACCATCCCCTGCCCATGGATGGAAAAATTGTCTTCCACAAAACCAGTCCCTGGTGCCAAAAAGTTTGGGGACTGCTGCTCTAAATAAGTTATACCCTATATTACTAGATAATAAATATTTATTTTTTCATTAAGTTAAAATCTGCAGACAAATATTATTCCTCTTTAGGACGTAGTTGTGTGAGTTTGGACAAATGCATGCACTCATGTGATCATCAAAAAATGAAGATAAACAATAGTTTATCAACAAAAAATCCCCCACGTTGCTTTAAAGTCAACTCTTCCCTGGCAACCACTGATCTTTTCTCTATACTTATGGTTTTGCATATTTCAAAACTGAATTATATAATATGTGGTCTTTTGAATCTGACATACTTCACTTACAGTAATCACTTCAGGATTCATCCATGTTGTGGCTTGTATCAGTAATTTATTCCTTTTGTTGCTGAATTCCATTGTATGGATATATCACAGCTTATCCAGTCACCGGCTGATGCCTGACTGAGTGGTTTCCAGTTTTTGTTGATTCTGAATAAAGCCACTTTAAAGATTCGCATACTGGTATTTGTGTTAACATAAGTTTTTATTTTAGTTGAAATGATACCTAGGAGGAAGGTTGCTGGGTCATATGATAATTATATGTTTAGCTTTCTGAGAACTTCCCAATTCTTTTGTGAAGTTAATGTACCATTTTGCATTTTTGCCAGAAATATATGTCTCCAATGTCTTCAAATCCTAACTGGTATTTGGTACTGTCATTTTTTTTTTTAGTTTATCCTTTTAAATAATTTCATAATTTTAGATTTTCCATTTAAATTTATAATTCACTTTGAATTTTATTAATTTTAAAAATGCAATGCATCAAAGTATTTGCTTGTTTTGCATATGAATTTTCAATTGTTCTAGCATTGTTTGTTAAAAAGATTATACTTTCTCCATTTAATAGTCTTTTACCTTTGTCAAAAATCAATTGACCATAGATGTGTGAGTGTTTTTCTGTACATTCTATTCCAGGGGCAGCAAGCTATTTTTTTTTTCCTTTTGTAAAAGGTCCAGAAAATATTTTAGGCTTTGTGGACCACACAATGTTTGTTATAACTACTTAATTCTCTTTACCACAAAAGCAGCTATAGAAAATATACAATTGAATAAGTGCAGCTGTGTTGCTAGGCTGAATTTGGCCCCAGGAGCTATGGTTTGCTGATCCCGGCTCTATTATATTCCATTTATTTATGAGTCCACTCTTAGGCTAATACCATGCCTTTTTGATTGGTGTAGTTTTGTAATAAGTCTTGAGATTAGGTAGAACAAATCCTCCAACTTTCTTACAATTTTTTTTTTGACTATTTGCCTTTCTACATAAATTTTACACACAGCCTGTTGATTTCTACAACAAATCTTGCTGGGATTTTAATTGGAATTGTGTTGAATCTGTAAATCAATTTAGAGACAATTGATATCTCAGTAAATTTGAGTTTGAATTCTTCCAACTATAAGCATGGTATATCTCTCTTTTTAAATTTTTTTCATCTTTATTGATTTCTTTCATTAGTGTTTTATAGTTTTCAGTGCATATACTTTGAACATATTTTGTTAGATTTATACCTAATTTTTTTGTGTGTAATTTTAAGCTTTTCATTTTCAATTGTTCATTGCTAGCAGATATAAATGTGATTTAGATTTGCATATTGACCCTATTTCACGTGACCTGGTAAGTTTGCACAATAGTTCTCATAGCTTGTTTACAGATTTTTTAGAATGTTCTACATAATTATGTCATATGAAAATTGTTTTAATTTTACTTATTTATTCTATATTCATTTTATTATTTTTGTTTGTTTTGAGACGGAGTCTTGCTCTGTCACCCGGGCTGGAGTGCAGTGGCGCAATCTCTGCTTACTGCAAGCTCCGCCTCCAGGGTTCACGCCATTCTCCTGCCTCAGCCTCCTGAGTAGCTGGAACTACAGGCGCCCACCACCATGCCTGGCTAATTTTTTGTATTTTTAGTAGAGACAGGGTTTCACCATGGTAGCCAGGATGGTCTTGATCTCGTAAGTGATCCGCCTGCCTCGGTCTCCCAAAGTGCTGGGATTACAAACGTGAGCCACCACGCCCAGCTTATTTTATTAGTTTTTTATTGCACTGGCTAAGACCTTCAACATGATGTTAATGGGAGTAGTAACAGTGGACAGCTTTATCTTCTTAATCTTAGGGAGAAAGAATTCAGTCTTCCACCATTAAGCATGATGTTAGCTATAAATTTTTTTGTAGACTCTTTTTTTCTTAAGGAAGTATTCTTCTATTTCCAGATTGTTGAAGAATTTTTATCATGGATAGATGCTGAACTCTGTCAAGTAATTTTTCTATATGTATGTGGATGCTTACATGTTTTTCCTTCTTCATTAGGTTGATAAGATGAATTACATTAATTTTTAAATGTTGAACTGGTCTTTTATTCCCTGGATAAGCGCTGCTTGGAATAATGTATTATCCTTTTTCATGTTGCTAGGTTTGACAAACTACGATGTTGTTGAGGATTTTTGTTGATTGTCTGAATCTCATTTCGTTGTCCTAGTCAGATAGAAAGGTTTTCTTTCCCACCCTCCCTTCCAGTTATTTTGGGACCATGTGATTAATTCTGGCCAATTAAACAGAAGGAGGAATGCTCTTTCAAAGTTGAGGCATGAGTTTTCTTTCCCTCTTTCATCTTCTGCCAGAGTGATTATGTTGATAATGTGAAGCCTGAAGATGGAAACAGACTCAATTCTTGAGTTACTACTCAGAAGAGAGCTTCCCTGGCGAATCCTCGGACCTGCAACACAGTTGGGGGTGAATGGATAAGATATCTTGTTTATTAAGTCACTGGAATTAATTTGTTAACATGGATTAGTTAAATTAATTAAATTATACTATCCCATTAAGTGAAAATGTAAGATTTCAATAGGTTATATAAAACAAAAATAAAATAGCTTAAAGATGATTGTTACTTGAAGTTAAGTAACTCAGCTCAAGGCTACACATTTTTTATTCAGAATTGGGGCCAAATTCAAACTAAAACTAAATGTTTGAAGGAAAAAAAAAATCCTAATGAATCACTACCTTCCAAGACTTAGTCAAGAATAAAAGTGAGTATTCAGTCATTTTAAAAGGAATTTTTTTCTACAATAACAAATCCTAGAGCAGCTGGTTCCTTTCCAAGTCATAGGAATACAGAATTAAGATTTCCAGCATGAGTATTCAGTACAGAGGTTTGACTAGCTAACTCTTGCCAGATCTAAAAACAACCAGTGAGCACCTCTGATATCAGGCAGGGCCAGATAAGCAAAATGAAATCTCTCAAAACGATTTACCTATGAGTCAGTTACTGATCACACTTTAACAGCCAGAAGGAACAATAGGCAGTTGTACTGTAATGGCTTTATCTCTCTGCCCTAAGTGATTTTTTTGTTTGTTTGTTTACACTTAAACCAATCACATTTAGCCACTGAATGCTTTATAAAAAAGCAGATAGATGAGTAAGTTGAACAGTGCCAATAGTCTTAAATCATAGATTATTTTACATTAAGAAAATGAGAACTGGCCAAGTGCAGTGGCTCACACCTCTAATCCCAGGACTTTCAGAGACCGAGGCGGGTGGATCACTTGAAGTCTGGAGTTTGAGACAGCCTGGCCAACATGGTGAAACCCTGTCTCTACTAAATACACAAAAATTATCCAGGCATAGTGGTGCGTGCCTGCCTGTAAACCCAGCTACTTGGGAGGCTGAGGCAGGAGCATCGCTTGAACCTGGGAGGACGCAGAGGTTGCAGTGAGCAGAGATCATGTCACTGCACTCCACCCTGGGCAACAGAGCGAGACTCTGTCTTAAAAAAAAAAAAAAGAAAGGAAAAAGAAAGAAAGGAAAAAAAAGAAAAGGAGGGCTAATGATAGCCTTTTAAAAAGAGTTATATGTGCTAAATTACAGAAAATAAGTGAACAGGGAAATGTCCCAGTTGACTAGCGAATGTTTTTCTTAGTGTACTTTTTAAAATGTGGGTATAACATGGAAATCATAAAAATCCTAAAATGTATCATTTCATATAACATATGAAATTTACCTTGCCATACAATATTTATCAACGTATCGTACTAAATTCCTAAAGAATAAATTCAGTTGTTATCCTTCTATCTGAAGTTTTTTTAAATAACCACTAAAGCATTAATACAATGAAAATGTTTGACAATGCTATTCATTTTATTTCATCTTTCAATAGATGGGGCTTCTACGTGTGATCAGATTGGCCCTTGGGGCCTAAAAATAATGGAAATTTTCAAATAGACTTGGAGGTTGCCATGTAGGACTTACTCCAACAGCAGTTCCATTTGGGCATGGAGAATATATAAGTATTTGCAGGAATGGGCTAGGCATGGTGGCTCATGCCTGTAATCCCAGCACTTTGGGAGGCTGAGGCAGGCAGATCACCTGAGGTTGGGAGTTTGAGACCAGCCTGACAAACATGGAGAAATCCTGTCTCTACTAAAAATACAAAAACAAAATTAGCTGGACATGGTGGCGCATGCCTGTAATCCCAGCTATTCAGGAAGCTGAGGCAGGAGAATCTCTTGAACCTGGGAGGTGGAGGTTGCGGTGAGCCGAGATCGCACCATGTTGGGAATAGGCCCTCAAAATCTGGCCATAAACTGGCCCCAAAACCGGGCTTAAACAAAATCTCTGCAGCACTGTGACATGTTTTTGATGGCCATGATGCCCACGCTGGAAGATTGTGGGTTTACTGGAATGAAGGCAAGGAACACCTGACCCACCCAGGGCAGAAAACCACTTAAAGGTGTTATTAAACTACAAACAATAGCATGAGTGGTCTGTGCCTTAAGGACATGCTCCTGCTGCAGATAACTAGCCAGAGCCCATTCCTTTAGTTTGGCCAATCACTTTGTTTCCCATAAGGAATACTTTTAGTTAATGTATAATCTATAGAAACAAGGCTTATCACTAGCTTGCTGTCAATAAATATGTGGGTAAATCTCTGTTCAAGGCTTTCAGCTCTGAAGGCTGTGAGACCCCTGATTTCCCACTCCACACCTCTATATTTCTGTGTGTGTGTCTTTAATTCCTTAGTGCCGCTGGGTTAGGGTCTCCCTGACCTAGCTGGTCTCAGCAGAACCATTGCACTCCAGCCTGGGCAAATAAGAGGCAAACACTGTCTCAAAAAAAAAAAAAGTATTTGCAGGAATGGACCATGCAGTTTCTAAGGTAATCAGTGTCATAAGCACTGTTCTTAGCTGCATGCACCATTTGGGAATACATAAGCAGATGTTGAACTCGTATTTCTTCAAGGCTGTAAATCTCAGTAGCAGGAGTCAAGCTCAGTCCCCAGAAAGAGTGGGCCTGTGATTACCCCCCATACATTTTCCAGATGTTTCCTCTTGCCTGCCATTATCACCTGATCCTGCCAGATTATATTTCTCTTTACTATTTTTTTTTTTTGTTTCTTTTAATTAGAAAAACTGTCTCCTCAAGTTTAGGCATTTATAAATTCTCTTCAAGCTATTCTTTTTATAAAACAGAGTCTAAAATGCAAAGTTATGCAAAGTCTAAAGGGCTAGTGAGAATTAGATTGCAGAGGAGTATGTCTGCTCTCCCCTTCCCTCCCTTTGCACCTAAGAGGAAAATTTCACAAAATCCTGTGTATTTGAGATTGTTATGGATATCAAAAAGGAGCATGGATTTAAGCCCATTGTAAAATGCTTCTAGAGGTTCCTAAGATTAAAAGGGAGAGATCAGGGTTCTGTCAGGCTTTTGTTAGTGTTTATCTCCTAGTCTTTGCATTTTGTCCTTCTCCTCCCCCTCTCTTCTTTCTTCTACTTTTCCCAACTAATCCAAATTTGGATTTAATGAATTTATAAATCTCATATAATATTGAGATGTGATTGTATTAGTTCATTTTCACACTGCTATAAAGACATACCTGAGACTGGGTAATTTATAAAGAAAAGAGGTTTAATTGGCTCACAGTTCGACAGGGCTGGGGAGGCCCCAGGAAACTTACAATCATGGCAGAAGTGACAAGCCAGCAGGAGAGAGAAGTGCAGAGAGAAGGGGGAAAGCCCCTTATAAAACCATCAGATCTTGTGAATATTCACTCACTATCAGAAGAAGAGCATGGAGGAATTGCCCCCATGATCCAATCTCCTCCCCCAAGGTCCTTCCCCCAATACATGGTGATTACAATTCAGACTATAATTCAAGATGAGAGCCAGACCATATCAGTGATTAAAGGCAAGTTAATCCTATGGGATTCTGCAATCTTCAAAAAAGAGTTTGTTAATCCAAATAAATAATGTCCTTTCAAGAAATATATTATTTTTTATTTTGTTTTGTTTTATTTTATTTTGGAGATGGAGTCTTGCACTGTCACCCAGGCTGGAGTGCAGTGGCGCAATCTCGGCTCACTGCAAGCTCCACCTCCTGGGTTCACGCCATTCTCCTGCATCAGCCTCCCGAGTAGCTGGGACTACAGTTGCCTGTCACCATGCCTGGCTAAGTTTTTGTACTTTTAGTAGAGACTGGGTTTCACTGTGTTAGCCAGGATGGTCTCGATCTCCTGACCTCGTGATCCACCCACCTTGATCTCCCAAAGTGCTGGGATTACAGGCGTGAGCCACCGCACCAGGCCAAGAAAGATATTTTTAAAGGAACAGACTTTCTGATGCTTGCATTCACTATGACATCCCAGCCTCTACTACCATTAGGAAGAATATATATATATGTATGTGTGTGTGTGTGAACATTACTCAGTAGTAGGCAGAACAAAATTCAGCCACTATTTTTATAAAAGTAAATACAATCTATAAAACTTAGTAAAAAAAAAAAAAGTAGTCATCACCATGTTAGGGAATTCTATGGCTATAGTGGACACAAAGAAAGTTTCAAACCACAAGGGAGAGTTGGTAATAATGACATCACTTGTACCTCCCATATACCACCCTACCCTAATGCTATACTACCTAACTAATGGTGCTGCTATAACTTTGGCTACTATTACCACTGCTACTTTATTGTCATTAGTTGTGCCTTAATATTGTACAATTCTCTATAATTTATTTTTTTTAATGCTTGAGTACTTTTATTTAATATCAAGTTATTTTTAAGCAACAGAGAACTAAAGCAGAAGAGAGAAGGGGCTTAGTCCTAAGCACAAGAAGTCTGTTTTTAGTTTTCCAAGAGTGAGAGGAAAGGGTTTTCTTTTTCTTTTTTTTGAGACAGAGTCTTTTTTTTTTTTTTTTTTTTTGAGACGGAGTCTTGCTCTGTCGCCCAGGCTGGAGTGCAGTGGTGCAATCTCGGCTCACTGCAAGCTCCGCCTCCTGGGTCCACGCCATTCTCCTGCCTCAGCCTCTCCGAGTAGCTGGGACTACAGGTGCCTGCCACCACGCCCGGCTAATTTTTTGTATTTTTTAGCAGAGACGGGGTTTCACTGTGGTCTCGATCTCCTGACCTCGTGATCCGCCGGCCTCGGCCTCCCAAAGTGCTGGGATTACAAGCGTGAGCCACCGCGCCCAGCCAAGACAAAGTCTTGCTCTGTCACCCAGGCTGGAGTGCAGTGGCATGATCTCGGCTCACTGCAACCTCCACCTCTCAGGTTCAAGCAATTCTTCTGCCTCAGCCTCCCGAGCAGCTGGGACTACAGGCATGCACTACCATACCTAGCTACTTTCTGTGTTTTTAGTACAGACAGGGTTTTACCATATTGGCCAGGCTGGTCTTGAACTCCTGACCTCATGATCCACCCACCTCGGCCTCCCAAAGTGCTGGGATTACAGGCGTGAGCCACCGCGCTCAGCCAGGAAAGGGTTTTCATGCTACAAGCCTGTTGGTGAAATTTTAGTTTGAGCATTAATTTTGATCTCCATTCTGGTTATGGTATCAAACTAGCAGAAGCCTGAATAGCTGACACATGTTTTACACAAGCCCTGGAATTGGCTGCACTGACTTGTCTTGGTGAGGAGAATTCTAAGTGCCAGGCCAGCTAAGAACTAATGCAATTGAACCAATGCTGTCTAATACCAGGCTATTATATCCATAGAACACTCTTGATTTGCCTATGGCCAAACTTCTCAAAACTTTATAAAACAGGGTCTAAAATGCAAAGTTATGCAAAGTCTAAAGGGCTAGTGAGAATTAGATTGCTGATTGCAAAATCACTTTTAGCTGAAACTAATAGCTTTCTGTCATTCGTTAGTGTCAAATATCTTTTTTTGTTTTTTGTTTTTTGTTTTTGAGACAGAGTCTTGCTCTGTTGCCCAGGCTGGAGTGCAGTGGTGCAATCTCAGCTCACTGCAACCTCCACCTCTCAGGTTCAAGTAATTCCCCTGCCTCAGCCTCCCCAGTAGCTGGGATTACAGGTGCATGCCACCATGCCCGGCTAATTTTTTTGCATTTCTAGTAGAGATGGGGTTTCACCATGTTTGTCAGGCTGGTCTCAAACTCCTGACCTCATGATCAGCCCCCCTCAGCCTCCCAAAGTGTTGGGATTACAGGTGTAAGCCACCACTCCTGGCCTCAAATATATTTTTGTTGCATTTGGACTTTATATACTTCATTTGAATAGTCTCTTGACATCAACAATCCTCTACTTCTTGATTTCCTCTTTCGTCTCCTTCTCCTATAGCTCCAGCTACATTCTCTGCATCCTGTTTAATGGCCTCAATCCTTTTCTCTCCTACCTAGACAAACTCTAATTTTGAAGATCAGGTTTTATGTATGTACCTATCCCTTTTATAATCATGATAAACACTTTATCTACATTTTTATTCTTGAACTTTTAATTTCTCTCCCATATTTCCAGTTCATATAACACCACTAAATATTTGCTAAACATCTGCAGTAATTGCCGGAGTTACAGAAGAAATCGAAAACCTACATCTTGGCTTCTAGGAACTTATCTTTCTTTTCCTACAAAGTTATAAAGACCAGGAACATGATGTACTTACTTTAATAAGCAACTCTCTCCTCAAAAACAACATGTACAAAAAACAAACTTGTCATCTCCCTATATTCATCAACATCTCCCTTCCCCATGAAGTCCAGTAAACTCTCTTGAGAATTTTCTGATGACGAACTCTTGCTGGAACTGTCATACGCAATCAATGTATGTGTTCTGCTGATAATTCTTATGAAGCATGCTCGGATTCAATGCTTTAATCTCAACATAAGCTGCTCTCCTCACATTCGGATTCTGGACAAAACTTCCTGATTACTCCCAACTTTCTCATCCTCCTCTTCCAAACCAGCCTGTTAACCAATGCTGTTAATTTTCTTAAAGACTTCTCAAATGCCAAGAGTACGTCCCTCACAAAAATATTATGCTTTCTTATTTTGTTAAGTTATCTTCTCATACCGAAATCTATTTCTTCAATATTATCTTACTACCTTGGTTTTACTCCAATTCTATATTTTTAAGGCCTGGATCAAGATTTAACTTTTCCATGAAGCTTTACCAGGTGGATTGCAGACCACATGGTTTAATTTTGGTCCCAAAAGATAAATTATTAATATTGACCTATACAAAGCTGTCTTTTACCTCAACCTCCATTGTAAACTCCTAGAGTCTACACTGTCTTTTCATTGCCCATAAAATAGGCATATTCTTTTGTTTCTAGTCTTTTTATCCTTCCTTATTAAATATTTGAAATTTTTAAATTGATAACAAAAAATAAAAGACAACAAATAATCATTTTGTATAATTTACCAATTTACCATAAATTGTTACTCAAGTTGCCCTACTTCACTCTGATCTTGCATGCTACAAAAGTCATCCTATAAGATGCTTCAATTTATACAGGCAGTAAGATGTTTGTAACACTAAGAAAACTCAGATTATACTGACAATCAGATTTATTTATGAAAATAATTATTCACATTCACAACTTGTTATGGAAACAGAAAACACATCTGCTAAAATTGGCACTCCCATTTCAAATGACTCATGGACAGGGAGTGATAAACTATGATTTGCCAACAGGTTCATGTACCAGTTTATGGCTTGGGTTGACATCACATGATCTTTCTTTTGCAATCTCTGGCACATGCTTCTCACATAGAATGCCAGCTATAGTTCAGTGGACATTTCTCAGAAAAGGACGCAATGTCAGAGAGAAGCTTGCCACTTCTCAAAATGTGTTAACATAGAACACACTAAGAATTGATGAACGGGTTACACTGGTTAAATTCATCTTTAGGGCCGGGTGCAGTGGCTCACGCTTGTAATCCCAGCACTTTGGGAGGCTGAGGTGGGTGGATCACGAGGTCAGGAGATCGAGACCACAGTGAAACCCCATCTCTACTAAAAATACAAAAAAAAAAATTAACCAGGCATGGTGGTGGGCGCCTGTAGTCCCAGCTACTTGGAGAGGCTGAGGCAGGAGAATGGCGTGAACCCGGGAGGCGGAGCTTGCAGTGAGCCGAGATCGCGCCACTGCACTCCAGCCTGGACGACAGAGCAAGACTCCGTCTCAAAAAAAAATAAAATAAATAAATAAATAAATAAATGAATAAATTCATCTTTAGCTTCTGAATTTCTTTTCTTTTTGCTGTTAGTCAAGATGGGAGTCTTATTAATTTTTGTTTCAGCAAATGTACATAATTGTCACACAGAAAAACAATTGTTGTTGCTGTATTGACATGCAACATCATAAATAGCAGTGTTAATAAATTAATTCATGATCATGCTTTTAAATCTAAATATAAAATAAAGAAAATACTTTAAAAATAGGAAAATGAAAATATGAATATATTTTATGATCTATAATATTCCTTACCATAAAAATAAACTGTAAACATATTCAGTTTAGAAAATAAAGTCCTTATAGTTGAGCCTAAAAAGCTGTGTTTTCATTTCCAAATTGAGGCAATTTACAAGTAGGTGTCAAAGCACACCATTTTCTTTTAATTATGTAGTAAATCACGTACCATGAAAACTTCCTAGGAGATTATTGAGAAAGGACAGAGACAGCCACATGAAAAACTGATTAGCATGGCAGAACAGAAACAAGCATGAGAGACGGAAAAGATATATTGAAAGAGGACAGATAATTATGACAACTGGGTGTCTTGGCTAAGTGACTATTACAGTCAGTATTAGAAACTTGTCACTTATTGGTTGATTAATTTGTAGAGATCTCCAGGGAGACACTAGAATATATCAAGCTCTGGGACCCGGCTACCTGGTACATATGGTGGCTCTGCTACTTTCTTCCTATGTGGCCATGGGCAGCCTCCTTAATCTCTTTGTGCATCCATTCCCTCATCTGTAAAATGGGAATAATAATCATACCTTCTATGTAGACTTGTGATAAGAATTAAGTGAGTTCACATAAAACACTATAAAAAGTTCCTGGAATACAGTAAACATCAAAATGTTTGCTCTTATAAATATTACTGGTTGTAAAGGCCAGGGACCAGTACCTGTCTGTGGTTTGTTAGAAACCGGGCCGCACAGCAAGAGGTGAGCAGCAGGCCATGGAGCAATGCTTCCTCTGTTATTTATGGCAGCTCTCTGTCACTTGCATTACTTCCTGAGCTCTGCCTCCTGTCAGACCAGTGGCAGCATTAGATTCTCATAGGAACATGAGCCCTATAACTGCACATGCAAGGGATCTAGGCTGCATGCTCCTTATGAGAATCTAATGCCTGATGATCTGTTACTATCTCCCATCAGCCCCAGATGGGACCATCTAATTACTGGAAAACAAGTTCAGGGCTCCCACTGATTCTAATTTATGATGAGTTTTATAATTATTTAATTATATATTACAATGTAATAATAATAGAAATAAAGTGCATAATAAATGTAATGTGCTTGAATCATCCTGACCCCGCCCTCCACTCATGGATGGAGAAATTGTCTTCCACAAAATCAGTACCTGGTGCCAAAAAGGTTGAGGACTGATGTTGTAGAGCATTGAGTAGAATATTAGAGAAATTTTACCATGGCGTGGTCATTCAATTTTGATCTTTAAAAACCAATGCATCCATGGGAGAAATTCGTCATCAGATTTTGAAATAGATACTTATTTTGTTATACCCAAATCCCTTAAACATAATACTGGGTAAAGAATGTAATCAAAACAAGCAGTTCACGTGGATTGAGAAAGTCTTTTGTCATAATCTCCTTGGCTACTGGTTTTGTCCTATTTAATATTTATTTCAACACCACATTTAAAATATGAAGATATTGAGAGTCAATTTTTAATATCAGCAATCTTATTGGATCCCTTCTTAATGGTTATACATTGACACTGCTTGGTTTAGTGCCCTCTTTGTTTAAAATTGCAGGTGATCTCCTCAGATTCCTTAAGGCAATCCTGAATAGCAAGACTGCCTCACAGAAAAATGTGTGTAGTTGGTAAAGTTGAGAATAGGCAGCTTGCCACCTCCTATTTCAGTCATACATACAAATGCAAAAGTCATATTTCAACATGCTCTTCCTGCTCTATGTCCTCACTATTGGGGCTTCATTTTGCTCTGTTTATAGAAATGGTTTTATATTCTTCGTTTAGTAAATTACATCAAATTCTAGAAATGTTAGGATTGTGAAGTGTTTATTACTTGAAGCTGTCTCTGTACTGCAAAATCCACTGTATGTTGATACCTAATGATTTGCAAAGCATTATGCTTGTTCATAGTTACATGCACCCACTGCAAAAATCCCAAAATTAGCAACAACATGTTGTTTAAATGTGTCTTTGGAAGAAGAAAACATGGAACAGTGGAAGTCACTGTGTATATACACATGGCTGGTGAGAAGATGAAAGTGCACACTGGAAATCCCTGAAAGCTTTGCTAAATTATAGCTGGCAGAAGTGGCAACATTTTGCATTTTTAGGAATTAGATTTTGATACTTTTTGTGTGTGAAAGCAGTAGGATCTGAACTGCTCCTGTATCATCCATGAAGGGAGCTCTCTGTTATCTCTGCTGAATTTTCAGCAACCACAGTTTTGAAAGAACTAATGTTCTGAACAGTTCTTATGAGATCCATGAAATTATTCTTCCATTTTTCCTCTTGTCTGTAATCTTGAAGAACGCTATATTTAAATTAATGTGAAATACATCAAGAATGACAAGTTGAAATTGAGTCATACTTTCACCTGCCTGTGACATTTCAGGAAGTAATCACAATTCATCATGGTCACATAAGGGGTTATCAAAATATGTAAGTTTAAATGGGGCAGAGGATTGAATGTGGGCAAGGTGTATTATGCAACTCAACAAATAAGCAATTTCAACAATTCTGAAAACTAGCTGAAGTATGAAATAACTTTGAGATTAAAAATGAACAAATTCTGACTAGTGTAAAACAGAAAAACAACCAAAGACAAATAGCTTACTTTGAAACAATCCCAGGTGGGTTTAGTATAATTTTGCCTGGCAGAAGGAACAGTGTCAGTGATTCCCAAGGTCTCTTTGAACCTCCCTGTTTGGTCACTCTGATTTTCTTCTTTCAAGGGCATCACACGTATTTTGAATGCCATGTCTGCGTGATGCACCTTCCATCTATGCATTCACTTCTTTTCTTTCTCTGGATGCAGCTCGGTTACACAGGGAGCAATGCCCTCTGGAGCTGGCATGCTGCTTGCTGTTTCTTCCAGTCTATAGTTAGTGAGGATGTTTGGAAAAGTACTGAGGTTGGTAAAGTCACAGCAAAGGGAAGGGGACCAGAGTAAGCATGTTTGTTTTTGAACTAAGCAGCATTATGTTTCTATAATAGTCCTAACTCTCAGATTAGTGCCATAATGTAGTAACATTTATTTTAAAATTTTGTGGATGCATTCATATCCTTTTTCCTGATATTCATTTCTCAGGCAAATTTTAAAAAACTAATTAAAACATTACTCATACAGTCTTTCTTGATGTTCATGTACATTTTTTAAATCAAATTTTGAAAAATTGAACATTGCCATTTAAGTAAAATTAACGTAAATATTACACACAAAAGTTGTCAGAGAGCAGTTTCTCTAATTAATTTTTGTTAATTTTTCTAAATGTATTTATCCAAGAAAGTTGAGAAAAGTAAAAATTATTGTCCTTCTTTAAAGAATTTGTCAGTGTTTTACCTAGCAATCACGTGACTTTTGAAACATTAAAACAAACAATAACATGATATAATTATAAAAGGTAAAAACTTAGATTAGATACTTCTATTGCCTACATGTGTAAAATGGGCACAATACTTCCACTCCTGCCAGTCTATCTCCTGGCAATGTTTACTAAATGAAATAATGAACCTACAAATTACTTTGAGATGTAGTAAGACCATTCAGATATAAGATAACATGTATATTTTTTTTTCTAAAATTTACCTTTTCGTAAACTGTATCTCCTGAGGAAATGCACGGGAAAGTGAAAACACCATGGATTTTGAATTCAGCTCCATTATTCAGTGGCCTGGAAAATGATTTTGAAGTCGTTTTATGTTTCTGATCTTTGTTTCCCCAGATGTAAAAGTTGAATGATAATTGCTTATGAAAATTTCTGTGACCACTATTAGACAGTATCAGTAACAGAACCAATATATATCAATTTTCGTCATTCTTCCATTTCAATAAGGTCTAAGAAAGGTAAGTTACTATTTTTAGTGTATTGACATTTTAGAAACATATAGTGATAGTTTCTGAAGCAATAATATTCATTGGAGAAATAAAGCTGATAATTTGTCTCACTCATCTTTGTTTGGTGCATAATAAACACTATAAATAGTCAGTGATCCAAAGAGCAAATGCTTAAAGTGGCCAAGATATATGTATTTTTAAAAACTTTCTGGTGCAAAAAGTGCATATACAAATTATAATATTGTACCATAAAACAGACCCAAAACAAATTGATTACAAATATAATTAATTGTACATTTTCTTTTCACTTTGAATTTATAAAGCCTTCGGGGAAGACCTGAATTTGTCAAAGAAAATTAACCTAAAGTATATTTCTTTTTGATGAGTTTTTAAATCATTCTTTTCAATGTAAGGGAAAGATTGTGGAATAAAAATTAATCTAAGACTCTACCTCCCTCCAAATCCAGTAGAATAAACCACTGCCATGACCACAAACAAAACCCGTATCAAACAAACAAATAAGTGAACTTAAGGGGCGAGTGGGAAGGTTGGGAAAAATCAAGGATAAACTGGGAATAAGAAATCCTGCATGCCACCTGGGAATCTCTGCATCAGCAGGAAAACCTTCCAGGTCTTGCCATATGCTAGGCATATCAGATAGATTCAGGGCAATAAATTGATTTACGTATTTTAAGGAGAAGATTTAATACAAGGAATATAACATTTTTGCAAGGGCTAGAATGGTAGGAGTCAGGTCAAATAATGGCTCTCTGTTGTGTAGAAACCACTGCTACAGCTTCAATCTGAGAACCTGGAAGGCACCACCACTGCTATCTCCTCCTCTACAACCAGCTCAATACCTCCTCACCGCACTTGTGACCAGAAAGTGGATCCACATGGCTGCCTCCACAGCTCTTGTCCACACTCGTGTCCCTGGGACCTTACTTGCCTGCAGAAACCTCAGCAGGATATGGGATTTCAGTTCAGAGATGAATTGTAGGTACAGCATGAATGCTTCTAATTTGCATCCATGACCCTGTCCACAAAGGAGTCTGGGAAATAGGCTTTTAGTTTTCTAGCCTCTACAGTACCATAAGGCACATAAGAGGAGGCAGGGATGGATGTTGATGGCCCAGTGAACATATTCAGAGCTCCAAGGTAGGGTGGTAATTGGAAAATAAGCTGCAAATGACTGCAGTGTGATATTCCCTTGGTTCCATGGAGTGTCACTTGATGCAGGACGTTTGAAGAAATTTCCAGAGAAAAAAAGAGTCAGCCTTCCTAGCAAGCTCTGCCTTCAGCCCCACCAAACTCTTCATCCTGTGCACTTACACAAACCAGGTTATAAGAAATAGAGTTCAGGCCAGCGGCAGTGGCTCACACCTGTAATCCCAGCAGTTCGGGAGGCCGAGGCAGGCGGATCACGAAGTCAGGAGGTCGAGACCATCCTGGCTAACACAGTGAAACCCCGTTTCTACTAAAAATACAAAAAATTAGCCGGGCGTGGTGGCGGGTGCCTGTGGTCCCAGCTACTCGGGAGGCTGAGGCAGGAGAATGGTGAGAACTTGGGAGGCGGAGCTTGCAGTGAGCAGAGATCGCGCCACTGCACTCCAGCTGGGGTGACAGAGTGAGACTCTGTCTCAAAAAAAAAAAAAAAAAGATATATAGTTCAATCCTATACACCAAGGCTACAGAAAATTTGGGGGAAAAGAGTCAGTAAGCAAATAGAAGATAAAAAACATACGCCTGAAACATTTATAACTAAATCATGTATTCACAAATGAAAATAGCTTCTTTTGCTGAAATAATAACAGGGCAAATGTAATTTTAGTGGACTCAAGGAATTTAAGTGCTGCCTAGGTATCTGGCATAGTACACAGGAGTGACTTTGGAATAAAGATTATATTTAATCTCCACTTTTAATCATCATAATTCAAGAAATTGAACAACATAAAACCCAGGGTTTTGTTTTTTTTTTCCTATTTAAAAGAATGTGCTTAGGTAGCATTAGCTGACAGGTAGCTACTTCAGTAGATAAAATATCCTTTTAAAATAATGCCAGACTCTTCACGCCCCACCCCGAACCAAGTCTCCATCATCCTGTAGCTTGTCCCAGGGACACGAGTGTGGACAAGATCCTCACTATCCTCACCTGCTTTGGGCAAAAATGACTCATAATTCAGGTGCTAAGGAAGCTGTTCATTCTGTTGCATATATGTATATGGAATTACTAATTAAGCCAAGTCTTTGCGCATGAATTTGGAAATTTAATTAGTAGAGTTGATTTTTAAAACAAATTATTTCTTTGAATCACCTAGTCTATAATAATATTTGTCCCTGTGGGCTACAATTTGAAGAATTTTAATCATAATCTCCTTTTCAAAGTAAGAATCTTTCTCAAGCCTCTTTTCATTAAGCAAACTATTTCTATGAAAAACTTGGCAAGCCAGAACAAATCCCACATTCTACTTAGCAAAAAACAACAACAACAAAATCCCATTAAACACATAGTTAGTGCTTCCCAACACTTGTAAATCCAAAGTTCATGCTTGGTGTATACGTGCGTGTTTCCAGATTCAAAGGCCTAAACTTGATGTGCTTTAAATGAAAAAATTTCAGGTCAGAAAGAAAGTAGGAAAAAACTAGAAACCATTGGAAGATGGGTAAATATCTTCAATTTCAAATTTCTCTTCCCTCTATAGTTTCTTTATCATCTATGATGTGGTTGAAAGATCATTGCCATGAGAGCTTAGACAAAGAGATCTCCTCCTGTCTCAGGCACTACATAGAAGATGTTACCCAGGTTTGTATGCCCCAGGCACACCACATTAGGAGTTTGAATAATACAGTTTCTCAGTTTCTAGAGTTCTATGAGTCTCAGATGCTCACTGTTTTCTGCATTATGAACATGATTTTATTTATCAAAATAGCTTTATCTCAGATGCTTTGTGCAGATGAATAGGGTAGTAGTGCCTATAATGAAATTGAATTGCTCTCTTGTTGCCTGGTTCCTGCCTTTGCCTTATGACTTACAGGTTAAAAATGGTGTTTTGGGCATTGCCCCGATATGGCTGGTTACCCTCTCCCTCCTGCACACATAGGAACCACCCCTTCCTGCCCCCTTACACATAGGCTGAGTCAGTGAGAAGCATTTTCTTTCCCTGCACCCTAAAATGTCCTGTGTTGTGACAATAAAACCACAAGATTTTGAAGAAGCCTGCACCTCTGCAACCTCTGCATTCAACTACATGAAGCACAGTCACTGGTCACCAGGACTACAGTGGGCTGACTCTATGTGAAGATGCACATCCAGAGATTCATTGTCCTTGCCCCTGGGTCTATGGAGCTATAAAGAAGGAAGGAATTAAGCATCTTGTTATTGAACGGTCAAAAGGAAAATGTCACTGAGTGTGTGACCTTAAGCAAGTCATGAAGCTGCACGAGAAGGGTTTACCATGGAGAAGAATGAGGGGTCCAGGCAGAAGCCTCCAAGACAATAAAGGGATGAAGTAATGAAAGGGAACTGAGTGACCCAGGAGGCCAGGGCTATGAAACACACTCTCCGCTGTCTGCCACTACATCTTGTCTGATGAGGTCAACCACCACATTCAAAAAGTAACATATTATCTTCTTAATTAGGTTCTTTTACCCAAAATGCTGTTTAAAATACCTTAATTCATAAATGCACAGGTTATTAAATATACATTGCTTTGACCTACGCTATGGATTAAAGTTGAAAATTAAGTCAATAACATAAATGGTTAATACACAAGTCACTGATTTAGAATAAGTTTTTTTAATCAATGTGTTTATTTTAAATTTTCAATGGGTTGGTTTGGAGGTCATTAGGACATTTTGAAGGTTTATGGTGTCCATGAAGGACTGGTTCCAGGACCCTCCTAAGATACCAACATTCGCAGATGCTCAAGTCCCTGATATCAAATGGCACTGTATTTGCATATAACCTACGCACATTCTCCTGTTACTTTAAATCATTTCTAATTTACTTATAATGCCTAATGCAATGTAAATGATATGTAAATGCACAGTTGTTCTATTGTATTGTTTAGAAAATAATGAAAAGAAAAAAATCTGTCCATGTTCAGAACGGACACAATTTAAAAAAATATTTTTGATCCACAGTTGGTTGAATCCATAGAGGTGGAACCTGCAGACAGACGGTCGTCTACATATAGAACTAGAAACTTAGAATTTAAATTTTAGCTTTATTGTTGTTCAAAAGTTAATTAATACCATTAATATTATTGGCCATCTTTGTGACACTAACCATTCCCTTGGCCATCTTGTTCTGCCTAACTACCTCAAAACAAGAGGTTACAAATGACCACCATCTCATTTCATCTCCATGTGTGTCAGGAATTCAGGCAGGTCTCCCCTGGGCGATTCTTCCATTCTGGGTGCCATCACCTCGGTTTACTCAGTGGTAGTCATCCAGTAGCTGGACTGGTGTCTGGTGTGGAGGGGTCACAAGGGCTTCAGGCGCATGCTGGTGCTTTGACAGAGGCATCTGGAAGCCTGGATTTTGCTGAGTCCCTTTATGTATCCTCAGGGCCTCGCAAGGGGGTCAATGGGGTAGTCAACATTTACAAGATACTCAGGGCCCTGAAACTCCGAGGTGGAAAGGGTCAGTCTTCTTACAGCCCAGACCTGGAACTGTCATGGTGGCACTTCTGCCACACACAATTGGTCAAACCGGTCACAGGCCAGTGTCAGAAATAGCCTCTGCCCCTTATGGGAACACTGATGGGAAAGAATCTGTGGTCATCATTAATCTACCAAAGCTTGAGACCAAAGCACCACACATAGACATGAAAAGTAAAAGCCCAAATCAAACTTGGAAAGCCTGAAGCCTGGTTTAATTCTAACAATAATATATTACCAAAATAAACTAATCCTGCATTAAGACAGCGCTGAAATAAAAGATCTCTGCATTCCACTCAAGAAGTTTAACTGTCATGAACAAATGCAGCATGAATATTTAATGCTTTGTTTTTAGAAATAACAAATGAATTCAATCTTTGAATCCACTTGTCCTTCAATATTTATCTTACTATTCCTTTCTGCTTTTAGAAATAATTTACAAGAGTTCTGTGTATGATCATCTATTTCCATAAAAGAAGAAAATATCAGTATCCAGTGGGTCCAAAGCTATGATAAATTCTGATGTCAAATAAAGGACTAACATAGTAAAGAACAGTAATGTCAAATGGTACCAATCAAAAGAAATAAGGAGGAAAAAATCTAGAGGTGTCTGCAACATCAGAGACTCATATTAATTCATGAATTAATACAAAGGAGTTTTCATCACACCTGTGTCATATTTCTCTGCAGTTTCTAACCTTGTCGCATGTTTTGCTGAAGCTCAGAGGAGCTAATGCTTTATTAAAAGCAAGAAGGAAGATTTGAATGTAGAAACAAAACATAGGATCTTTAATAAGATATTTACAGACATAACAAAATATATATATATCCACCCATATGGCAAATAAATGAATTCAGTATCATCATCTTTCTACGCTTTATAATCAATTTTATTTTTCTTCAGAAAAGGTTAATCTTTCATTTTTATTCTATATGATTGATGGCTAATGTTTTATTCTTTAAAAAGATATTGCTTATATTATATAATAAGGGGAACTCTAGAGAAATAAAGCCTATATTTTCTGAGAAGCAAAATATAAAGGATGTTGAAATTCATGCTGTGGATACTAAATATTGTTGAATATTTGAAAAGTCTGCTTGGTTATTTTTGTTGCCTTACTGAAAAGTCTGGCTCATTGAATGATCAATTTAATTAAACCTTCTCCATAAAATTTGATTTCACCTCCTCAGTGAAATGAACAGGTGAAATACTCCATAACAAACATGGCTGCATAAGCAAGCACTTAATTAGTTACAGGTTACTTTCAAATGCATTTTTAAAATGTTAATCTTTATATGGTACCTCACGTCAATATATATAAATATTATAGCTTCAAATTAAGCACCACCCTTGGCTTGCCATAGAAAACACTTAAAGATTCTATAAATAAGTGCTTACATTTATAGTACTTTTTGATGGAATGTATTTAATAAAATCTTCTCATTAATTTTATGTATTATACACTTATATACTTACATGTAAAGTATATTTTTGAAGTGTGAACAAAAAATTTTTAATATTAATTTCTGTTGTTTTAAACTTTCAGTCTTTTCAACATAAGATAATAGCTGCACACATTTAATTTTTTAAAAAATAAAACACAATCTTAAAAACGTTCATGATGATTGGTCTTGGTGGTTCCTAGTAATAAGACCTGTCTTATTTTTTCACATAGAATAAATTATACTTTTATGCAGGATTGCATTAAGATCCAGTAGTTCTTAAGCAATGTTACTAAATAACCATATAATTCCCAAATGCAGCAAAGGCAAACAATCTTCATGGTGCACTTTCACCTCATGGGAGTTGAAGGTGCTCCTGTTGGATATTTTTCCACTTCAATGTGAAGTACATTGTTAGGGTTTCATGAGTGGCTTCATTATGTGGCTTTTTTTTTCCTTTGTTTCTTTTTTTGAGACAGAGTTTCGTTCTTGTTGCCCAGGCTGGACTGCAATGGCGCGATCTGGGCTCGCCACAACCTCTGGGTGGGTTTGGCTTTTTAAAAGAAAAAATTGTTTTGATTTGATTTCTTCCACAGTTCACAGTTCTCAGATGAGACCTTTTTTTTTTTTTTTTTTTTTTCTTGGTAAATCATGTAGATCAGGGATGTTTTGAAAAGCAAAATGCTCCTTAGTAGATGAAATCTCTCAATGTAATTGTAATAAATAAGCACCTACAGGCTGGGCATGGTGGCTTACATCTATAATACCAGCACTTTGGGATTCTATTTCCTGGTTTCAGAAGCAGAAACTGAGCCTCAAATCTGCTAAGATTGTCCTGAGCAAGAGTCTTATTTCCTGGAGAGAAAGAACTGAAATTGTGAAAAAACAGACACAAGCTCTTATCATGCAAGTGGCTGACCTGCAATGAAAGGTGCATGCACAGCCTCACCAGGTGTCTACTGTTAAAGTGAGGGCATTAATTGGAAAAGAACGGGACCCTGCAACTTGGAATGGGGACGTGTAGGAGGACCTGATAAAGCTGGGGACACTGAGTTTGTAAACTCTGATGAAACTTTCTTGCCAGAAGAAACAGCTTCCCTATCCCCAGTAGTGGCAACATCCCCTCCCCAACCCATGCTGCCATCAGCCTTTCTACCTGTCTTAGGAGATAACCCCTGTCCTGCCTGAGGCAACAGCAATGGCCTCCCCTGAGGCATTTGCCAGGCGAGATAATGTTGATTCTTCTCTGGAGCCACTCCCAACACCCATGTTTCCTTCTAGACCTATAACTAGACTAGAGTCCCAGCAGGCCCCTAGAGGTAAGTTTGAGAGTGTGACCCATGAGGAGGTGCTCTACACTCGAAAAGAACTGCTTGAGTTTTCCAATTTATATAAACAGAAATCTAGAGAATAAGCATGGGAATGCATATTAAGGGTGTGGAAAAATGGTGGAAGGAACATAGAGTTGAATCAGGCTGAATTTATTGATTTGGGTCCACTAAGTAGGGACTGTGCATTTAATGTTGCAGCTTGGGGAGTTAAAAAAGATTCTGATAATTTATTTGCTTGGTTAGCTAAAATATGGATTAAAAGATGGCCCACTGTGAGCAAGCTGGAAATGCCTAATCTCCCTTGGTTTAAAGTAGAGGAAGGGATCCAAAGGCTTAGGGAGATTGGGATTTTGGAATGGATTAGTCACTTTAGTCCTACTCATCCCAGCTGGGAGGGTCCAGAAGATATACCTTTGACCAATGCCTTGTGAAATAGATTTGTGAGGGCAGCTTCTGCATCTTTGAAGAGCCCTGTAATTGCTCTTCTCTGTATGTCAGATCTAACAGCAGGAACCACAGTCACTCAATCACATAATTCAAATACAATGGGAATAATTGGATTCTGAGGTGGCAGTGGCCAAGTGGCAGCACTCAACCATCAAAGGCAAGGTGGGTGTAGCTATCAAAAAGGACAGCAGAGGCAAAGCGCCAATCAGAGGAATCTGACCCTTATAGAGCTCTGGCATTGGCTAATTAATCACAGTGTTCCTACTAGTGAAATTGATAGGAAGCTTACTGCCTTCTTACTTAATTTATACGAGCAGCAAACTTCTAGGTTGAATGGACAAAAGACTAATTTGAATTACAAAAACAGAGAATGATGGCCCTTCAATCAATTTCCAGACTTGAGCCAGTTTACAGGTCTAGAACTCCTTGAATAAAGGGGAGTCCAGGTCCCCTTGAGGAAGGACCCCACTACACTACCGACAATTTATGCAGTGAATCTTTCTCCCATCCTTCCCTAAGGAGACCTCTGGCCTTTTACCAGGGTAACTGTGCATTGGGGAAAGGGAATGATCAAATGTCTGATCAGATCAGACATTTTGGGGACTACTGACTATTGGCTCTGAGCTGACATTAATTTCAGGGGACCCAAAAAGTTATTGTGGTCCTCCAGTTAAAGTAGGGGCTTATAGAGGTCAGGTAATTGGTGGAGTTTTAGCTCAGGTCCAACTTACAGTAGATCTAGTGGGTGCCCAGACACATCCTGTGATCATTTCCCCAGTGCTAGAATGCATAATTGGCATAAACATACATAGCAGCTGGCAGAACCCTCACATTGGCTCCCTGACTGGTAGGGTGAGGGCTACTATGGTGGAAAAGGTGAAATGGCAGCTACTAGAGCTGCCTCTACCTAGAAAAATAGTAAATCAAAAACAGTGTCACATCCCTGGAGGGATTGCAGAGATTAGTGCCACCATCAAGGACTTGAAAAATACAGGGGTGGTGATTCTCACCACATCCCCATTCAACTCTCCCATTTGGCCTGTGCAGAAGACAGATGGATCTTGGAGAACGACAGTGGATTATCGTAAGCTTAACCAAGTGGTGATTCCAATTTCAGCTGCTGTACTAGATGTGGTTTCATTGCTTGAGCAAATTAACACATCTCTTGGTACCTGGTATGCAGCCATTGCCTTGGCAAATGCCTTTTTCTCCATTCCTGTCCATAAGCCCACCAGAAGCAATTTCCCTTAGCTGGCAAGGCCAGAAATATACCTTTACTGTCCTACCTCAGGGGTATATCAACTCTCCGGTTTTGTGTCATAATCTTATTCAGAGAGAACTTGATCACTTTTTGCTTCCATAAGACATCACACTGTCCATTACATTGACGACATTATGCTGATTCATCCAGTGATCAAGAAGTAGCAAATACACTGGATTTATTGGTGAGACATTTGCATGCCAGAGGATGGGAAATAAATCTGACTAAAGTTCAGGGACCTTCTACCTCTAAAATTTCTAGGGGTACAGTGGTGTGGAGCCTGTAAAGACATTCCTTCTAAGGTAAAGGATAAGTTGCTGCATTTGGCCCCTCCTATAACGAAGAAAGAGGCACAACACCTAGTGGGCCTATTTGGATTTTGGAGGCAACACATTCTTCATTTGGGTGTGTTACTCCAGCCCATTTATCGAGTGACCCAAAAGGCTGCCAGTTTTGAATGGGGTCCAGAACAGGAGAAGGCTCTGCAACAGGTCCAGGCTGCTGTGGAAGTTGTTCTGCCACTTGGGCCATCCTGTCATGCAGAGGTTTCCATTTGCTGTATGAAGTTCTTAGGGATACAGTCAATGTTCAAAGTCTAGGAAAGAGGCTGTGTCTCTCTTTAAGGTAGGGTTATCTCCATAGTAGAAACGATAATGGAGTGGTTCGCATAACTACTGTGACTTAACTAGATTCCCATGCTGAGGAGCGATGCGGTCACCCTTGCAGGGCAGGCCCATTCTCTTTCTACTGGAAGAAGTGGCCAAGCGGGATGTGAAATATGCTCCCCCAGGAGCAAGAAAACTCAAGAGTCCAGATCAGTGCCAGAATCATGATGTAGTTTTTTTCAAGTTACTTATGTTCTCTAACACTGTTTCATCATCAGAATATCATACTCACCTTGTCCTGCTGTCTTCACATGGATGTTGTTGAAACAGAATGATAAACATGTGCAATCACTCTGAAAAGTGCTGGGAAAATAATATGATATGCAATATTTAATCTATTTTATAATTTATTTGTCTTTTATTATAAAATATTAATAAATATATGTTATATAACACAATAATATAACTTAAAAAAGCTAATATTTATTCAGGTAGTACTATATTCCAGGTGTTATTTTAAGACTTTATATAAATTAACTCTTTTTTCAATGAAAACTTTGAAATGGAAATAGTTACTATTGGCCGGGCACGGTGGCTCATGCCTGTAATCCCAGCATTCAGGGAGGCCAAGGCGGGCGGCCCACAAGGTCAGTGGATGGAGACCATCCTGGCTAACATGGTGAAATCCCGTCTCTACTAAAAATACAAAAAATTAGCCAGGCATGGTGGCGGGTGCCTGTAGTCCCAGCTACTCGGGAGGCTGAGACAGGAGAATGGTGTGAACCCAGAAGGGGGAGCTTGCAGTGAGCCGAGATCGCACCACTGCACTCCAGCCTGGGTGACACTGTGAAACTCCATCTCAAAAACAACAACAACAACAACAACAAAAAAGTAATAGTTACCATTATTTGCCATTTTATAGAGCACTGAGTAACTTGACCATGGTCACATAGCTAGGAATTCCTAAAACTGGGATATGACGTTAAAACCAGAATATATAGTTTTAAACATTGTGTAATAAATAAGAAAAGATACAAATTCCTGGTACAATTCTTTATATAGTACGTGTGATCAAATATCTGTTTACCTTCCATTAAATTGGGATGATAATGTGTTATAATGCTTCCAGAACATTGATTACTAACACTATTTATTGTAACATTTAACCTGAATCACATGGGCGGGGCAGGAGACATGGTAAACTTCTTTCCCTTATTAAAATCAAGTCTCATCATTACAAAAAAGAAACATTATAAAATATATGTGTAAAACTACATTACTTTAAAATAATAAAAATGTATATTTATTAACAGTAAAAGATGTCATCCTTGAATTTTTTTTTTTTCTGGAGACAGAGTCTCACTCTGTTGCCCAGGCTGGAGTGCAGTGGTGTGATCTGGGCTCACTGGCTCACTGCAACCTCTGCCTCCCAAGTTCAAGCAATTCTTCTGCCTCAGCCTCCCTAGTAGCTGGGACTACAGGTGCATGCCGCCACGCCCGGCTAATTGTTTGTATTTTAGTAGAGACAGGGTTTCACTGTGTTGCCCAGGCTGGTCTTGAACTCCTGATCCCAGGCAATCTGCCCACCTCAGCCTCTCAAAGTGCTAGGATTACAGGCGTGAGCCACCACGCCTGGCCCCTTCAAGTTTTTTAACATCACACTACATATGCTGAAAATTATTTATTTTTAGAATATTTTTTCTTTGAGGATGGCCATCAAGATTTTATTTAGTTTTAGCAAATATTTGTTGAATGTTGATGGTACCAAGAACAGTTCTAAGTATTGCTGGTCAAGAAGTGATTAACATAAATCCCTTCTAATAAGATCTAGTATAGTCAGAGAATCAAGAACAAGTCATTTAATAACAGGCTGTTATTGCTGAATGGAAGCAGGCCATATATGTGGCTATTCGTTCAGCTTTTTTTTTCTTTTTTTTTGCTTTTGTGTGTGTGTGTGTGTGTGTGTGATATGGAGTCTCGCTCTATCGCCCAGGCTGGAGTGCAGTGGTGCGATCTTGGCTCACTTCAACCTCTGCCTCTTGGGTTCAAGCAATTCCCCTGCATCAGCCTCCTGAGTACCTGGGACTATGGGTGTGCGCCACGACGTCTGGCTAAGTTTTTTGTATTTTTAGTAGAGATGGAGTTTGACCATGTTGGCCAGACTGGTCTCAAAGTCCTGACCTCAGGCAATCCACCTGCTTGGCCTCCCAAAGTGTTGGCATTACAGGCTTGAGCCACTTCTCCTGGCCTCATTCAGCTTTTAATGTGTGATATTATCTCTATTGTAAGAGACAAAAAGCAACTAGAAACAAATTTTATTATCTGTAGGCCAAAGCCAGAAAGGCTCTCTAAATGTGACCGAGGTAATTTCTTTTATTTATTTGCTTCTTATTGTCCTTCTTGAAGAAGAGAAAGGATCCCAGATGAAAAGTTTTAGATGCAGTAAGTAATGAAGAGAAAAACTGGTAAATACGTAGGTTAATCTAAATAAGTATTATTTGTATCAGTAATAATAAAGAGTTTTGAGATTAAAAAACAAGCAAAAGGGAAGTAAAATAAGTAATGAAGTAAAATAAAGTTGGGAAGAGATAACAGGATTTAAGCGCTCAAAATTCAACTGTTGGTTCAACAGGATATTAAAAGTATTATAATTAAACATTAATATGTAAAGACTGGAATTTTTCTGATAACTTGTATTTTAAATAGACAAACTTATGGATATAAATTTAAAGAGTCAAATGATTAAAAATAGCTCAATTAAAATAATTAAAGAAGAGAAAATTAAAATTGAACAGGTATGAAGAAAGAAAAACATAAAAAATGCTGAATTAAGCTAAATGTATCAATAATTGCAAAACATAAATAGATCCAATCCTCTAGTTAAAGGACAAATATTATTTGCCAATTTTTTAAAAAAGTTCTTGCCATCTTCTATCCTATATAAATTATAAGGAAGCAGAATAGTTGGCAGAAAAAAATTCAAAAGAAAATAATAGCACTTAAATAATAATGAAAATAAAGCTCTTATAATTTTATCAACAGATGAAACGACTTTAAGCAAAAATTAGACATAACATGGGACATTTTTTAAAGATAAGAGTGTCTTAGAAAGTATTTAAAATTTTATGTACCTCAAAACATAGTCTCAAGATATATAAATCAAAAATTGATATAAGTATAAGGAAAAATAGGCAAAATAACCAAAGTGAAAAATTTCAGCATATTTCTGTCAGTAGTTTTGAGAACAAACAGAAGATCAGTAGAGGAAACGTAGAGAACACAACTAGTAAGTAACACCTAAAAGACATAACAGAAGAGAAACAGAATTCTGCACTCATGAACTGGAGAATACACATTCTTTTCAAATATTCATTTAAAAACTACAATAACTGATCATTTCCTGGAGGATAAATCAACTCTTGACAAATTTCAAATTGAAATATAATAACATAGAACATATTCTAAGAATACAATTTAATTAAGTTTGAAATCAATTACAAAAAACAACAACAAAAACTAGAAACCCTCTCATATGATTGAAGATTGAGAAATGTAGTTCTATCAAAGATGAGTTGGCTGTAAGTATTTGACTATATCTCTGGGTTTTCTATTCTATTCCATTGGTCTACATGCCTATTTTTATACCAGTACCGTGCTGTTTTGGTAACTATAGTGTTGTAAGTTTGAAGTCAGGTAACGTGATGCCTGCAGATTTGTTCTTTTTGCTTAGTATTGCTTTGGCTATGTGGGCTCTTTTCTGGTTCCATATAAATTGTATTTATCTAGTTGTGTGAAGAATGATGATGGTATTTTGATGGGAATTGCATTGAACTTGTAGATTGCTTTTGGCAGTATGGTCATTTTCCCAATATTGATTCTACCCATCCATGAGCATGGGATGTGTTTCCATTTGTTTGTGTCATCTATGATTTCTTTCAGCAGTGTTTTGTAGTTTTCCTTGTAAAGAACTTTCACCTCCTTCGTTAAGTATGTTCCTAGGTATTTTATTTTTCTGCAGCTGTTGTAAATGAGATAGAGTTCTTGATTTGATTCTCAGATTGGTCATTGATTCTCAGATTGGCCTCCCCAAAAATTATTAAAATAAAAATTAAAAGGCCGGGCGTGGTGGTTCACACCTCTAATCCCAGCACTTTGGGAGACTGTGGGGGGCAGATCATGAGGTCAGGAGATCGAGACCATCCTGGCTAACACGGTGAAACCCCGTCTCTACTAAAAATACAAAAAATTAGCTGGGCATGGTGGTGGGCACATGCAGTCCCAGCTACTCGGGAGGCTGAGGCAGGAGAATGGCGTGAACCCAGGAGGCAGAGCTTGCAGTGAGTCGAGATTGCACCATTGCACTGCAGCCTCGCTGACAGAGCAAGACTCTGTCTCAAAAAAAAATAAATTAATTAAAATAGAAAAATAAATAAAATAACATAAAAAAGAAGCATAGTTCTAAAAATTTGTTGATCCAAAAAGAAATAATAGTAAAAATGACAATATTTTGAACTGAACAATAAAGAAAATGTATGTCTATGGTTGCAAGGTGCAGCCAAAATAGTAACTTAAAGGAAAATTATAGGCTTAGTTATGTATATATGAAAATATAATGAAAAATTAATAAAATATTTATCCAAGAATTTTGAAAAATAACAAAAAGAAGAGCAAATTAAACTCAGTAAAAGTAGAAGAAAGGAAATATTAAGGGTAAGAACAAAAATTAATAAACTTGAATATACACAACAGAAAATTTCAAAAAAACAAGAGACAGTGTTTTGAGAAAAATTAATAAAATCGAAAAATATCTGATAGTATTGTTCAAAGAAAACCAGTAAAAGCAAAATAATTAATGTTAGAAATATGAAGACACTGAATAACAAAATGATATCAAGAAAAGTTTTATGCCAACATTTCAATTTAGATAAAATGGAAATATTCTTCAAAGTAAAAAAACACAATTTAACAAAACTGACCCAAGAAAAAATAGATTGCTTGATAAGTCCAGAAACCATTAAGTTTGACTTACTATTCAGAAAACTTCCCTCAGAAGGAGTTTTCAGAAAACTCCCGGCCCTAATGATTTTACTAGGGTTTTTACATTCAATGAAAGTCGAAATAAATCGAAACAAGCACAGCCTCCAAGAGAAAAAGGAAAGAGGAAACATTCTGCAGCTCATTTCCTGAGAATAACATAACCCTAGAAACAACAATGCAACAAGGATAAAAGGCAAAAAAATTATAATTCCTTGCCATTCATGAAAATAAATGTAAAAAAGCTTAAATTAAATGTTAGCAAACTTAACCTAGCAATATATTATAAAGGAATAATATATCATGACCAAATCAGTTATCCTAGGAATGTAGATTTTTTTTTTGAGACAGAGTCTCGCTCTGTTGCCCAGGCTGGAGTGCAGTGGCGTGATCTCAGCTCACTGCAACCTCCGCCTCCCAGGCCATTCTCCTGCCTCAGCCTCCCAAGTAGCTGGGACTACAGGTGCCTCCCACCACGCCCGGCTAATGTTTTGTATTTTTAGTGGAGATGGGCTTTCACTGTGTTAGCCAGAATGGTCTTGATCTCCTGACCTTGCGATCTACCCGCATCAGCCTCTGCTGATGTGAGCCACTGCGCCAGGCTGGAATGTAGAATTTTTTATATTAAAAATGACGTAATTATCATGTTAAGAGTAGAAAGAGAAAAATCCTAAAATTATCTCAACAAATACAGAAAAACATAGGGTAAAATTCAAAATCCATCCATGGTGAAAACAAAAACCTCATAGTAAACAAATAATTGAACTGAACTTTCTTCTTCCAATAGAACATATCTATAAAAACCTTACAGCTAATATTGTACCTATCACTAAAATATTGACATTATTCTTTTTGGGATTGAATCAAGACAAAGTTTCCTGATACCATCATTTCAACTCAATAGTTTATTGCAGATATTAACCATTGCAATAATTTCCCCTTCCTTCAAGCACAAAGGAAACAGGATGATAAAGGAAAAAAGAGCAAAAAAGTTGTCAGAAGATCTCTAGAGGAATATTATTATTATGAACAAAGTAGAATTATAAATTAGAATTATTTAAATATTAAATCTGGAAGTGCAAATTATTTTAGCAAGTTTACTGGGAAATAAATTATTAAACAAAAATCAATTGTATTTCTACATATCAGCAAATACCAAAGTGATAGAGATTATAGAACTTTTTTTTTTTTTTTGAGACGGAGTCTTGCTCTGTCGCCCAGGCTGGAGTGCAGTGGCGCAATCTTGGCTCACTGCAAGCTCTGCCTCCCAGGTTCACGCCATTCTCCTGCCTCAGCCTCTCCGAGTAGCTGGGACTACAGGCGCCCGCCACCACGCCCAGCTAATTTTTTTTTGTATTTTTAGTAGAGACGGGGTTTCACCGTGGTCTCGATCTCCTGACCTCGTGATCCACCTGCCTCGGCCTCCCAAAGTGCTAGGATTACAAGCGTGAGCCACCGCACCCGGCTGAGATTATAGAACTTTTACGAAAGCAGGAAAAATTCTCTACAAAAAGATTATAAAATGTCACTGAGATATTAAATAAGACCTACAAATATTGAGAGGGAAACCATACTCAAAGATCAGAAGTCTCCAAACTATTAAATTGTTGATTTTCTAAAAAATGAGGTATAGATTAAAAGCAACTACATTGAAAATATCAGGAGGTTTTGCTCATTTTGTTTTTGCTTTTAAATGAAACTTGACCAGGGCACTAGAGACTCAACCGTCTCTATATATTTTCAGTATTTCCAGTTGGAGGCCCAATGAGCAACTAAAACTTCATGTTTAGTTAGATTTCTAATCATTCTCCCAAACACCAACCCAGGCTCACTCTTTCTCATCCTTTTCTTTCATATGCCATATCAATCTAGTTATATATTCTGTTGACTCTACTTTTAAAATACACAGCATTGACCTCTTCTTTCCTACCTCCATTTGAATCATCTGGTCAGAATTGTGATCATATCTGACATCTACTTCTGCAATTGCCTCCTAATTGAGCTCCCTGCTTTCCTTTTTACCCCAGACCCAGTCTTTTCTTCAACCAGCTGCCAGAAGGATTCTTTGAAACATAAATCTGATTGCTCCTCTCTGCAATAGCTTAAAGTCCTTATGATGCCCTAGAACCTCGCATAACCTGTCCCATCACTTTGTGGCCTCTGCTCCTACTAATATCACTGGTCTTTTTGCTGTCTCATTAATCTGCCAGGTCTGCAGCTGCCTGTAGGCCTAGTCACTGGGAATGCTCTTCTTTTGGATGCCCATACTGCTATAATAACTGCCTCATCTTCTTCACTCTTTGATGATCACTTTTCTTTCTTCCTTTTTTTTTTTTTTTTTTTTTTTGATATGGAGTCTCACTCTGTTGCCCAGGCTGGACTGCAGTGGTGCAATCTCGGTTCACTGCAAGATCAGCCTCCCAGGTTCATGCCATTCTCCTGCCTCAGCCTCCCGAGTAGCTGGGACTACAGGTGCCTGCCACCATGCCCAGCTAATGTTTTTGTATTTTAGTAGAGACGGGGTTTCACTGTGCTAGCCAGGATGGTCTCGATCTCCTGACCTCGTGATCTGCCCGCCTCAGCCTCCCAAAGTGCTGGGATTATAGGCGCGAGCCACTGTGCTCGGCTTGATGATCACTTTTCAATGCACTTACTCTGACCAATCCAATTTAAATTGAAAACTACTCAACCCTTCTGTTCCTCCCCAGGACTACTTTTTCTCTTTTTGCATAGTACTTATTGTCCTATAATATTTAAACAGAGGCTAGGCATGGTGGTCCTTGTTTTAGTCCCAGCTACTTGGGAGGCTGAGGCAAGAGGATATCTGAGCCCAGGAGTTGGAGACCAGCCTGGGCATCATAGCAAGACCCTTTCTCAAAAGGCATAAATATTTGAACAACTTATTTATTTACTATGTCCATTGTTTGCTCTCTGATTCTTCCTACAAATGCATGCACTCCATGAGGGCAGAAAGTCATTCCACATGTTCTGCATTGTTTATTGGTGAGCAGTGCCTGACATACAGAACACTCTGTGTTGAAGTGAATGGGTAGAGAGTCTTAAACAGATAATATAATACATAATATGAAGTCAGAATTGGGAAAATTGACTCTTGAATAAGTAGTGCTGATAACTGAATACCCATTTAGAAAAAGATACAGTATCTCGCCCCAGCCAAATAAAGCAATTTCAGGATTATATTATATACTAAAAGTTTCTCTGTTGTTCCTTTCACGTTGAATAGAGATTCTAATTTTGATGTCACAAATCTATATAATGTCTTTTCAATCATAATTAGTGCTTTCATGTACTATGTAATATAACAGAGTATGATCATTCCCTTGTTCTGCACAGAAAGCACAAGTTATGATATGAAAGATTGATACATTTGTGACTTAAAATTAGAATCTTCTATTCATCAAAAGTCACCATTAAGAGAGTAAAAAAGGCAAAATACCAATTCAGAAAAGACACTTGTTTTATATAAAACTGACAATGGATTAGTTTTCAGTATCTACAAGTAACTTCTACAAACAAAAAGAAAAACAGATAACTCCATAAAAAATTGGACAAAAACTTGAATAGGTACTTTTTATAAAAGACCCAAATTATATGCACTTACACATGAACAAATTTATATATATACATATATACATACACACATATATGGTACACACAAATACATTAAACATATGTGTATGCAAATATGACATATATGTAATAAAATTATTAATAATCATCAAATGCAAATTAAAAACCTAAAATACACAATTACATACAACTAAAATGTTGACCAGGATGTAAAGTAACTCTCATTCATTGCTTGTGAAACTTTAAGCACATACAAGCGCCTTGGAAAACTGTTGTTATTTAGTAATCTGAAGATATATATCATGAGTTAACAACTGCACTCTTGGGAATACACCATGGCTAGACCCTTGAAGTATGCACATCATGAATAATATGAAATAATGTTCATAGCAGCATTTTTCACAAGAGCCCAACATGGGAAGAAATCTAAAAGCTCTCTCATGCTATGATAGATAAAATATTAAGTGATAGTCATACAGTGGAATGTTACACAAAAAATAAAGAAAACTGCTCCTTAGTACCCACAACAGAGGTGAATGTCACAGACATAAGTCAATCAGAGGAGGCAACAGATAGTGTGATATACATAGCATAATTCCATTCAGATGGAATTCCAAACGAAGGAAACTAAAATACAGTATTTAATGATATACACACAGGCAGTGGAACTATAAAGTCAAAGAAGAAGGCGATTATTGTAACATTAGGCAAGTGGTTGGCTCCAGGGGACATGGAGGAGGAGGTGATGATGAGGAGGACACAGGCAGGTTCTGGGATGTTTGTCACGTTCTCATTATTTTGACCTGGTTAAAGTGTTTTTAAAAACTTTTCCCATTCCCTTTATTGATTACAACTTACATATATGATTTATACATTTTTTCTCTATGAATGTTATTTTCCAAAATCGAAACAAGCCTACAGTTCTGAAGACCTTATCTTATAGTTAATTTTCCATATAACAGCAGTGTTCTTCTCTCAGAAAATGTAAAGCTTAAGGTCCCTTAATTGTGCCAGTAGATATTTGCTGAACATCCACCTTGTGCCAGGTATCTTTCTAAGCACTGAGATTATGGTGAGGAATAAAATAGATGATATTTATAAGGTTGTTATCAATGCAGCCTGCAATTTTAGGAAATTAATCCTGTGGCTTGATTTCAATCTCTAGCTTACCCTATGCAACTGTTTAACTCAGCCTTCCCATATGAAAGAAGACACTGTGGAATACAGTAATGTAGTTGGAAACTAAATTTCAGTCCCATTTCTCTCTTCCTAGTTGCATTACCAAAGAGCTTTCAGTCTATAGAGCCCTCGTCTTTATAGAGGGGACCCTATTTCCTGTTCTATTAAGCCCACAGGTCTTCTGTGGGGAAAAACATTACATGTCAATGTACATTTAAAATCATGATAGTAATGTGATTTATTCAAATATTTAGATATATATTTGTATTGAAATTTCTTTAAACAGTGGAAGTGGATCTTCTACAGTCTTGCTCTAAATTTTTTCTTGGTGGGGCAAAGAGAATGCAGCCTTCCTTATCAAATGTGTGTGAGTGCTGCTTGCTGCCTGGTGGAGGATACTGAACATAGAGATGTCATAACTAAAGATTCCCGAGGGTGACATTGGTATATAAACATCAGTGGAGAAACTCTGGTTTGATGCAGCTACCAAGTCTGTGTGTGTATATATAGCAAAAATATACCACATTAAAGGATATCAAATTTACCATTTTAAGCATACGGTACAGTAGCATTAAGTACATTTGCACTATAATCCAACCATCACCACCATTCATCTTCAGAATTTTTTTCTTCTCAAACTGAAGCTCTGTACACATTAAACAATAACTCCCCATTTCCCCTTCCCTCCAGAGAGCCGTACATTTGGAAAACTGTTATGATTCAGTTTTCCAACCTCCATTCTACTTTTTGTCTCCAGAAATATGATTATGCTAGGCATAATACTTCCCATAAATGGACTCATACAACCTATTTCCTTTTGTGTTTGGCTTGCATCACTTAGCATGTTGTTTTCAAGGTTCTTTCATGTAGCATGTATCAGAATTCCTCCTCTTTTAAGGCTGAATAATATTTCAATATGCCTAGTTACCATATATTGTTTATCCATGCATCTATCAATGAGTATTTGGATTGTTTGGGGTATTGTTAAGTAATGCTGCTATTAACATGGGTATACAGATATCTGCCCAAGTCTCTGCTTTCAATTCTTTGAGGCACATGCCTAGCAGTGGCATTTCCAAGTCATGTGATAATTCTATATTTAGTGTTTTCAGGGATAGCCTTACTGTTTTCCGCAGCAGCTGCACCATTTTACACTCCACCAGCTATGTAGAGGATCCACATTTCTCCAATCTGCACCAATATTTATTTTCTGTTTTTCGTTTGTTTGGTTGTTAGTTTTTTAATCACAGCCATGCTAATGGGTGTAAAGCAGTATCTCATTGTCATTCTGACTTGCATTTCCCTAAGACCAATTTGTTTCTGAGCCAGGACAATTTTCAGCTCCCACCCTACCACTACTTTCCCCACTCCTGCACCCTCATTTCCTTGCTTTTTTTTTTTTTTTTTTTGAGACGGATTCTCACTCTGTCGCCAAGGCTGGAGTCCAGTGGTGCAATCTCAACTCACTACAACCTCCACCTCCTGGGTTAAAGCAATTCTCCTGTCTCAGGCTCCAGAGTAGCTAGGATTACAGGCGCACATCACCATGACTATCTAATTTTTGTATTTTTAGTAGAGACGGGGTTTCACCATACGCCAGGCTGGTCTGAAACTCCTGACCTCAGGTGATCCACCCGCCTCGGCCTCCCAAAGTGCTGAGATTACAGGCGTGAGCCACCGCGCCCGGCCTTGCTTCCTCTTTTAAATAAGTGGTAGCTGAAAGAGTCTAGACTCTTGAGTACATTTCCCCACTAGTCTTTGACTTTTTCACCAAAAAGTCATTGTATGGCCACTCAAAGAAAACATTTTGATTATTCATATAATTTCACAGTGCCTGAGACAGCTCTGCTCAGTCCCTTTTTCTGAGGTGTGACATGCCATCTGTCGAAGTGAGAACAGGAACCCTCCTTTCCTACAAGCTGTTGTCCTGCACACAGAACAAGTGAAAGATACTGGAAAACCCTCTGTTGGATTCTAAAGTTCTTTTGACCTTAGCTTGAAAATAAAAAAGAATCAAGAAATATTTTCTTGCTGGGTTGGAGCCAATGATTCTTGGCCAGAAATAACTGTGTAGAGTTCCTCTCAGCTGGATCCATGAGGCCAGGCCTTCAGGGGAGGTCCTGGAGTAGGGGAGCATGGTGAGTCCAGCGCCTCTCATCTGAGTGCATCCACTTGGAGGAGACCTAGGGGAGGCTAGCTCCTTGAGCTGAATCCTGTTTAGAGGAGGGGACCCGGCTTCGGGAGAATTCTCTCTCCAAGCCCAGTGGGCTAGGCCTGGGAGCTGTAGCCTTCCTATCAGCTTATCTGAAAACCCTGATAGAAGTCAGCACATTTTTAAAAACACTTAAGTCCATTGTTTCCTTTTTGAGGGAGAAAAAAGTGCTAAAGAATGTTAAGCTCTTCTAGCAGCACTCTTACTCATAGCCAGATTGAATTTCTTTTTCCTTCATGGATTCCCTGAGGCATCATTATAATGAAAAAGTAGGCATCAGAAAAACACTTACCGGGTTGTGTCTGGAGAAAAAGTCACTTTTGGGACAACCCGTGTAAAAATGTCTACACATTTTATTCTAATTACAGGTCTGCAAACCATTCTCATCTGCAGTGGATATTAGTGAACTACTGCCCCCCTGAAGGTCATGACCTTGGGCAACAGTCAGGGTTTGCCATCAAAAACAAGACTAAAATAACACTGATGGCTGCTTTCAGGAGGTCTAAGATGAGAGCTAGAGTTCTCCTCCCCAGTGCCCCTCCATGGATTTACTCATGAGTTTACACGCTTGACCTTCTCTGCCATTTATCCTTAGGTTTTGCCAACTTCTCCCTTTTTGGCCTAGTCATTCTTTGTGTTTCTCATTCATTCCAGACTGCTCCCTTTTTTCTTTCTTCCTGTCTCAGCCAGCATAGGAGCTAAAGGTTAACAGGGTTTTGAGTGTGACCTGTGAGGGAAAATGCTATTGTTTAATTCCAGTTTCTTGCCATGGAGTTATTTACTTACCTTTCTATTAAATCCTCATAGCATGTTACTCCTTTTTCTTATGTTTTCACACAATGCCCTTTACTTCAACTGATTACTTGTTTTGATGTTCCTTAGCCTATGTTATTTTTGCATTTCCTAAGAGTCTTCCAGTGGCAGCACATTTCATAACCACTATTTGTTTGTAAATTTATCTTTGTAGACCATCTTCCACTCCCAGATGATTACATGAACAAGTAGCTTGGTTGTAGACTTGTTCTTTAGAAAATAATGCCTTAGATAAAGATGAGAGCTGGGCCAGGTGTGGTGGCTCACTCCTGTAATCCCAGCACTTTGCGAGGCCGAGGCGGGCAGATCATGAGGTTAGGAGATCAAGACCATCCTGGCTAACACGGTGAAAACCTGTCTGGCGCTACTAAAAATACAAAACATTAGCCGGGCGTGGTGGCGGGCGCCTGTAGTCCCAGCTAATGGGGAGGCTGAGGCAGGAGAATGGCGTGAACCCAAGAGGCGGAGCTTGCAGTGAGCCGAGATCACGCCACTGCACTCCAGCCTGGGTGACAGAGCAAGACTCTGTCTCAAAAAAAAAAAAAAAAGATGAGAACTGAACTGAGATGAAGACTTCTTTAACATAGTGCCATCTGGAAAAGGACCAGCATCTATGGGAATCAACTTTGACAGATGCAATGAGGTTTTGGGGGACATCACTATGATTCATAATATGGTCATGTAATTTCTGGACAGTGACATATTTTATTCTAGAACACTTTTAATTTTTCAATGAACTTCCTTTTAGATTTAGAGTTTGGTTTTTAGACCAACTCTGTGTGGTAGCTATGATAGGTCCAAACATTCTCATTTCCTAGATAAAGACACTGAATATAAAGATATAAGTGCGCCTCCTCTATATGGGCACCTGTTATATTGTCTCACACATAGTTAAGGGTTTATTCATTTATCAATAAACATCTATTTAGTTTCTATTGCCATACCAGGTACATTGCTAGGTGTCGGCGATAAAAAGAGCAATACAGACAACAATAAAAAAATCACGTAATCTAAAGTGATCAGTCTATTAGGGAATTAATAACAATAATGGTATCGTAAGCATGTGTTTCAAACTGTTATTAATTTCATTGGTAGTGGAATAATGTGTCTGTTTAGCAAAATCCTACAGATTTTGTTATTAGGTAACAACTCATAGCAAAAACCCACATGGAAAGCTGAGAGAGCAGTAGGCAGAATTATTTTATTTGCTCTGTATGACTTTCAAAGACCTATGAAACTGATTATTTAAACAAATTCTAAAAGAGCATGTTCTGAAAGCCTGAAATACTTGTTAGAATGAATTATTCTTTCTCCTTCTAATGGACAAAGCAGGCCCTAAACAGGAGAATGCTAGTATTCTTTGCTCTACTGTCTCAGGTCCGTGTGTGGGGGGGGGGGTTCCCAGTTATACACAGCACTCCTTCCACATATGAAAGATAAATGTAGTTCTTATGTCAGAGCCCCCACTCTCCTACCTGCCATCTGGGCCGTTCTGTGTACTTACAGCCGTTTGTCACCCATCTCATATCTTTCCAATAGTGAATTTTTAAGTGGGGAATGGAGTCCAGGAAGAGCACCATGAAGCTCAACAAGGGAGGAAGAGGGTCTGGATGATATCATCATTATGTCTCAATCTCCTTCAGCCTACCATACAACTCCTGCTGAGGCTTCTAGAATATTCTGTTACTTCAGCTTGTTAGCCCATGTGATACAGAGATATCGCTCACTGTCCAAATGGTCACCCATAATGGAAAGCTGAGCTGTAAAGAAGGGACATTGCCCACAGGGATAAAGAGGGTACATGCAGGAAAAATCATCCTTATTTTCACCATATTCCATGTTGCTCCATTTTGTTGGATTGGTTATTTTTCTTTTTATCTGTGCTCCAAAAATTATCAGGCCTCTCATCGACCCAAAGTGGCCTAGATTTGTTCTTATTTCTTTGACTGAGTGTCTCACAAAGTGATCTGACCTTTCACAAAACCTTTTGTCACTTGTTTGAGAAAAATCAAGAGAGCTAGCTCCATCTCCTGATAAAATGCCACGCTACAATTATTTCATTGCCTGGGAAAGTGATTGAATCCCATAATAGAAGAAATAGCATCCACTTTTTAAAGAACTGGGCTGATGTTTTGAAAAGGTCACTTCTCTTCTGTGGAAAACTGCAAAAAATATCCAAATTCACATCTCACTTCACCTAGAGTCAGAACGTCTCTGCCATAAAAACCCAGACTGCAGAGCTTCCAAGTCAAAGTGGGCTCAGGACCAGGAAAAATGTTACAGCTCTGCCATGAAGCCACGGTGAGCACGATTCCTATGAGTCATTAAACCAAATAAATAATCATAATAGAACCTTCTGTAGCTGTTCTCTAGTAGAACTTTTTTTATTTTTCAGTTCACTTCTATGTAAGTTTCTAACTTCTTTTCACATCTATTGTTTGAGGTAGGTAGAATAGATATGGGGATAGTAAATTGCCAGACAAGGAAACTGAACTGATTTGCATAAAATTCAATGTTCAGCTCATAGCAGGACCAAGGTCACTACTTTCTTTGCAGGCAGTGTGTGTGTGTGTGTGTGTGTGTGTGTGTGTGTGTATGTGTTTTCCACTTAGACCAGTTGGAGCCAGGAAGCTGACATATGCCAAACTGCTGTCCCTTTTGGTAACTATACAAAGTTGTCTTGGCTTTGTGTTCCAGAATCGTTAACAAACATTTCTATGCTTTTCTATTTGAAACTATAATTGTCAGTAAATAATTCAAAATATATCCAAAATTAAGATAAATATGCTGATTTTTGATATTTAATACTTACCCTTTCCAATTATACAATTAATGCATCAGGAGAAAGAATTGCCATGTCTGAACTCCTGAAGTCATATGATACACTTAGACATCACAGTGACCTTCCACTTTTGGAATGTATGACTGGTCCATAAATTTAATTTTGAAGGAACTCAACACAGGAAAATATGTTGCTTTGTAAATGCATTCTCTCGCTGTTAAAATACATCCAATAGCTTTTCTGTCATTCAGGTTTGTATGTGACTTCCAATTTTTAAATTTTATTGGGATAATAATGAATTTATAATGTTTTATTCCTGATTGCAGAGGAAGCTTAGAAAGGATGGCATGTCTTTATTGATTGATTAAGGCTGGTTTAAAGAAATCGAATATGTACCAAAATGATGAAATTTTCTTCACCTAAAAAGTCATCACTTTCAAAGCAAATATCCAGCCTCTCCTTCCTCTCTCTAATTGCCAGCCGCTAATCCCCTCCCCCATATCTTATTTTCCTTGATAATAGAAAAAGAGTGGAACCTTTAAAGAGTGTTTTAAACTATGTAACTGGCAGTACCGCTGTGCACTTTGTGCGCTTGGGATGCCTTCTGACCCTCCACAGCTGAAAAATTATTTCTCCCTCATACTCTATGCCTCAGCAAAGCTCAATTCTCTCTGACTTGCCGGTTCTGGCACTGTCCAAGCACGTTAGACCTGGTTGTCTGGCACTCTAGCTTGAAATATAAATTCTCAAAGAGGATGATTTTTCACTTCCGGTACCTGCCTGTAGGCATTTCTCACCATGCCTGCATAGAAGAACTACTCAAAGGAAAGGATATGTGCGGTGTGCGTATGTTGTGTTTTCTCTCCTTAATGGCATGGATGAAAAGAAGAGGATTTGCAGTATATTAACACTGTTGGCGTCCAGATGGTTGCTATAAAAATAAAGACATGGCTGAGAATCAACAGAAAACTTGCATCCCATCAAGACGTCAACACTACCAGCACTGTCTGTGCTACTGAGTGCTTGCTGCAGCCACACCTACTAATGGACAAAGATGAGAAGTTGTGAGTGGGATTTTTGAGTCATCAGCTAGTTGATGATGGATTTAATGAGTCAGTGCAAACAAATCACTTTGGATTTTAATATGTACTACTTTCAGCTTACATATCCTTGAGATATTGTTAGTCTCTGCCTGCTAAGAGATTCCAGTGGCCACAAAATCCATCTTTTTTTCATATTTTCACTGCTAGAGTTGAGTCTCCACTCTCAGTTCCATTAACACTCGTCCTTTTGTTTGAAATAATCCCCTACTTTTTGCTTCTTGCCTACCTTGTTCCATGTTAAGGCCTTCAGGAGTCAGAAATTTGTGTGATATAGGGGAGCAGGAGCCCCTGTATTCTGCATATTTTCATGATTGCCCTAGTGTGAAAGCTTCATTGGCTAACTTGTGTGGTTTGCTTTGAATGTAAATTTCATAAACTTGTGTGTATACATTGTTTGAGATACATTAAAATATGTTCATATCAAAGGACTTAATTTGATACTAAAATACTTTTGGAGAAAGATAAGAAAAGCATTGTTTCCATTTAAAGACAAGAAGACTAAGGCTTAGAGAATTCATGATCTTGTTCTTGAATTTTAGACTCCAAGTTCTAAGTCTATTTTTCCGCATACTCACATTATTTTACTATATGCTTGTGTAATCCTGGAAAACTTACTGTTTGACTTGTTTCTTCCCAAAAGCAAGGGTGATTGGATGAAGGTGGGCCATAGGATGAAGGAAGGTGGTCCACAGGATAAGGAGCAGGAAGTGGAGGCATTTAGTCTCAAATGTCTCTTAGTTACTATCAGGGAAACAATAAAATTACAAAACAACTATTTTCAGGGAGAATATAATAAAAGGTTATATTGCCACATCGTGCTCCACAGTGGGTAAGAGGGAGAATGCATCCAATATTTCTTGAGTTTCTCCCAAGTGTCATGTTAGACTCTGTTGCATCATTACATTTACTTCTCACCAGAATTTTTGTGAGTAGATTACTAGCCTCATTTTTAACAGAATTACGTGCTGGTGCTCTAGGAGTTTAATTAGCATGTGAAGGTCACATAGATAGTTAAGTGCCAGAGCCTTGATTTGAATCTGTCTTGTCTTTTTTTTAATTTAATTTTTAAAAATTTGTTAATCGATACATGATAGTTGTAAATATCTCAGGGGTCTGTGACATTTTGATACATGCACACAATATACAATGATCAAATCAGGGTAATTGGGATATCCATCACCTAAAACACTTAACTCATCTTATTGTTGGGACCCAAGTCTTTTCACTGCAAAGTCAATAGATGAGAGAGCCCCAGCTGTAAGAAACAGATCATAGAAGCACAACAGAAACAGGCAGACACCTAGAGCAGCCAGAAAAAAAATACGGGTAACAGAGAGGTCTGCACCTAATGAAGGCCAATGAGGTCGCTGGTGGCATGTTCCTCTTCTTGGGTCTGTACCTCTTTGTCCTCAGCATGCATTTGTCACATATCTATGTTTTATTTACTTACAGTTAGGGAATATCTTAAAATATTTTGACCCCTCCCAATATTTGAGTATGGAAGAAATAGCTTAACCATATCTTTGTTTCTCTGCCTATTCTCTATTTCAACACTTACTTTCTTTTCACTGTATACTGGGAGAATAGTAAACATTAAAAATATTTATTAATATAGAAAGGCATTTTTTTTCTTTTTCTTTTTCTTTTTTGAGATGCAGTCTTACTCTGTCACCCAGGCTGGAGTGCAGGGGAGCGATTTTGGCCCACTGCAACCTCTGTCTCCCAGGTTCAAGCAATTCTCCTGCCTCAGCCTCCTGAGTAGCTGGGATTACAAGTGTGTACCACCATGCCCAGGTGATTTTTATATTTTTAGTAGAGAAGGGGTTTCATCATGTTGGCCAGGCTGGTCTTGAACTCCTGACCTCAGATGATCTGCTCGCCTCGGCCTCCCAAAGTGGTAGGATTACAGGTATGAGCTACCAAGCCCAGCCTAGAGATGCATTTGAAAGCAATAATATTTGCAGCACAGTCTGCAATTGTAGAATGAAGTTAAAGGAGAAAGGAGGTGTTCTGATAGCATGAACTAAAACTTGAAGGAAAGCTTGATGAAATATTCAGTGTTGGAAGGAAGATTACATAGAAGATGTGGGAGAGACCTTGGCATCTTTGATTTCCATGAAACCAATGAAGTATTTCATTAAGCTATCTAATGAAAACAAAAGAAAAATCTCTCGATTATACTAAAATCTTTCTTGTTTAGGAATGTTGTTACAACAACTTTTAGACTAAAATATTTTCCAACAATTTCTTCTGTGATATTCCAATAGCTTCTCACATAAATCATGAGCTCTGTACCCACCCAGAAATAATAACAAAAAAAGGAACAAAAGTTCATATCACTAAGAGAAAAATAAATGGAATCTGTTTTTCCATGAAAAATCTCCAGCCAATTTATGTCTCGGTGGAAAATATTTATCTGAAGTAAACAATCTCTAATATTTCCTTAAACATATTTTGTAACCTCAATTGTAATATAAAGTATTTGAATCTCAAAGTGTCAATGACTGATTTGTCTAAATATTTATTCTGTGCAATACAATCACAGAATTATTTTATTAAATTGGGAATCTTAACAATGATTCATTGTAGGGCTTTCAGAAATTGCTCAGGATTATATTTGTGGAACCCACATTCAGTCCCCAGCACTCTGCTGCCGTCAGATTCAACCATCACCTTCAAATAATCAGTCACAGACAAGCTTTTGAAGAATATATTGCTCTGAGTATATATGGGCTTCCAACAATTTATGTTCTAAGGCATCAATCTGAAGTTGAATTTCTTAGTATAAAAATCACTGCATTCTGAAGCATTCTAAGCTTTCAAGATGAAAGGTGCTTCAGGATGCTTTAAATTCTTTGATAAAACTAGCAATTAACATTTATTGTTCCTGTGCCCAGCACCATGCTAAATTATTCATATGCATATTTTTATTTAATCCTCATTGCAACCCTGTATGGTAGAGATCATCATTATTCCTCTTCTACCTATGAGGATACTTGATCTTAAAGGAGTTTAACAAAGTTACTTAAGGCACAAGGTAGAACCAGGATTTCAGCAAATGCTATTCTGACCACAGAGACCAAGTTCTTGCACATTTCAATATACACTCAGAAGAAAAAAAAATACTGTAGTTTTTGGATAAGGGCCAGGTTCAGAAAACATGAAGGTACTCATATGGAATACCATCTCTAACTGCCTGCTCTATTAAATTGGCCCCACTCTGTGATGTACACAGTGTCTCTGGTGGGGTTTCCCTAGAAGCACAACATAAGACGAGTTTTTGGATGCTCGTAAGTTCCACAGGAAGTGACCCCCTGAACTGGAAACAGAGTGAGAAAGTAGATGAGAGAAGAAGGAAGGATTTGGAAGGGGCTAGTACTGAGGACAACTGGGATTATATCCTGTTGGGATCTTTAAAAAAAGTAGAACAGTTGTTCCTCCCAGGGAGCCAAAACTGGGGGATATTTAAACATTGACTCCTGATGCTCATTGGTCGAGCCTGGCTTCCTGGAAAGTTAACTTCCTGACCTTTCTGGAGTGCACACTCCTGCCATAATAGGTTCTGGGGGACCTAAGAAACCCTTCGGGCAGGCCGGGCACAGTGGCTCATGCCTGTAATCCCAACACTTTGGGAGGCCAAGGAGGGTGGATCACCTGAGGTCAGGAGTTTGAGACCAGCCTGGCCAAGATAGTAAAACCCTATCTCTACTAAAAATACAAAATCTCGCCGGGTGTGGTCGTGCATGCCTGCAGTCCCAGCTACTTGGGAGGCTGAGGCAGGAGAGTCACTTGAACTCGGAAGGTGGAGGTTGCAGTGAGCTGAGATTGCACTACTGCACTCTAGCCGTGGTCAACAGAGCGAGACTCAGTCTCAAAAAAAAAAGACTGAGACGCAGTCTCAAAAAAAAAAAAAAAGAAAGAAACCCTTCAGGCAGAGAGTCACAGGTGCTCACCATTGGAATGTATTGAAATTGCGAGTGCAATACGAGAAGGCCAATGATCTATCTACTACAGATAATCAATTTAACTTATATAATTTTCTAATCATTACAGAGAGAAATTTGCATACTCCAAGTGGATTTCAGATAACCAAAAATCTATAGAACTATTACCAATTTTTTTCTTTTATACTTTTCTCCATGAAGTTGTGTTTCCATGGATTATAAAACCTTAAGAGTAGGGGCTTGGAATTATTTTTCTTTAAGTCCATGTAAGTAGACTATAATAGAAACTTTGTAAATGTGTGTTGATTTCAATTAAATGTATTGAGTAGGTATTTGTTACATACCACTGTGTGCATGACACTGGTTGCATTGTGGGGTACACAGAATATTTCTTCACAATTCCGGCATGTGCAATGTATATACTTAAATTGAAAAGCCAAGAGAGGCACATTAGAAACTAAGTACAACCAGTGTTCCTAGGTATAACTAACAAGTCAGCCAACTCCACTGCAAATGCACAGAAGAACTGGTGATGTTAGAAAAGATACTACAGAGGCCAGGCGCGGTGGCTCACGCTTGTAATCCCAGCACTTTGGGAGGTCGAGGCTGGCGGATCATGAGGTCAGGAGATCGAGACCACAGTGAAACCCCGTCTCTACTGAAAATACAAAAAATTAGCCAGGCGTGGTGGTGGGTGCCTGTAGTCCCAGCTACTCGGGAGGCTGAGGCAGGAGAATGACGTGAACCCACGAAGCAGAGCTTGCAGTGAGCCGAGATTGTGCCACTGCACTCCAGCCTGGGCGACAGAGCGCGACTCCGTCTCAAAAAAAAAACTACAGAAAAACAGCGCCTTCTGAAAAACTGGTAGCGTTTAGGTGGATGGAAAGAGCAGGGGACCGCCTTCTGGCTAGGAGGTGGGGTGCTGGCCTTAGACAAGACTGTATAATACAACCTTAAAGGACACAGATCAAGCTGTGGCTGCTGATAGCTGATCAGTTCTACAGGCTAGCTACTGAAGAGTCTTTAAAAAGTTTTTAATTTAATGGTGCTATCGTGAAACCAGTATTTTAAGAAGATTATTTAGCAGAACTATTCAAGGTAGTTTAGAGGAGTAAAATATTCATGATGAAAGTCCATGCAAAGGGCTGGGCTATTCCAAGTAATGGAGGTAATTAAGAAAGAACACTGGTGAAATCTTTTTCCTTTTGGTGATATAAAATGTGAGAAGTGGCTGGGCGTGGTAGCTCATGCCTGTAATCCCAGCACTTTGGGAGGCTGGGGCAGGTGGATTACCTGAGGTCTCGACCAGCCTGACCAATATGGTGAAACTCTATCTCTACTAAAAATACAAAAATTAGCCAGGCATGGTGGCTGGCGCCTGTATTCCCAGCTACTTGGGAGGCTGAGGCAGGAGAATTGCTTGAATCTGGGATGGGGAGGTTATAGTGAGTCGAGATCATGCCACTGTGCTCCAGCCTGGGCAACAGAGCAACAGTCTGTCTCAGGAAAAAAAAAAAAAAAAAATGTGAGAAATACTTGTCTCTGCTAAGAAATGGGACTAAGTCATGGTGCTGAGGCATGTGGAGTGTAGAATGGTGATGGACCATCCAGACAGCAAAAAGATTAGTGAGTGACTGGTGGAAAGGAAAGATGAATATTGCAGATACAGGTTTATGTATCAAATAAATAGAAATGAGTAATGAAGCTAAAAACCACTCATCTGTATTTAATACTAAGAATATGAAAAGGAATGAGGTAGGAGCAGACAGTTGGGTTCTAAATCTTTAGGAACTACTTATAGTTTATAAATTGGAAGCTTGAGAGAAAAATCCAGAAAAAGGAAGAAAAAAGGAAAAATAACAGGCAGGATAATCTGGACTATAAAGTGCTTCAGTTATCAAATGAGATCAGTTTTAAGAAATGAAATATAAGGTGGCTTTCAGTAGTTATTACTGCAAAAGTTTCATTTTTTATGATTTTTAAATCATCAATAAAATATTTTAAACTGAGAGGAAGTAAGTATAAAGACTCAAAGTTCTATTTTCAGGTTTGATATCAATCCACATTTTTAACACATTAAGTTGTATTTTCAGTAATACATCACCCCCCCTCATATTCTGTGTGTTTATATTTGGCAAGCTTATTAGGTTACAGTTGACTTCTGCTGCTTCTGTTGGGAAATACAAAGCCTTCTAAGGGGAAATCTTGTATCTCCTTTGAATCCTATATTGGCTATGTCTGCTGCAAGTTCATTCTGCACTGCAGTAGCATTGAGTTAAAAATGATCTTTTGACAAGACTTTTGTTTACTTAGACACTATAGTGAACTAGGAGACAGCTTGTAATAGAATGCTGGCTATTACTTTTTTAATAACATTCTAGTACCAAAATACTATGAAAGTGAGGAATTTAGTTGTTTTTTTTTTCTTTGGCAGATTCCAAGAAGGATTAAAAGCCATGTAGAATGTCTCTCACACTCCCAATTGAAGCAGGAGTGTTATTTGGAAGTGTTTTCCATTTATGGAAAACCAAAAATCCTCTAAATTCAGTCAATGTGTTTAGAACTTTGTTAAGCTTGAAGTTATGATTCTACTATAACGTGTCCTTTTTCTCTTTAGGATAATGAAGAAAAGTAACAGAAAAATAACATTTTTTTTTCTTAGAGACTTGATAGAGATTTAATTGTTTTAGGATTTTTAAAATTTTTGGCAAATTTCTTGGTGCAACATATGATGAAAAGTGTTCAGGTTGAAGAAATTCTGAAATCAAGTTATTCCTGCAGGAATGCAAATCAAATGTTGACTAAATGGTGTTTGGATCACTGAGAAACAAAAGAAGAATTGAAACAATACGTATATAGTAGTCATTGACAAGGAGATATATCTTTTCTATTTTTATTTTTTTTTGAGATGAAGTTTAGCTCTTGCTGCCCAGGCTGGAGTGCAATGGCACAATCTCAGCTCACTGCAACCTTGATCTCCCAGGTTCCAGCGGTTCTCCTGCCTCAGCCTCCCAAGTAGCTGGGATTACAGGTGCCTGCCACCACACCCAGCTATTTTTTTTGTATTTTTAATAGAGATGGGGTTTCACCATGTTGGCCAGGCTGGTCTTGAACTCCTGACCTCAGGTGATCTGCCTGCCTTGGCCTCCCAAAGTGCTGGGATTACAGGCATGGAGCCACTGTGCCCAGCCTGAGATATATCTTAATACATAAATTCCGTATGGGCAAATTAAACCCATCACCTTGCCCCTTATATATCTGCTTCTTCATTTATCTAAGCATCTACGCCAACCTCACTTTGTCCTGATGCCCTTCACTACCCATGAGTCAATCTTTGCTGGATGTGTCAATCTACCCCATCCTTGCTGTGCCTTCAATATAGACATTTTCTCCTATTGCTCTGTCAGAATAAACTTATGAAGGCCAATCCTAGTGGCACCCTAATAGATAAATATGAGTGGTTAAGCAACAAGACCTGAGAAAATTCTTGAGTGGCAAAATTTGATTCTTCTGTGAAATCTGCTAAGAGGTAGAGAGAGTATCCCTTCCAACTCATCCTGCATAAAATACTCTTGCATTTAAACCTAGCTCAGATCTCTCTTCTGTGGATTTTCTGGGCCCCTTGAGTCCAAAGTGATGTTTTTCTATTCTGTGATTCCTGACAATTTGTTTGCACCACAACGGAAGCACCTACTATATTTGCCTTGATTGGCACACTTATAATACTCATGAGATGATAAGCTCTGAGGAAAGATCCGGCCCTTTTGATACTTATTCCCTTCCATGTATAATGTTAGTTTTATAATCTATTAAGCACTCAGTGTATTTTGATGAAATGGAATTGAAGAAACTTTTTTTTTTTTTTTTTTTTTTTGAGACTGAGTCTTGCTCTGTCACCCAGGCTGGAGTGCAGTGGCGCAATCTCGGCTCACTGCAATCTCCGCCTCCCGGGTTCACGCCATTCTCCTGCCTCAGCCTCTCCGAGTAGCTGGGACTACAGGCGCCCGCCACCACGCCCATCTAATTTTTTGTATTTTTAGTAGAGACGGACTTTCACCGTGGTCTCGATCTCCTGACCTCGTGATCCACCCGCCTCGGCCTCCCAAAGTGCTGGGATTACAAGCGTTAGCCACCGCGCCCGGCCAATTGAAGCAACTTCTGTATACTCTTATCTTTTCATCTGTGAGCTATGGCAGATTCTATGTTTAAAGTCCCTCTTATCCATAGGATTCTAGAATTCTATGATATGAATCTTCATCATTATTAGTATAGATTGTAAGTATATTTCTTTTTTTTTTTTTGAGATGGAGCCTTGCTCTGTCGGCTAGGCTGGAGTGCAGTGGCACAACCTCGGCTCACTGCAACCTCCACCTCCTGGGTTCAAGCGATTCTCCTGCCTCAACCTCCCAAGTAGCTGGGACTACAGATGCACGCCACCAGGCCCAGCTAATTTTTGTATTTTTAGTAGACACAGGTTTTCACCATATTGGTCAACTGGTCTTGACCTCCTGACCTCATGATCCGCCCGCCTCGGCTTCCCAAAGTGCTGGGATTACAGGCGTGAGCCACTGCACCCGGCCACCTGTAAGTATATTTCTAACTGGACCATGTCTACTTCTAAAAGAATGAACAGGCCAGGTGCAGTGGCTCACGCCTGTAATCCCAGCACTTTGGGAGGCCAAGACGGGCGGATCATGAGGTCAGGAGTTCGGGACCAACCTGACCAACATTGTGAAACTCTGTCTTTACTAAAAATACAAAAATTAGCTGGGCGTGGTGGCACGTACCTGTAATCCTGGCTACTCGGGAGGCTGGGGCAGGAGAATCACTTGAACCCGGGAGATGGAGGTTGCAGTGAGCTGAGATCACACCATTGCACACTCTAGCCTTGGCAACAAGAGCTAAACTCTGTCAAAAAAAAAAAAAAAGGGGATGAGTAGGATGAGTAGGTCCATTCTGCTATGTCTGGTCATTTGTGAATTTACTGGCTAACCTCCTCTATTCCTCTGTCTCCTCCATTCTCTCAACTCCTTTGTCTTTCCACCACATTGTCCCTCCAGCTTTGTATCAGCTTTCAGTTTCAGGCCACACTCTCCTCCTTCCTCCTAAGTCAAGGGTTCATGGATGTATCAAAGCCTTATTTGCTTGGCATCATCCTGGTATCACCTTCCTTTGCTCTGTCCCTTCCTCCCTGCTTCCTCCTGGCCCCCTTGTAACCTATAAATTCACTGACCTCGCAGAAACTTCTGCATGATGACAAACCCCATTCTATGCTCACCATGTTTTTACCTGATATTCTCTATTATAAACATAGAGTAATTTTTAATATTTCTGTGAATAGTTGGGGAATGCAGGCTTGTGGACTTGATCCGGGCCTTTTCAACCTCAGGGAATTCAATATCTGCTTTTCATAGGGTCCACGTTTTCCAAGGATGAGGTGTTGTGCTAGGTTCCATGAGGAATGGAGATAAAACCTGACACCTGGATCTTATCCTGAAGAAACTTATAATTTAATTGAGGAAAACCTGACATAAACAGAGACAACATTTAAATACAAATGGCCAGCTAGTAGGCATCTGATAAAGTGATAAAGATGAAATAAAAAGAAACAGAGATAGGAAAGTTGTTAAGTGCTAACTTTTTAGCTTATGTGTGAAATATATCAGTTAAATGTTCTCACCTTCATCTTTTAGTACTTTGAAGAAAGGCTTACATCCAGTTATCTGCTCATGCAATAACCCTCTAAGAGCAGTGAAGTGTACAGGTTTTGAAGACAAGGGTTGTACCCTTGTAGAAGGGTTTTTTGTTTGTTTTTGTTTTTTTTGTTTTTTTGGGTTTTTTTTGACGGAGTTTCGCTCTTGTTGCCCAGGCTGTAGTGCAGTGGTGGTGCAATCTTGGCCCACTGCAACCTCCACTTGTTGGGTTCAAGCGATTCTCCTGCCACAGCCTCCCGAGTAGCTGGGATTACAGGCTTGCACCACCACACCTGGCTAATTTTTCTTTCTTTTTTTTTTTGGTGGTGGGGCAGTTTCACTCTTGTCGCCCAGGCTAGAGTGCAATGGCACAATCTAGGCTCACTGCAACCTCTGCCTCCCAGGTTCAAGCGATTCTACTGCCTCAGCCTCTCAAGTAGCTGGGATTACAGGCATGTACCACCATGCCTGGCCAATTTTTGTATTTTTAGTAGAAATGGGGTTTCACCATGTTGGCCAGGCTGGTCTTGAACTCCTGACCTCAGGTTATTCACCAACCTCGGCCTCCCAAAGTGCTGGGATTACAGGAGTGAGCCACCACGCCTGGCTGTAGAAGGGTCTTCTAATAATTTTTGTTATAGATTCAACAATAACTTAGAACATTACTTAAAAATTAAAATTTCAAGCAGCCAACAAATATGAAATAATGCTCAACATCATGAATCATCAGAGAAATGCAAATTAAAACCACAATGAGATACCATCTTACACCAGTCAGAATGGCTATTATTAAAAAGTTAAAAACAACAACAACAACAACAACAACAGATGTTGGAGAGGATGTGGAGAAAAGGGAACACTTATACACTGCTGGTGGGAATGTAAATTTATACACCCTCCATGGAGAACAGTATGGGCGATTTCTCAAAGAGCAAAATATAGAATACCATTTGATCCAGCAATCCCACTATTGGGTGTCCACCCAAAAGAAAATAAATGATTAGAACAAAAAGATACCTGCATTCATGTGTTTCTCACAGCACTATTCACAATAGCAAAGTCATGAAATTAACTTCAGTGTCCATGAGTGCATGATATTGGATAAAGAAAATTTGACATCCATATCTGCAGACAAAATCTACATATATACCAGGCATACTAGTCAGCCATAAAATCTTATTTTTCCTTAATGTGCACAAGACTTATTTCCATTGTCTACTCACAATTCTCTATAAAACAATTAAGGGTTGATTGTTTCTGTCAGTGGGCAGCATCTGGCTCACACTGGCTCAAGAAAGCAGGCTGTTAAACATTCAGGAATATTGCCACCTGATTGTTAAAACTGGTCATAAATAGCTTGAAATAGGCCATAATGGGAGAGTGTACACTTTGGAAATTGATTATGTTCTCCCCTCTCATAGAGCCTGTTTCCTGGCACACCATCTAATGGGGATGTCCTAGGGGAGAAGCTAAACATGCACTTGGCCTGAAACTTGGAAAAGATGAAGCAGAAGATTATGTCACAGCTGCAAGGGCTATGGGACCAAATGCTGCCCCATGCCACCCAGGGGAGCCAGCAGATGAGCCATAGCAGCACTTCATGTCTTGCCACAACCTCCTAGCATAAAACCAGTCATCCTGAGTCTTTTTTTTTTTTTTTTTTTTGAGACGGAGTCTCACTGTCGCCCAGGCTGGAGTGCAGTGGCACCATCTCGGCTCACTGCAGGCTCTGCCCCCCGGGGTTCACGCCATTCTCCTGCCTCAGCCTCCCAAGTAGCTGGGACTACAGGTGCCCGCCACCTCGCCCGGCTAATTTTTTGTATTTTTAGTAGAAACGGGGTTTCACTGCGTTAGCCAGGATGGTCTCAAACTCCTGACCTCATGATTCGCCCGCCTCGGCCTCCCAAAGTGCTGGGATTACAGGCATGAGCCCGGCCAATCCTGAGTCTTTAAGAAAACCTGCTCTTTTCTGTTTCTTGGCTTGTACTATTTCTTTTATTTTAAAGCACACTTTATCCTCCAAACCCTCACCCCCATCCCCAGAAACACACACACACACACACACACATACACACAAGTCTGTGCACACACTTTGAAGAATCATATGGCCTTTAAATATTGCATCTCAATTCAGGAAACATTAGGAGGCATTGGAGTTCATTGAGTATTAGCCATATCACACCCACCTTTGACTAGAGAAGCTCTAGTTAGTGGTGACTGAGGATCCCATGAGAATGTCTCCCACCATCCCTGGTTGCTCTCTATGACCTATAGTGACGTCAACACGAGGGAGGAGAGAGGATGGGTGAGGATATGGGACTGAGCAAATCGCTGAACAGATTAGAAAAGAACATTCACTTTGTTTTCTTTAACACACAGGACTCATATCAGGCCTTATTCCCTGGGGTCAGAGTGAATTTTATAAAAACAATTACCCTTTACACAAAAGTTGTGAATTTGCCGGAATGGTTTGCCATATTTCCTTAAAGGAACACAGGAAATTTGCAGCAGAATTAAGATCAAGAAGTTCTGAGTCTCTAATCTCTCCTTAAAACATCTCACCAAAATAGAACTTTATGCCTAACATTTGTGGATTCACTGAAGCATATGTAAGAATTATGGGGAGAGGCCGGGCACGACGACTCACACCTGTAATCCCAACATTTTGGGAGGCTGAGGTGGGTGGATCACGAGGTCAGGAGATCGAGACCATCCTGGCTAACACGGTGAAACCCCATCTCTACTAAAAATACAAAAAATTAGCCGGGTGCGGTGGCGGGCGCCTGTAGTCCCAGCTACTCCGGAAGCTGAGGCAGGAGAATGGCGTGAACGTGGGAAGTGGAGCTTGCAGTGAGCCGAGATCACTGCCACTGTACTCCAGCCTGGGCGACAGTGTGAGAGACTCCATCTAAAAAAAAAAAAGAAAGAAAGAATTATGGGGAGAAGTAGCTCCTGAAATCTGCTGCCCTGGATGATTTCACTGCTGTGATCCTTGTGCCCTGCCTTGAAAAGTACTATTCTCAGTTATTTATCAGAATAATTTAATACCAGATAAGCTAGTTTTAAGTGATTTTGGCAGCAATGAACATAAAGCAAGGTATCTCTGATGATGGAATTCCAGGCACTGCTATGAACTAGAGAGGAAACATTTATTGACTTCAGGGGATTTTCTGTTACCGTAAAACTGCACAGATGGATAGATGGTCATGTAATCTTTCTATATCGCATCTGTATAAGTAAAAGTAAATGACTTATGTGAGTTGCAAGGTCATATAATGACTGATAAAAAGAAACTATTTGGAGAAAATCAGGAGGGGAGAAATTTTAAAGGATAAACTCTCCACTAACACTAGGATAATCACTGAAACACCTCATGCTAAGCAAAATAATGACTGCTTAAAATCATATATTAAATTATTCACAAATCATCCAAGAAATAATGACTCCATAGGGAGTTTCTGACACCAAAGAAATAAGGATATAATCTATTGAGTAATCCTCGGTAGTACACTCCAAAATTGCCTTTTCTGGGGTAGTGTAGTTCTTTTTTTATCAAACCAATATCACAAATCTTGGCACTACAGTATGTCCCCAGCTTGTGAGTTTGTTTCTGAAAGCCCATTTATAAAATTAGATGTTTTGAACTTGTAATCAATTTTCCAATAGAAAAAATATTAAATGGTAGTGAAGTCCTCAGACGGACTCATTAAAAAATAATTAACTCATAAAATGTCCGATAGAAAGAGCAAAATAATAGCACTGGAGAATACTATTAACATCTGGGTGAGTGCTCTTAATGTTTTTCTGTGCTACCTTGGGGATCTAGTGAGTTCTGGTCCTTTTATATTTTGACCTAGGAATGAATAAGCCTGAGAAAGATAAATTGCTTACAGTTGCAAAAACTGCTGACCTGACACCACATAGTAGATCTGTCTCTGTAGGCAGAGAAGGATCTTCCCGCCACAGCTTTCAGTCAGAGCTCACGTATCCAATACTTTTCATCACCCTTGTCCTTAACTACCAGTGAAAAAATAAACTCCAGGAATACATTCTTCTCCACTTTCCTGCTCTAACTTTGCCACAGTATTTTCCCCCAACCTCATTCTTCCTCTGCAAACCTTCAGACCAAACTTTTGCCTGCCTGCGCTTCCCACTCTAATCACATTGCTGTCCTCGCTCTCACTTTTCCTTACATCTTCCATGTCTTTCCTAGTCCTGGCTGAAATCTCACTGTTCCAAGGAACCATGTTCTTTCCTGCAGCCCCTTCCCGTGCAGGTTACTTACTATCCTACTTTCCAAACAATAGAAGCCCAAGAATCAGATGCAAGGATGTCAGTTTTCTTGCTTATATTTACTACTGCTCAGTGGTTTACCAGGAAGCTTGGACAAAATACAAAGAAATAACAAGAACAAATTAAGCAATTCTTTGGAGTTTCTGTCTGGCATAACATAATATTCTTGTCATCTCCTTGCTTCCTGGCATTCCTCCTTTTATGCATCAATTCTTTTGGCTCCTGTCTAAAGGAAGGTTCTCTCCAGCCATGGTGTCACTCCCAGGGCAATTTCTGTCCAACTCCCCTGTCTGTAACCCTTAAACGCATCCATATGAATGACTTCTAGCACTCCAGTGTAACAATCCATTCGATGGACTTCACTGCAACCTGTAATTTCTCCACCACTGATAATCTCCAACTTTCATTTTCAACATGTTGCCCTGCCTACAGCTCATTCACTTTCTTATTCCTCAAAAGCCACAATGCATTTGCTCCAAAACCTGCTAAGACCCAATACAGAGAAACTAAATAGAGTTCCCAGACAACCACCCTGTCTGTCCAAACTGTCAGGCTCACTCTGTCTTTGCTCCATCCTTGCTAACCTTAGGGTCCATTACTTACTCACTTTCTCCTGATTGACCTGACATTCTGAATTTTTCTGTCCAATATTTCTTACAAAATATAACCCGGTATGAGTTTAGCATTCTTCCTTCTGCTCCTCCACCAACGGTGCTGTACTGCTCAAGAAATATATAGTCATGGAGACTGAAAATCTTACATTGGGAGTTCTTAGTTGGATTTTGGCAAACTCCTTTTTGCATTTCTAAATTTCAACTCAGTAAAACTATTTTTGGTCTATAATTCATCTCATTCTCTGCAGTAGATTTTGCATCCTATGTCACTGAGAAAATTAAGAACATTGAGCAGAAATTTTCTCAATTAACTGCCCTGATCCTATAGGGGAACTAATGAGGCAGTGTGCCTAGGGCTGACAATATATTTAGGAGTCTATTAAAATGTTTTGTTTTTTTAATCAGAAGGAAAGAAAGAGGAATTTTAGGTTGAAGAACATGTTTTAATATATACTATTTAGTATATTCGGCCAGGTGCGGCAGCTCACACCTGTAATCCCAGCACTTTGGGAGGCCGAGGTGGTGGATCACGAGATCAGGAGATCGAGACCATCCAGGCTAACACAGTGAAACCCCGTCTCTACTAAAAATACAAAAAATTAGCCAGGTGTGGTGGCAGGCACCTGTAGTCCCAGCTACTTGGGAGGCTGAGGCAAGAGAATGGCATGAACCCAGGAGGCAGAGGTTGCAGTGAGCCGAAATTGTGCTACTGCACTCCAGCCTGGGCAACAGAGCGAGACTCCATCTCAAATATATATATATATAATATTATATATATAATATTTTGTATATTCACCTATAACCAAATGTGATTATTAACATATGTTAATATGCCCAGCAAGGCAAAATTGCCAAGGCCTATGAAAGTCACAATGCAGCCTGGCCTATAAACTCAGCCCCACTTGCTTGTAGCTATGCTGCAGTACTCTGTCTCAGTGCAACTGCTGATAGGAGTGCTTGTCTTCAGCCTCTGCCTGTGCTCTAGGCACGATCCTGCTTTGTCCCTTGGAGGACCTTGTTCTATCAATGACCCCATCTGGTGCCCTGGACTCCAGCTTTCTCGTTTCATTAGTCTTTATCCATTAGCATATAGAGTTGATTCTCATTACTCACAGTAGTTATGTTCTATAAAGTCACCACAGACGAAGAATTAGTGAATACTGGACCTTTGCTCCTGGGAAGGTACAGGGTGAGTTAGTTTCTTGCAAGGCTCTGCTCACATTAGGCCAACTGATCAATACATAATCTTAGGGTTTTGTGTGTTTCTGTTAAAGATGCATAGTTTACAGCCTGGGCAACATAGTGAGACCCTGTCTTTACAAAAAATTAACATGAAAAATTAGCATGGCATAAAGTGGTGTGGACCCCTAGTCCTAGCTACTTAGGAGGCTGAGGCAGGATGATTACTTGAGCCTAGGAATTTCAAGGCTGCAGTGAGCTATGATCACGCATACCACTGCATTCTAGCCTGGGTGACAGAATGAGACCCTGTCTCTTAAAAAAATATGTAAGCCAGGCTGGGTGTGGTGGCTCACACCTGTAATCCCAACATTTTGGGAGGCCGAGGCAGGTGGATCACAAGGTCAGGAGATTGAGACCATCCTGGCTAACACAGCGAAACCCCATCTCTACTAAAAATACAAAAAATTAGCCAGGCGTGGTGGCACGTGCCTGTAATCCCAGCTACTCAGGAGGCAGAGGCAGGAGAATGGCGTGAACCTGGGAGGAAGAGCTTGCAGTGAGCCGAGATTGTACCACTGCACTCCAGCCTGGGAGACAGAGCGAGACTCCGTCTCAAAAAAAAATAAAATAAAATAAAAAATAACAATAAAAAAAAACATAGGCCAATATATATTGTTTATTCATTAACTTTGAACTCTTGGCCAATAGCAGTATAACTTATGTTTGAATGAAGCTTATCTAGCACATGAATTTTCCCCATAAAGCACATCACAACCTTCTTGTGCTTAGAAACATGGGGCAACATCTCAGCACTACCTTCAGGGGCCATTTCAAACATTAAAATCACCTACAGGAAGCACAAAAATGCAATAGTGTGGCTTTGCACAGAACTATTTTTTTTTTTTTTTTTTGAGACAGAGTCTTGCTCGGTCCCCCACGCTGGAGTGCAGTGCCGCCATCTCGGCTCACTGCAAGCTCCACCTCCCTGGTTCATGCCATTCTCCTGCCTCAGCCTCTCCAAGTAGCTGGGACTACAGGCGCCTGCCACCACGCTCAGCTAATTTTTGTATTTTTAGTAGAGACGGGGTTTCACTGTGTTAGCCAGGATGGTCTCGATTTCCTGACCTCATGGACCTCGTGATCCGCCTGCCTTGGCCTCCCAAAGTGCTGGATTACAGGCGTGAGCCACCGTGCCCGGCCTGCACAGACCTTTAAAAGGGCACTTGTTTACAGTCTGCGAGCTCGAACACTAAAGCAGAGTATCGCCTTGCTTGACTCAGCTGATAGCACAAGCATGGGCGGGTCCCATGTTTCCCAACATCTGCAAATGGTTCCTAAAGCACAGCGGGTATTAGTTTTAGGGTTACAAATAAAGTTTAGCGAGTAGGCAAATTCATCGGTACAGAATCTGTGAATAACTGGAATCAATTATATGCTGTTATGGACTGAATTGTGCTCCCACGAAATTCATATGCTGAAGTCCTAAGCCCCAGTATCCCAGAGTGTGACTGTTTATGGAGATTGGGTCTGGAAAGAGGAAATTAAGTTAAAATGAGGCTGTTAGGGTGGACCCTAATTCAATTTGACTAATGTCCTTATAAGAAGAAGAGATGCAGACATACGGACACTATGAATACACCAGCACAGAGAAAACGTCCTGTGAGTCCCCAGCAGGAAGATGGCTGTCTGCAAGCCAACGGGAGAGGCTTCAGGAGAAACCAACCCTATCCTGACCTCAGACTTTCAACTTCCAGAGCTGTAAGAAAATACATTTCTGTTGTTTAAGGCACCTAGTCTGCAGCATTTTGTTATGGCAGCCCTAAGCAGACTAATACTATAGGTGCAAGCCACTCCTAACACATTTTCAAGGCCAATGGACAATGTTATATGTTTATTTTATTTGACTTCTCAGTGGTATTTCATACAGTGAACCGGCTTTTTTCATACTAAAATTCTCTCTTTTCCTGGATATCACTGTCATCTAGTTTTCCTTCTACAACATTAGCTATTCCTTCCTATTTTTTACGTATGTGGCCTCGTTTTTCAGGGATTTTTTTTTTTACTAAAATGTAACATATTATTATAAGAATCTTTATAAAATACATTATACAATACAATGGAAAAAATAAAAATTATCTTTAATCCTAATACCAGGGATAATATACCTCTTCTGTGGTGGCCTCTTTATTCACCAGGCTCATAAACACTGCTGTCTCCAAAGGAACTAAGTTCATCTCTCTGCTCTTTGAATGATGTGCATTGAAACTCGTTACCATGGTTCACAAGCTCTACCAGATCTGCTGCCTCTCTGATTTGACGGCAGCACTCGCCCCCTTGGTATCCACACCAGAGCCACTCCGGCAGGTCTGTCCTTCCAACTGGCTGTTCTCCCTGAAGGCCTCTGCACCTAAAGCAGCCACCCCAGACAGTGCCATGGCTGACTGTTCCAGGGGTCTCAGCATCTCTCCCTTTAGCCAAATCCCTCTTATTCCATACTAAAATTTCCCCTTTTCCATTCATTGAAGAGTATTCAAAGTTGTATTTAACATTTACCTATTTATTTACTATATAGCATTTACCTCCCTTCTTCCTTTAGAATATTAGGTCCATAAAAGAGAAAAATATTTAAAATAATGGAACTATGGTTTTCGGATTGAGAAGCTCTATTTCACATGTACTTTCCTTTGCCATTTTGAACATTGGGAGGTATCAATAACAATTCAAAAACTGTAATGTCTGTAAATGTGGCCTATTAAATAATACCGCAAAGCCCATGCTAAAATTGCTAACTGGAAGTAAAAATGCACTGACATTACATAGACATCTTAGTCATGTATTTATTAATTCAACAAAAGCTTATCCATTCCCTATTTTCCAGTCACTGTTGTAGGTGCTTAGGATACAGCATATCACCTCCTTTTCCATGTGAGATGAAAAAGTTGTCCTTCAGAAAACAAATACATAGTGACCTCTTATAAAAGAGAATGCATTTTTAGTGCTGCAGTGAATTGATAGTGTGTGCTTTCTAACCATTGCACATACAGTTATATTGGAATTTGGATTCTTTTAAAGCAATGTCAGAAAAGTTTAGACTGCAAGAAGCCAACATGCTTCACTTGGCTTAAAGATGGAGATTTACTGTTATTTCTTTTCTTTATGTCTCTGTGCATGTGCGTTTTCATGATTCTAGAATCACTGGTGTGGAAAGTCAATTATTGTATGTATTCTTTGGGACCATATATACCGCAAAATACCAAATCAAAAATGTGTTTCCTTTGAGTGAATGTGGCCTAGTTAATGGTTTTTATGTACACACCAGTTCTATGGCCAGTAAATAAGTGAAACCTCTGATTTACAGGGCAGCGTAAAAGAACAGCCATCACTCCATTTCTTAGGAACACTACTGAACTACAGAGATTGGTCTCTACTTTCCCAGATCATAATGAAGAAAGGGAAAAGACCTTACACAAAGGATATAATTGGGGCCTTATCAATTGTTTCTTCTTTTTAGACATGCAATGAAAATTACAATTTTCATATTTAAATATTTCTTCATACTTTGATTTATTTTTTCCTAAAACAAGCAATATTTTCCAAGTAAAGTTTTGAAATATTTCTTGAAAAACATTGACCAATGGCAGATAAAATAGTCAAGTAAAAACTGTATGGATACTTTCATCTTCTGTTGGGCTAATGTAATTAGCCAGAAAGTAGCTCTTTTTCCTTAAAAAATTGGATGATATGCTTCCATTATAAGACTGAAAGGGGGGCCAGGCTCAGTGGCTCACGCCTGTAGTCCCAGCACTTTGGGAGGCCGAGGCGGGCGGATCAGGAGGTCAAGAGATTGAGACCATCGTGGCCAACATGGTGAAACCCCGCCTCTACTAAAAATACAAAAATTAGCTGAGTATGGTGGCATCCACCTGTAATCCCAGCTACTCAGGAGGCTGAGGCAGGAGAATCACTTGAACCCAGGAGGTGGAGGTTGCAGTGAGCTGAGATCACACCACTGCATTTCAGCCTGGCGACAGAGCAAGACTTTGTCTCAAAACAAACAAACAAAAGAAGACTGAAAGTTTCCATAAGACTGAAGGGTTCTGTAGGTCTCAAAATCACTATTTGTTGACACATATGCAAGCATTATGTGAATATAGTTAAATTAAAATGATATGCAAAGGTGTCTCCTCCCTATATTTTATTCCTCCATATTAATTTAACCTTTTGGACAGAACACCCACGTTACTATTATGGGCTTTGGAGTGGAATACACAGCATTGAAAACTTTGAAACAACTTTGAGATGCTGGTGATGTTTTAATTACTACAGAATTAAGTCAAACAAGTAAATCCTAGTAGATAAAAAAGGTTTAGTAAATACTTTGTATAATTTATGTCATTAGTTGCAAAATTGTCCACCAGTGCCATCAACTATTAAACGCTCTAAATAGCTTTAACATGCCCTGGATGTACTGATTAAAGCTGAAATCAAGGTACAGTTTTGCAGTTTTCATACCTATATAGCCATCCTCCTATCATAATCTGAAATCTAACTACTACGTGGTTTTAACTTATTGGAAAAGAATCAGTGGCGTGTTCTCTCTCTCTCTCTCTTTCTCTGTCTCTCTCTCTCTCTTTCTGCTTAGCTACAGCATTCTTCCAGAATGTGTGTTATAGAGCAACTTGCAGGACGCTAAGACCCTCATGTTCACTTTTCAACTGTGTAGCTATATTTTGTAACGCCTCTTGAATGGTCTCTTCCTAGTGAAACTGTTGCAAATTGACCTAACAAATACTCAAATGATAGTTTCAGTGTTTTAAAATACAGAGCGCACACTGTGCTCTCTGCTCAGGAAGTCATTATGCAATGTGTTCTAATCTGTTCGCCTCCTTAAAAATGTGCTACCTGCCTCGCGGTGAAGTTTATGTACATTTCCTTAACAAATACATGTGGTCAGGAAACAGCTACTCTCTTGAGGCATATCATCGTGTCTTCAAAACTCCGAGGAAGGAATGAAGAGTGCAGGGCAGTGGAACTATTTACTCCATGCACGTTGACAGCAGACACCTACAAATGCTTGCAAACACGAGCTTAGTTATAATTCTCCCTGCGGAACTTTATAAAACATAGTGAGTGACAAGGATAATTTAACATTGCGAACAAATGTTAACTTTGGATACACAGAAGTGTGATGCATAGCTATCAACAAAGGCCACATTATTGTAACTCTCTTTTCAGTCACTTTGGGCTTTGCTAAAGCTTGCATATATTGAAGTAAAGGAAAGGAATATATTAAAAAATGGAAAAACAAACAAAAATCAATGAATATTAGTTCTTTTCACTATCCAAGAGCCCTTAACTCAGAAAACTTTACAACTAACTTTCAAAGCTGAAGAGAAAGTTCAAATAATATGAATTACTTTGTTAATCCTTTTCCTGGATTTCAGATTTTTATTCCGTTGCGTGGGGGAACTTCTGTGGTGAGAATTCTGCTTCTCATTCCTTTGTATGAATGTGAGCTTGCATTTTGATTTCTCTTGTAACTCTTAATTCTGTCTTTGTTTGCCATTTGCTTTAATCCTGTTTAACCAATTTAAAAAAAAATAAAGCCCTAGAGAAAACCTCCTTTAATTCATATCCTAGAACTTAACTAACTTTATAAGATATTTGTCTCAAGGACTGGTTTCAAGGTTGAGGAGGCAGTCTCTCTTTTGCTTACTGACATGATTTGCAATGCTTTGGACTTAATTAAGTGACAGAATAAATTGACCACAGCAATCAGGAAATGTTTTGATCCAGATTATTGGAATGGAAACTCTACTTTGCTTTCCCAGTAAGTTAGAAGCCAGAATCCTTTACCATTAGATCTGACAACAGAAATTTACTCCATATCCCCTGATAGAGCCTGTAAGGAGCAACAGGCCAGCATGTATGTGACCAGAGGTTATAATGTTCTGATTCATTATGCTCTAGTCATGAATCTGGCCCGTTACAGACAAGCTCCATCCATCCATTTAGCTGTCAGTCTGACCATGAATGTAATGCTATTATGGTGAGGGCCAAGTCCACTGCTCATGCCAGATGTTGTTAGGAATTCAATCCATCCTATGTATGAACACTGGCTCCTTCAAACAACAAGATGTTGAGTGAATTACATATTGAGTGGTGAGTTTTCTTGGCATTTAATTATCCAGCTCAAAGAAACATACTTCCCTAATTGTTTCTGAGGTTACTGCCTAACGTATAAGTAAAAAGGATCTTGTGAAGGAATGGTATGATATCGGCAGCTGTAAAAACATTTCAAGTAATTGTAATGTCTCTTTTTGGGATTTTTTTTAGCTTATTCCTAATGTCTGTATGTCAATAAAAATTAGGCATCTTTTATATCTGATGTCACTGTTAGATAATAATTTAAGGGGGAAAAAGATTTGCCATATCCTAAAATAAATCTATTTTAAATTTTGTGAATTATGTTACGATGCTTGTTCACATACTAATATATTATAACATGGCTGCAAAGATAGAAAGAAACATTCCTTAAAAAGAAAATTCACAGTTCTTTCTTAAAGAGACACATTACCGAATTATTATTAAGATAATTAATTAATTGGGGTTTATCAGAGTCACCCAGACAACAATTAACAAACACTTCAGTTCATTTAAAATGACACCATTTAATATGATACATAGTTGATCCTTAAACAGCATGGAGGTTAGAGCCAGCAACACCCCCATACAGACAAAAATCCACATATAAATTTTGAGTCCCACGAAACTTGACTACTAGTAGCTTACTGTTGACCAGGAGTCTTACCAATCAAATAAATAGTTCATTAACGCATACTTTGATTTTATATAAATTATAGACTGTATTCTTGCAATAAAAAAAGCTAGAGAAAAGAAAATGTTATTAAGGAAATTATAAGGAAGAGAAAATATATTTACTATTCATAAAATGGAAATGAATCATCATCATAAAGGTCTCTATCTTCATCATCTTCAGGTTGAGTAGGCTGAGGAGAAGGAGGAAGAGGAAGGGCTGGTCTTGCTGTTTCAAGAATGGCAGAGGCAGAGGAAAATCCACATGTAAGTAGACCAGTGCAGTTCGAATCCATGTTGTGTTTGTCAGCTGTGGGACAGTTTTACTTTTGTGTAATGACAGTTCAAACTGGGTTGGCAAAGTTATCTTTTACCAATCTACAATTTCATCAAAATTATATCTTCATTAAAAATAAAAATACTGTTTGGGCACGGTGGCTCATGCTGTAATCCCAGCACTTTGGGAGGCTGAGGTGGGTGGATCACCTGAGGTCAGGAGTTTGAGACCAGCCTGGGCAACATGGTGAAACCCCATCTCTACTAAAAATACAAAAATTAGCCAGGCATGGTAGTGGGCACCTGTAATCCCAGCTCCTTGGGAGGCTGAGGCAGGAGAATTGCCTGAACCTGGGAGATAGAGGTTGCGGTGAGCCAAGATCGCAAAACTGCAGTCCGGCCTGGGTGACAAGAGCGAGATGCCATCTCAGAAAATAAATAAATAAATAAATAAATAAATAAATAAATAAATAAATAAAATACTTGTGTAATTTGAAAAAAAGGATTGCAGGGTCTTCAAAATAGCTTTTTCATTATATTATATTTACTAGTAATTTCAGAAATATTTATATGTTTAGTGCTTTTTAACCTCCAGGGCCTTTTTTGATAAACTTCCTACTTCAATTTCATACATTTGATACAGAATTACCAGAAGAGAAAAAAAAAAACAACCTTATTTGTGTCCTCTAGGAGTGCATTTGTGCATTCTCTTAACTAAGTAATTGATAATTCTTAGAGGCAATTTAATACCTAGAAGTCGGCCGGGTGTGGTGGCTCATGCTTGTAATCCCAGCACTTTGGGAGGCCGAGGCGGGCGGATCACGAGGTCAGGAGATAGAGACCACAGTGAAACCCCGTCTCTACTAAAAATCCAAAAAAAAATTAGCCGGGCGTGGTGGCGGGTGCCTGTAGTCCCAGCTACTCAGAGAGGCTGAGGCAGGAGAATGGCGTGAACCCAGGAGGCAGAGCTTGCAGTGAGCCGAGATTGCACCACTGCACTCCAGCCTGGGCGACAGAGCGAGACTCCGTCTCCAAAAAAAAAAAAAAAAAAAAAAAAAAACCTAGAAGTCCCATGACCTTCAGAGGTGAGCTACTGGGTAGATTCCTGACTCACTGCAAACAACAGAAGAAGACAATGATGCCTCTCAACTCTTTCTTTCTTTTTTTTTTTTTTGAGATGGAGTCTCGCTCTGTCACCCAGGCTGGAGTGCAGTGGCGCAATCTCGGCTCACTGTAAGCTCCACCTCCCGGGTTCACACCATTCTCTTGCCTCAGCCTCCTGAGTAGCTGGGACCACAGGCGCCCGCCACTAAGCCTGGCTAATTTTTTGTATATTTAGTAGAGATGGGGTTTTGCCATGTTAGCCAGGATGGTCTTGATCTCCTGACCTCGTGATCCCCCTGCCTTGGCCTCCCAAAGTGCTTGGGTTACAGGTGTGAGCCACCACGCCTGGCCAACTTTTTCATATTTAGTAATGTCCTGCATTCTAATAAGGGACTAAGGAGAATTTTACAAGTTAGAATCTTACTAGGTTACTTCTGGTTTCAACTTCAAAATGAAAAGATGCTTAACATCACTTTTTATTAGAAAATTGAAATGAAATTCAATGAAATGTTGCAAAAAAAATAAAACAGCAATGAGAAAACACTGCATAATGATTTAAATGGCTAAGAACCACATCAAACTAAAACAAAACATCAAAAAATAAAAACCTGACAATGCCACTTTCTGTCTAGTATGTGCAGAAACAGGAACTCCCATGAGAATGGTAAATGGCACTACCAATGTGGAAGACAGTTTGGCAGTTTCTCACAATGCTAAACATAGTCTTACCACATGTTTTAGAAATCACATTCCTAGATATTTATCAAAATGAGATGAAAACTTACATCCACACATTAACCTATGCACACATATTTATAGCGACTGAAAGCAGCCATGATATATTTTAAAGGAACGAACAGATCAATAAACTGTGGTGTATCCATACAATGAATGGAATGTAGAATGTGACAGAATAATCTAAATTGATTACAAATATCAGAAACAACCTCACTGAAAGCAGTGTGGGAATACTGTCCTGACCTAAATAATTCTGGAAAAAAGAGTGAATCATGTGAAACTAAGGCCAAAAGGAACTGTACATAAGTACTGTAATCTAGCTGATGAAGTTGTTCTCCACACGGTTTCATGTTAATAATTCTGAAACTGTTATACATGCTGTAATGATTAACTTTACATGTCAAGTCGACTGTGTTAAGGGATACCTAGATAGCTGGTAAAACATTATTTCTGGGTATGTCTGTGAAAGTGTTTCTGGAAGAGATTATCACTTGAATTGGTAGACTGAGAAAAGATTTGCCTTTACCAACTTGGGCAGGTATTATTTAACCTGTGGAGGGTCCGGATAGAACAAAAAAGCAGCAGAAGAGTGAATTTGTTTTCTCTTCTTCTGGAGTTGTAATATCCATCTTCTCCTGCCTGTGGGCATGAGAGTTCCAGGTTCTTGGGCCTTTGGACTCCAGGACTTACAAGAATTCCCTCCTATCTCCCCACCCACCTTTGTGGTTCTCAGGTCTTTGGTCTTGGACTTGGAGCTACACTGTTGGCTCCCCTAGTTCTCAGTCCTACAAATGCAGACTAAAATTATACCACCAGCATTCCTGGTTCCCCAGCCTGCAGACAGCATATTGTAGAATTTCCTAGCCACCATAAGTCTAAGTCAATTTTTATAAAAAATTCCATGTTATGTATCTACATATATATCCCATTGGTTCTGTTTCTCTAGAGAACCTAATAATACACATGCATACTGAAATTTTAAAATTAAACAAATGAATGGTTGATGGTTTAAAAAAACCATGTTTCTCAAGTGTTGTATTTGAAGGTTATAGATGAGCAATGGGAGGAAGCTAGAATGCTCCATGGGTAATGAATTAGAGTGGAGATATCAGTATGAACTCATGTTTAGGTTAATGTAGACATAGATGGTTATATGTAGATATAATATAAGATATTTGTATATATACAGGTTAGTATACACACTTCTAATTCTTTGCTATGTCAATAAGAGGGCCCAGAATCAATGACATTGCAGTAGCAAAGAGTCCATCTAGCACCTGGATCTTGTTTTCTAATGCCATTCTCAAAAAAAGTAACCAGGTATCCTTGGATAACTGGCTTCTCCTGGGATTGGGTCAGGTAATGCAAAAGTTAAGCCTAGAGCAACTTGTGGTCTAGAAAATGGAAAGTGCTCAAAAGAAGGAAAATACCACAGTGATGGGAATGTGTCAAACAGATACAGGATCCAACTGAAAGGTCTCTCAATGGCCAAAGCTAGAACAACTTAACTGATCAGTAGTATGGGATTATAACCCAAAGAATAAAATAAATATTCCCAAATCTTTATTGATATAAATAAATTATTGAATACATTTTAAAATCATGGGGAATAAATGAATCTTCAGTGCAGAATAGTGATAAATAATTTTTGCAGATCCCCTGGCTTTAAGGAGGTGGAACAGATCTTTCTACTCCTCATTTGTGGATTGTGCACAATGACTTTTTCCCAAAGATGACAATATTAAAAGAGAGAAGAAAAGACTAATTTTAAAGTGGAGAAACCTCATGAACAGTACTTCAGACCAGGGGATTAAGGTTGATATGCACAGTGATAAATCATGTTTGTAGTATGTACCCTTAATGTGAAAAGAATGGCCTTATTCCCCCAAACCCATAACTTCAGTCTAATCACGAAGGGGATATTTAAAATGCAAACTGAGGATGTGCTGCAAAATAATTCATTAGTAATCTTCAGGAATGTCAAGGTCATCAAAAATAAGAAAAGTCTGAGAAACTGTCACAGTCCAAAGACACCTAAGGAGACATGGGAAGTGTCATGTGGCATTCTGAATGGAATCCCACAACTGAAAACAGACATTAGGAAAAAACTGAGTGAATCTGAATGAAGCATGGACTTGAGTTAATAATGATGTGTCAATATTGGTCCATTAATCATGACAAATGTACCATTCTAATGTGAGCTGTTAATAATAGAGAAAATTGGCTAGGCACAGTGGCTCCTGCCTGTAATCCCAGCACTTTAGGAGGCCAAAGAGGGTGGATCACGGCAGGAGATCGAGACCATCCTGGCTAACATGGTGAAACCCCATCTCTACTAAAAATACAAAAAATTAGCCTGACATGGTGGCGGGCGCCTGTAGTCGCAGCTACTCAGGAGGCTGAGGCAGGAGAATGGCATGAACTCGGGAGGCGGAGCTTGAAGTGAGCGGAGATTGCACCACTGCACTCCAGCCTGGGAGACAGAGCGAGACTCTGTCTCAAATAATAATAATAATAGAGAAAACTGAACCCAGGCACAGTGACTCATGCCTGTAATCCCAACACTTTGGGAGGCCAAGGTGGGCAGATCACAAGGTCAAGAGATCGAGCCTATCCTGGCCAACATGGTGAAACCTCATCTCTACTAAAAATACAAAAATTAGCTGGGCATGGTGGCATGTGCCTGTGATACCAGCTACTTGGGAGGCTGAAGCAGGATAATCGCTTGAACCCAGGAGGTGGAGGTTGCAGTGTGCCAAGATCATACCACTGCACTCCAGCCTGGCAATAGAGCGAGACTCTGTCTTTTTTTTTTTTTTTTTTTGAGACGGAGTCTCGCTCTGTTGCCCAGGCTGGAGTGCAGTGGTGCAATCTAGGCTCACTGCAAGCTCCACCTCCCGGGTTCAGGCCATTCTCCTGCCTCAGCCTCTCCGAGTAGCTGGGAATACAGGCGCCCGCCACCACGCCCGGCTAATTTTTTGGTATTTTTAGTAGAGACAGGGTTTCACCGTGGTCTCGATCTCCTGACCTAGTGATCCGCCCGCCTTGGCCTCCCAAAGTGCTGGGATTACAAGCATGAGCCACTGCGCCTGGCCAACTCTGTCTTAAAAAACAATAATAATAGAGAAAACGGAGTGTGGGTATTTGTGCAAAATCTCCTTATAATCTTTGCCATAATTCTGTAAACTGTTATGAAGTAAAACTGTTCTAAAAGATATAAGTTACTAAAAATAAATCAAGGTATACCTACTTAATATAACCATATATTTTAAGCTTCTACTGTGTAAGAATTTGATGAAAATCCAAAAGAACATATTTTGTAAGCTATTGAACCATAATCGAACAGAAAGAGTAAAGTTTGTTTCAAAGTTATAGCATTGGCACATCATTTGTCCCCCAAACCAGAACATATTCTAAATTTATTAAAGGCTGTACTCATAGTATTCCCATTCCAGTCTCTGGACTGTGAGTAGAAATAAAAGCCAATTCAATGTAATGCATCCTCACAAATACCTTCCATGAAATAAATAATAGGTGACCACAAGGTTCTATGAATTTTAAGTGTGAACACAGTGCACACTTTGATAAGAATTAATAATACTTTTAATAAAACAACACTGATATTCATTCATTAATCAGAGTTTATGGTCTATTATTTGAACTAACAGAATTAATTCAAGTTAGAAGAACTAACCTGAACTGCTGAAGTGAATAAAAACTTTGGAATATTTATGTCCTTCTGATAACTTCATTATGCAGAAAAACTTTGTTGGAATGGAACTTTTAAAAGACTTCTTGATAAGTAAATATTCCAAAGCTGCTAATAAATAAATGATCTCTTCTGCTCTTGGAATGGATATTTGGTCACAAATAATAACAGACATGATTAGAATGAAAACATCTGATTTTACGTGCATTTGACAATGTGATTCCAGGGTTGAAATTCTGAGAGAATGATATTTTATGATTTTACAGGTATATGTGTTGTTTTTTCTTTGTTCCCTCTCATTCTTTCCTTCTTTTCTGTGTATCATATCCCTAGAGATCCCAGTTCCCAGCAGGTGGTGATCATATTGAGCTGACAGTCCTGTATCTTAGTAATGGAGTTTTAATCCTATTATATGTTTTGGTGGCAGTCACTGCAGGCTGCAGAGTTGATACTGTTCTCAAACTTTGTCTATTTAAGTTACTACGTTAGCAGCCACTTTGTGGTTCAGTGTCTGACAATTTCAACTAATCAATCTTTGATGGAACTTCAGATCAAAAAATGACAAAGATAAATCAAGGCATGTGAATTCCCGCCCCCCCCAACCCCCATATCTTAGCCCCCTTACTAGGGAATGGCAAATATGTTTGGATAAGATAATACCCTGGAGGGTCTACTGCCTGCAATAGCTATTTTCAGAAAATGATTCCCGGCTGAACTCTGTTGTCTGACACTCACACTATTCTGAGCCTTTCATTCACCCCAACCCCGCTCACTGTCTCCGGTTACTCCCAGTGAGCCAGTGCTTCCATTTTACTTCAGTCATGCCGCCATGAAAACTGCTATTTTCTTTTGGTTGTGCCAGCATTCATGCCTTTTATTGCCTAATGAGGAAACATTAGGAGAAAGAGGAAAGAGTGAGGAGAGGATTTGAGCACCAATGATGTGTATCTTCATCATATGTTATTGGTACTCTTATTAACCTCTACTTTGTAAAAACTTTGATTTGAAAAAGTTAAGTAACTTACCCGAGGTGAAAAACTTTTCTCTATTTTTTTCATATCATGATAAATATAGACTGATTTTATTGCATCTTTTACTGCTCAGGGATGTCACCAATGAACATTTCAACAAATATTTTTTTGCACCTCCAACATACTGGTTGTCATTTCAGACACTGGGCAGATTGGAAACAAAAAAAGTAAAAATCTCTACCCTTCTTGACCTCATTCTACTAATCCAACAAGCAAAATTATATTAAAAGAAAATGCAAAAAGAATCCCAAGTCTTCATTTTTATGTTTTATATTTAGAAAAACCAATGATAAGGAAGCAAGTCAAGGATGACTACTGGGTTTCTGGCTTGAGCAACTGGTTAGAAAATAATACAATATCCTGAAGGGAAGGAAGTGAAGAGCTCATTCTTTTTCAAAATTTCTGATTTTGTTTCCTCAACTCAATTTTAATGTACTTTGGGAGATTAGGTACAATGCTCCTTTGTATTTCAACAATTGGATCTGCATTGAGACAAATCAGATTAATACATGATCCTGACTTTACAAGTCCAGATCATTTTTATAGAAGATCTGTGCTTGTTTTATTTAAATATTGTTTTTTAAAATGTTATTGTTTCTACCAATGGTTCTATTTATTTTGTTGAAAAAACACACATAAAATGATTTGATTTCCAACATCCATCTCTGAAACTCTCTGTATAGTTGATCTCATTCTGACCCTAAGCTGATATTTGCAGCTGCATCTCCACATATATTTTAATTCTCAAACCAAATATAACTTCCTAGAGTTATTGGCTGCACAACCTGCCAGGAAGCAAAAGAAAAGAGAAGTTGAGCAGGGGGAAATAGTCCTATGAGATTATTGACTCCAGATGTTCCAATTACTCCTTTTGGGGACTTTATTGACTTAAGTTATAGAAATCCTCCTCTATAAATCCTTACTCAGTCATGTTTGGCAAAGATTGCATTCTGTTTCTCCCAAAACACCTTTATCAACTCATAGTAGAGTTCACGCCTAATAGAGGAGGAAGCAAAAATATCATGGTCACATTAAATCTTATGGAGCTTTAAAAAGACATAGTTAACTGATTCAATTTTTGTCTACTGAGAGTTGAGGTATGTCAATACAGCATAGCATTCTAAGGCATTTCTTGTTTTTTTTTTTTATTTTTTTCATAGAGCAGTAAGCCATTCTGCAAATTAGATGTGATTGGGATGATGACTCCTAATAATGTTACTTACTTAAAAATCTTTACCCTTTATCTCATAGTCATAGCCTCCTCAATACTCTCCTTGATTAAATTTTATTAGAAACTTTAAAAAGCAGAACCTGCCCATTTTAAATAATTATCAGCACATTTATTTTATTTTATTTTATTTATTTATTTATTTTTATTTATTTATTTTTTTTTGAGACAGAGTCTCACTGTCGCCCAGGCTGGAGTGCAATGGCGCGATCTCAGCTCACTGCAGGCTCCGCCCCCGCGGGGTTCCGCCATTCTCCTGTCTCAGCCTCCCGAGTAGCTGGGACTACAGGCGCCCGCCACCTCTCCCGGCTAATTTTTTGTATTTTCAGTAGAGACGGGGTTTCACTGTGTTAGCTAGGATGGTCTCGATCTCCTGACCTCGTGATCCGCCCGCCTCGGCCTCCCAAAGTGCTGGGATTACAGGCATGAGCCACCGCGCCCAGCCAGCACATTTATTTTAAATCAAATGGCTCGGCTACATCAACCCTGTATATCTGTCATGTGAAATTAAATATGGAGCAATAGTGTCTTAATTCTACCTTTTTGACAGTTTTCATCTGTGAAACTTTGATGAAATGGATGTTATTTTCAAATCTTTTCATAATGTAATACCATTGCTATAAATTTTTGAGGAAATTTTTGCTATTTCTTTTTGTTTTGTTTTGTTTTATTTTTTGAGATGGAATCTCACTCTGTCGCCCAGGCTAGAGTGCAGTGTTGCGATCTTGGCTCACTGCAACCTCCACCTCCTGGGTTCAAGTGATTCTCCTGCCTCAGCCTCCTAAGTAGCTGGGACTACAGGCACTCCCCACTGCACCCAGCTAATTTTTGTATTTTTAGTAGAGATGAGGTTTCACAATGTTGGCCAGGCTGGTCTCAAACTCCTGACCTCAGGTGATCTACCTGCCTCGGCCTCCCAAAGTGCTGGGATTACAGGCGTGAGCCACCATGCCCAGTCTATTTCTTAATATAATTAGCACAAAAGTATAACAAGTAGTTGTATATCATTGCCATCCAAGGAGTATATATAGCGTATGATGAGATACCAATGGATGGTTAACTCAAGGAGACTAAGAGACCTAATGTGTGGGTTCACAATAATCTAGAAAAAGTGCACAAAAAGTATTTTGAGAAATCTAAAGTTCTTATTTCAGGAAGGCAGCATTCTCTATCTTATTGTTCTAAGGTCAAAAGAGGGTAAGGTCTGCCCAAAGCATAGTTGGAGAAAATCTGCAACTAGAGAGAGGTAAATACCCTGTCTTCATGTGGAGAAACATCAACTCTGTGAGGTGTGCAACTGGAGTCTACTTATTCTCAATTGACCTACTGTATAACAACTTGTTCAAAATAATAGTAGCAACAACATATGCCGGTATTCATGCTCATACACACACAGAGACACACACACATACTTATGTACGTTTACATATAAATGAAATAAATGGTAGCAATGACGCAAAGGAGAGAGGAGTTCAAATTACTTTGTTATTATAAGGTACTTACACTGCACATGAATTGGTAGGTATATTGTTAATAAGAATGAGCTTGGGGCCGGGTGTGGTGGCTCATGCCTGTTATCCCAGCACTTTGGGAGGCGAGGCAGGTGGATCACCTGAAGTTAGGAGTTCGAGACCAGCCTGGCCAACATGGTGAAACCCCATCTCTACTAAAAATACAAAAATTAGCCAGGCGCGGAGGCAGACGCCTGTAATCCCAGCTACTCGGGAGGCTGAGGCAGGAGAATTGCTTGAACCTGGGGGGCATAGTTTGCAATGAGCCAAGATCGAGCCACTGCACTCCAGCTTGGGAGACAGAGTGAGACTCCAACTCAAAAAAAAAAAAAAAAAATATATATATATATATAGTTAAGCCCAGTAACACCACCAATCAGTTGGATATAATGAACATGTATTGACTACTTCATCCAACAGTAGTAAATATTTTCAAGCTCGCAGGAAACATTGACCAAGATAGACCGCATTTGGAACCTAAAACCTTAAGTTTAAAAAAATAAAAATCATACAATGTCTGTTCTGACTACCACAGAATTAAACTAGAGATTAATCACAGAAATATGACTGGAAAATCCCCAAATGCTTAGAGATTAAACAACATATTTCTAAATGACACATGACTTTAAGAAGCAATATTGAGAGAAATATAAAAATATTTTGAAGTAAGTAAAAATGAAAACACAATCTACTAAAATTATGGTGTTCAGCAAAAGCAGTATTTAGAGGGAAATTTACAAGTTTGAATACATATCATAGAAAAAAGAAATCAATCATCTATGCCCACATCTTAGGAAACTAGTAAAAGAAGAGTAAATTAAATCCAAAGTATACAGAAGAAACATAAAAAATTAGAGCAGAAATCAGTAACACTGAAAACATGAAATCAATAGAGAAAATCATTGGAGCCAAAAGCTGGTAATTTGAAAAGATAAATAAAAATCAATAATTCTGTAGGCAGGCTAACTAAGAAAAAAGAAAGAGGGCACAAATTATTAATATCAGACATGAAGGAAGGGACATCACTACTGATCCCATAAACATGAAAAATATAACAAAGGAATATTGTGAATAGGTTTTTGCCCACAAGTTAATAATATAACTGTAATAGGCCAATTCCTTGAAAGACACAATTTGCCAAAACACACAAAAATAAATAGCCAAAGGGTATTAAAGAAATTTGGTCAACAATAAATAACTTTTTGAACCAGAAACCACCATGCCTAGATGGATTCCTTGATAAATTATACCAAACATTTGAGGAAGAAATTATACCAATTATCTATGTTTTCTTCCAGCAGATAGAAGCAGAAGGGATACTTCCTAACTCATTCTAAATCGTCAGCATTGCCCTAATACCAAAACTAGACAAAGGCCAGGCGCGGTGGCTCACGCCTGTAATCCCAGCACTTTGGGAGGCTGAGGCAGGCAGATCATGAGGTCAGGAGATCGAGACCATCCTGGCTAACATGGTGAAACCCCGTCTCAACTAAAAAAAAAAATACAAAAAATTTAGCCGGGCGCAGTGGCGGGTGCCTGTAGTCCCAGCTACTCAGAGAGGCTGAGGCAGGAGAATGGTGTGAACCCAGGAGGCAGAGCCTGCAGTGAGCCGAGATAGTGCCACTGCAGTCTGGCCTGGGCGAAAGAGTGAGACTCCGTCTCAAAAAAAAAAAAAAAAAAAACTAGACAAAGATGTTACAAAAAAGGCAACTATAGACCACTAACTCTTATGAAAACAGAGACAAAAATATTTAATAAAATATTTGCAAATCAATCCAATAGTGTATAAAAATAATTATACAGCCTGACCAAGTGGGATTTGTCCCAGGTATGCAAGGCTGGCTCAACATTCAAAAGTCAATTAATGTAATAAATCACTTATATGTAATGTAATCAAAACAGACTAAAGAAGAAAACTCACATGATCACGTCAATAAACAAAAAAATAAATTTAATAAATGCAACACCCATTTTTTCTTCTAAAAACACTCAGCAAACTAGGAGTAGAAGGACCTTTTCCTAACTTAATGAAAACAACTACCAAAACCCTGCAGCTAACATCATACTTAATGGTGAGAAAGTTAAATATCTTCTGCAAAGATATTTCCTGTTACCTCTCCTTTCCAACATTGTACTAGAAGTCCTAGCTAATGCAATAAGACAAGAAAATGAAATAAAGGGAATACTGACTGGAAAGGAAGAAATAAAACTGACTTTATTCACAGATTACATAATTATCTCTCAAGAAGATCCAACAGTACTCACAAAAATCTCCTTGAACTAACAAGTATAGTATTTCTTTATACTAGTAATAAATATAATTTAACTTTTAAAACACAATGTTATTACTTCAGCACTCAAATTACTTAAATATAGCTATAATAGCTATGTTAAAAATTGATAAATTATGTACAAAATGAGGAAAACTACAAAATTCTGATGAATAAAACCAAAGTAAACTAAAACAATTGAAAGATATTTCATGTTCATGGAAAGGAAGACAATATTACCAAGTTCTTCCCAACTTGATTTATAGCTCCAATGCAATCTCAAACAAAATTCTAGAAAGATACTTTCAATATATTGACAAACTGATTCTAAAATTTATATGGAAAAACAAAAGACCTAAAATAGCCACAACAATATTGAAGGAGAACAAAGTCATCATACATTTGTCAAAATCCATTGAATGTATTAACACCAAGAGTAAACCCTAGTGTAAATGGTGATATGTCATTGGGGTGATAATGGTATGTCAGTGTAAGTTTATCAACTGTAACAAATGCAGCACCCTGGTGTGGGATTTTGATAGTAAAATAAGCTGTGTGTATGTGGCACATGAAGTAAATGAGAAATCTGTATCTTCTGCTCAGTTTTGCTATGAATCTAAAACTGCTCTAAAAAAATAAAAATACAGTTGGAGAACTACTATTTTTTTTTTTTCACAGGGTCTTGCTTTGTCACCTTGCATGATCACAGCTCACTGTAGCCTCGACCTTCTGGGCTCAAGCAATTCTTTGGCCTTAGCCTACCAAGTAGCCAAGACTACAGGCAAGTACCACCATGTTCAGCTAAATTTTGTGTTTTTTGTAGAGACTGGGTCTCACTTTTTTAGCCTGACTGGGCTCCAACTCCTGGGTTCAAAAAAGTGTTGGGATTGTAGGCATGAGCCACTGTGCCCAGCCAAGTTGGAGAACTTCTTAAAAATGTTTACTGTTTAAGTTTTGCTCTAGTACAAGGTACCTAAAGGAAACAGTGAAAAATAAATTTAGAAAGTTATACATAATCCAAATTGTGATGGTCTTAAAGAATTTTAAGCTTTATTCTGTAAGCAATGAAGAACTATTGAATGAACAATTTGTGGAATAGTCTTCTCTAAGATGACTAAAGTATTCAGAGTGACCATGTATAAATTTACGTGTCCCATGTTCATGGTTCAATTCATTTGCAAAGATATTTACTTTTAACAAGATATTTCAGAAATGAGTTGGAAAACTTGGTTCATTAACAATTAGTAATTACGATGCACAAATCGGCTGGTAAAGAACTTACTGACTACTAAAAGCTTAGATTACTTAGATTTTTACAGTGTCCAAAATCACCACAGTTCTGGATAGAAATGAATAGTGTATTTGCTTTATGTACTATTGGATTTTTCTATTTCCATTAGGGTCATGCATATATGTAATAAGAGGAAAATGAATCTGTAAATAGTGTCTCTTACAGTTTTTTTTTTTTAAGAATTGTTAGGTATACATGAGCCATTAGATAAATGGAGCTAAAAATGTCTTTAGAAATCATACTACTTATTCACATAACAATTGGGAAGCTTATGGGAGCTTCAGAAAATTGAGTGACTTTAAATGAATAATACATATTATAAGCAGTCAATAGCTGTTAAATGTTTAATTTAATCATCAAGCAAATCTCCATTTTAAAAAATGAGGTGTTATTTTATCACCTATCAGTGAAAGAAAAATATATAACCAACAAATCTCATATTATGATTTATTTCATAATTAGTAATTTATTTTATTTTTATGAATTTAACATTTTTTCTTCTAAATTTATATTAAATTTAAACATGTAACTAGGGCATTAAATTGTAAATGATGTAATTCTCATTTCATCAACCCAATTGACATTAACAATTTATGTTAGAGCTGTTGGCTTTGTGTAGTTTTCCAAAAAAGAAAAAATCCTGTTTGGTGTGCCTAGGTATGATGTCATCATTACTAAGTCATTAGTCACTTAATCAAGGCTCTCATAAAGTGTCAGCTAAGCTTTTCCAGAGCATGAGAATGGTGACTAAAAATGCCTGTTGTAGAAATATCCAGTTTGTAATGTTCTAGTACAGAGTACATTGGCAATAAACCACCAGAGCACAGGGGAAGAAAGGAGACACTATGAGATGCAGAAAAATTAACTGAAATGGTGTAATATGTGAAAGTGGTTCACACAGGGCCTGCTACAGACTAGACACCCAGTAGGTTTTTTAAAAATTTGTTTTCTTTTTCCTTTTTTCAAGGAATGGGAAGTGAACGTTCTTTTGAAAAAATTATATGTTCATTGGCAGAAATTGGTCTCATTTGATAATGTTTCACATTTTGAATAATTTGTTAATTAGTAATGCTAAAATTATCCCTACATGGTGTCAAAACGGAACAAAATGGAATATAAAAATTACTCATGTTTGGCCAGGCACAGTGGCTCAATGCCTGTAAATCCCAGCACTTTGGGAGGCCGAGGCAGGTGGATCACGAGGTCAGGAGATGGAGACTATCCTAGCTAACACGGTGAAACCCCATCTCTACAAAAAAAAAAAAAAAATTAGCTGGGAGTGGTGGCGGGTGCCTGTAGTCCCAGCTACTGGGGAGGCTGAGGTGGGAGAATGGCGAGAACCCGGGAGGTGGAGCTTGCAGTGAGCTGAGATCGTGCCACTGCACTCCAGCCTGGGCGACAGAGCGAGACTCCGTCTCCAAAAAAAACAAAAAAAACAAAAACAAACAAAAAAAAAAAATTACTCATGTTTAGCTAGTAAAAAGTAAAAAATTGTATAGATAAGGATTTTATTTTTATGCCACTGATTATGATGTACATATAAAGTCTATCATGGGCCAGATGCAGTGGCTCATGCCTGTAATCCTAGCACTTTGGGAGGCTGAGGCCAGTGGATCATCTGAGGTCAGGAGTTCGAGACCAACCTGGCTAACATGGCAAAACCCAGTCTCTACTAAAAATACAAAAATTAGCCAGACATAGTGGCTCACACCTGTAATCCCAGCCACTTGGGTGGCTGAAGGATGAGAATTGCTTGAACCCGGGAGGCAGAGGTTGCAGTGAGCCAAAATCACGCCATTGCACTCCAGCCTGGGCAACAGAGAGAGACTCTGTTTCAAACAAACAAACAGAAAAGGCCAGGTGCGGTGGCTCACGCCTATAATCCCAGCACTTTGGGAGGCCAAGGCAGGTGGATCACAAGGTCAGGAGTTCGAGACAAGCCTGGCCAACATGGTGAAACCCTGTCTCTACTAAAAATACAAAAATTAGCCAGACATGGTGGTGCACACCTGTGGTGCACACCTGTAGTCCCAGCTACTCGGGAGGCTGAGGCAGGAGAATCGCTTGAACCCGGGGGGTGGAGGTTGCAGTGAGCCAAGATCACGGCATGGCACTCTAGCCTGGGCAACACAGCGAGACTTTGTCTCAAAAAAAAAAATAGTCTGTTGTGACATGGGGAACTATATAAATGGTGACAACGTTGTCATCTCATGTTAATATCTATGAGAGGTTTGCTATACCTGGAAACATTTAGTAACATGTACACCCAATACATTAATTTATTGTATATTTTGAACCTAAGGGAAACATAGCCCTAACTGCTCCCTCAGTGGGGTCAGATGCAGATTTCACTGTTCTGCTTGGCGGCGGTGGGGATCCCCTTCATTCTTCACATTTTTAGGTCCTTCTTTCTTAACAAGCACTTAAGGAAAAATAATAACCTTCAATAGGCAGAGAAGAACTGTTTTGTGGTCAAGGACATTGATGCCTTAAGTCCCTGCTTAACATCATTAATCAAATTCTCATGGTTTATTTATGAGAAACCAGAGAATGTCAAGGGTCCAAGACTGAATCTTGATTTTTCTATTCCAAGCACCAGATTCCTTGTGAAGACTATAGTCAAAAATAAAATCTGTCTACTTGATGGTTGAATTTATTTCTGCCTAATCACCTATTCAAACACACTAATTGAGGATCTAAAATATTTGTGTGTGTGTGTGTGTGTGTGTCTGTAATTTTCAGTAGTCTAGAGCAACAGACCTCCATTACTTTAGCCTTCTAAACACACATTTTACTGCCTGCAAATGACTTAGTAGAGTAATGGAATTGTCTGACTTAGCTGGAAACTTGGCTTTTCTCTACTCATGTGCAACTTAGTGTTCCAGCAATTCTTGTTTATAACATGTTAAAACTACTGGGCAAACTTTACATGCAATGGAAAAAATTTCATGTACATCTGTGAGCCCATATACTGAGGCGGGTGGCGTGCAGATGGAGAAGTATGGAGGAAAATGTTAATTTCCATTTTTCTCTCTGGGGATGCAAGCATTTAGCATACAGCACTGGGAGCCTCATAAGTTATCATGCTACATGTGAGACTACTGTCCTCTTCAAAATAGTAGAGTGTCTGAGAAAGCATTAAATGCTAAGAGCAAGAGAAACTGCTTAAAAGTCATGAAATTTTAATAAGACATTTGCTGAGGCAAATGTCTGAAGAGGGTGAAAATTTTAACATTCACAGAGCTAAGAATATAATTCAGATGTTTTGGTTATTGCTGGCACAAAGAAAATAGAAACAACTTGTATCGTTGACCAGCAACAACTCGCTGGGGTGTGATTGAACTTCTTGTTGCTAAAAAATCTAATGTGAGTATGAAAGACAACTTAGGATGTTTTCCTTGATCCAGAAACATCACCATGTGGACTCAATTATATCTGTTGTGACGGGATAGGTTCTTGAAGTCCCAGTGGCCTCCAAGTGTGCTCTAAGCCGATTATCTCTGAGGTCATGGGACAGAATGTTGCCCAGACCCAAGTAAGATGCTCAAGTCACATGGCTTGCTAAATCATACAGCAAGATGCAAGGAGAAAGAGAGAAAGTAGGTTCATAAACTTAGGAAAGGGAGCTAGCAAAACAAGAAGACCATGACACCTGAATCCAGTGTTACACAACCTTCACATATCCTGTTTCTCCGACACATAACCCTGCCCTGCGGTGGTGTGGTTTCAAGGTCCAGAGCGCAGGGTGAGCAAGGGGCTTAGTAAGTGCCTCACTTCCTCCCACAGAGAGGCACATGTTCAGGGACTCCTGACCAGCAGCTGGGGCTCACTGGAAACTGCTGAGATGCTCTGGGATTTGTCTGCATATCCTAGGTAGGAGACATATGGGGCCAGAATGGAGGTAACCAAAAATTGAGGAAGATCTAGTGCCCCATAACTACTTAATGCTTCCTTAGGCCTTTTCTCCCTTCCTATCCATGTTCAACACACTTAGGCTGAACTTACTTCTCTGAGTCTAATGATTCTCACAAGCTACTGACTATTCTGTAGTCAGCTTTATGCCCTTAATTTGTATCTCTGTGTTCTATAAAGGAATTCAATAATCTCAAATGATGTAACAATTACACTCTTTTAGGTTAAGATGTCAAAATGAATAAATCATAAAGTAAAAATGTGGATATTTCCTTTTATCATGCAAAGCTTACCACAGGAGTTTTCGCAGGTTCTTGTAGCTTTCTTGTACCTCTCAGGATTCTCCTTCGCAGCCTTTCCCCATCACAGGAGTCGTATAGCCAGGGGCTAGAATTATAATGAGCAGCTCCCGAGATATCATAATATTTCTCTTCTGTCTGCTCTCCTCCTCCTCTTTCTTTCCAGCATCCTGTCCTCCTCTTTCTTCTCATTTTCCTTCTCCACTTTCTTTTCCTTTCTTTCTTTCCTTCTGGTTAATCCTGATTTGGAAATTTTGGGTTATATACTTGCAAATCATTTACCCATTAATCTTTTATCCAACTGTAATATATCTTACTTTATGTGAGTAATAGTGAGTAGAAACTCACCAGGTACTAAACTAATTAAAGTTTTTCCCATGAATTGAGAAGCAGCTGAAATATTGACTGCAGAACACTGCTTTAATTATGGTTCCTGCCCTCTAGCATTAGGTAAGTGTTATTGAGAGTCTGTTCATTCTATTTTTGACAGGTTCAAACTTATGCAACGCTGGCTGAGGATAAAATGTACATCAAGAGAGTAAGACATGCCAAAATATGCTTAGTTTATTTTTTTATTTTATTTTTTGAGACAGAGTCTTGTTCTGTTGCCCAGGCTGGAGTGCAGGGGCACGATCTCAGCTCACTGCAATCTCCACCTCCCAGGTTCATGCAATTCCCCTGCCTCAGCCTCCCGAGTAGCTGAGATTACGGGTGTGTGCCACCACACCAAGCTATTTTTTTTAAAATTTTTTAGTAGAGACAGGGTTTCACCATGTTGGCCAGGATGGTCTCGATCTCCTGCCTCAGCCTCCCAAAGTGCTGGGATTACAGGCGTGAGCCACCACACCTGGCTGGTTAGTTTATTAAAAGAATAAATTGAAAAAGAAGTCAAAAATATATATTCTGGGCACAATGAATTCTAGATCTATATTAACATGATCAGACAGGTTAGTTAAAATGACAGGGAAGACCAAAACATATTTGTAGGAACATGTGCTTCTCTGTCTCTTACGTAGATACAGTGATTTCTCCATTAGATGTGCTAGGCTAAGGAGTATAAAAATATAAATATCATGTAGAAGTTGCAATTCATGTTTAAAAAAGAGTGCCCCTCTTCTCCTTTCTTTTTTTCTTTCATTGTCTTTCTTTTTTTGTCCTATGTTTTATATTTAACCTGAACTAAAGAATGAAAGTGACATTATTATTTGGAGTTTTTGTATTCCTCCTTTAATTTAATCTAATTTAATTTAAAATATAAAATTGACAAATAAATATTGCATAGGACCTCCTTTAATTTTAAATACCCAAATATTTAAAAATGTAAGTATGAATAAGTGAAAAATATTTAAATTTTAACACTTAATTGAAATATTTAAAACATTTTTAAGAGATATATGTAAGTAACAGGATCACCAACGACGGAGGAATCTGGGAAGAACTTGCATATATACAGGATAAGTATGTAAACTGCACAATAACTTCAGCTGACTTGGAGGATATAGCTTATTTTTATTTTTATTTTTTTGAGACAGGATATCACTTTGTCACCCAGGCTGGTGTGCATTGGTGCAATCTCTCCTCACTGCAGCCAATCTTCCCACCTCAGCTTCCCGTGTAGCTGGGATTACAGGCATGTGCCCCCATGCCTGGCTAACTTTTGTGTTTTTTGTAGAGACGGGTTCTTACTGTGTTGCCCAGGCTGGTCTTGAACTCCTGAGCTCAAGCAATCCACCTGCCTTGGCCTCCCAAAGTGCTCAGATCACAGGCATGAGCCACCATGTCCGGCTGAGGGTGTAACTTGTTAATACTAGTAAAACAGCCAAGGTTACATTCTCTTTTTAGGTATTCTTTCTTAAATAATCATATTGAACAGACAGAAGAAAATCTGGAATTCCAGCTCCATCAATTATTCACTAAAAACTGAGACCCTAGTGTATGCCTTCAAGTAAATGAATTAATTTCTCAGTTAGGGGTGAGTTGTGGGATTTTTCTCTTAAATACACATTATAAGTATTTGAAAATAAATTTTCAAGTATAATTAGCTTGTTTTAAATTGGTTTCTATTGGAAAAGATGATTTTTTTTTTTTTTTAGAGAGAGAGTCTCACTCTGTTGCCCAGGCTGGAGTGCAATGGCGCAATCTCTGCTCACTGCAAGCTCCACCTCCCAGGTTCAAGCAATTCTCCTGCCTCAGCCTCCAGAGTAGGTGGGATTACAGACACCCGCCACCACACCTGGCTAATTTTTTGTATTTTTAGTAGAGACGGGGTTTCACGGTGTTAGCCAGGATGGTCTCGATCTCCTGCCCTCGTGATCTGCCTGCCTCGGCCTCCCAAAGTGCTGGGATTACAGGCGTGAGCCACCGCGCCCGGCCCACTCTGCCTCTTTATGCTATTACTTTATTTGCCAAAATGTAAATAAAGCTGGCTAACTAGATCATCACCAACTTGAAGCTCAAAACAGATAAATATCTTCCTAAGTGAGGGTGGTGTCCAGTGTCTTTACTAATTACATTGTAGTCTAGTTTACAGTAACCAATTTGAAATAAGGTAAAGTCTAACTCTTTTATCCTTGCCTGTAGCATCTAGCATGTATTAGGAACTCACTAAACATTGAAGAGAAAGAAAGAAAGAGAGAAGGGAAGGAGGGAGGAAGCGAGGAGAAAGGAAAGAAGAAGAAGAGAGAAAATAAAGAAATAATGAATCAAGTGAATGAATGAGAATTGATCATTTGATCTTTCTGATTATCTTTCCAATTAAGAAAAAACAGATTAGCTGAAAGAATGTTGGACTGCAAATTGAGTCCTTGGTCTAGGTGCAATGTATCTCAAAGTAATTACATAACCTGTGCAAGTCACTTTACTTTTCCTGAATTTATTTCTCACTGAGTATTTCTACATGCTCAAGTAGAGCCTGAAACTCAATATATTCAAATATTTTATATTTCCCTTCAGATCCAACCCAGCTTCTGTACATTATTTTCCTATTAAAACATTATCATCAGCAGTAGATTGTTTACAAAAGTGACTGCAATTTTTCTCTTCTCTAAATCAGCAACCCTTGGCAATGTGGCTTTGCAGCTCCTCCCATGAAGAAGTGTAGTCTATTTTCCCACTCTTTGTAAACAGGCTGGCTTTGTGACTTGTGCTCACTAATAGGATGTGGAGGAAATGATGGCATCCTGGTTCTGAGCCTAAGGTTTATTATCTTTGCATGACTCTGTTAGTTGTCTCAAATCCCTCCCCAGCCTCCATGTGGAAAAGCCTGGACTAGCCTGCTGAAGGCTGAGGCCACAGGGAGCAGAGGTGAGCCTTCTAACTCAGGCTGCCAAGATAAACCAGGTGTCAGCTGACCAGCAACTGACAGCAGATGCATAAACGATCACAGCCAGCATCAGCCAAGCCAGGCCCAGTTCAGCAGAAATGCCTTGTTGACCAACATATTCATGAGCAATGAAAAATTGTCATTTAAGCCATTAAGCTTTGAGGTGTTTTGTTACACAGAAAAAGCTAACGGCTACACTGCCCTTCTGGAAACATGAAACCACTCTGTACTTTCTTCTCTTTGGTCTTTATAAGTCATTCATCAGATCTTCTGTATTTTAATTAAAATGTCTTCGAAATGCAATCCCTCTTTGCAATCCCCTGATACTGTTCGAATTCTGGGCTCCATCGTCTCTTGCCTGGGTTTCCTGCTCTCATTCTCTTCCTCTTCCAATCTCATCTCCAAAGCACTATGTTTCAATCTAGAGATTTAATTATGTGACTCCTTTCCTTAAAAGTTGTCTTTGATTCTGTTCTCTAAACATAGTTAGCAGTGAAAATTTCTTTATAGTATGTAAAGCCTTTTCTGTTTTTATTTCCTTTGCCCTTGCTGAGTATATAACATGTACCATCATCAGTCTACCATATTCCCACAACACAAAACCACTCATCTTTAACTTCATAATCACAATTCTAAGCCACCATTCATGTTCTTTTTGCCTGAATTCCTGTATCTACCTTGTCTACCTGTCAACTTTTTACTTATTCTTTAACATTAATCTCAGATAAAAATCCGCACTGAGATTTTCTTGGTTTCTTTCAAACAGAATGAATTATACCCTTCTCTGTGTGTCTAGGGCATGTCTGTCTAACCCAGAACTTCCTCACGCTCTACTTCATTCACTTGTTTCTATGCCTTTGTCACACAGATTGAGTTCTTTAAATGCACAGACTCTAACTCCATCACCCTTTAATCCTTAGAAACAAGCACAGTCTTACATAGAAGAGGCACTCAATACATGTTTTTTGATGTACGTGTAATGAGCAAAATTAAACCAATTTATCTGAAAAATGTAAAAATCATGGTTTATCAAAATAGTTTTTTTTTAAGTTTAAAATCTGTTTACCTTGTCTTAAGTAAGAGCTTATTTATGCTTTGTGTGTCAGTGTGAGTTGGTGACAAATTTTCCTGCGAGATTTATTTTGGGGCAACCTGCCTTAATATTGCTTATAATCCTAAGGCATTTTACTATTACAGAAAATTGTAGGCAAAGAGAATCTACTAACATTGGAATTTATTAATCAGAGTAAAACATGTGGGTAACAAGCCACAGTATTAATTTCAAGTGGGGTTTTATAACAAACAGATCAGAATTTATTGTATAGGCAATATAATGAGCTGTGAGAGCTTACTTAGTAGAGAAACATCCTATGAATCTAATAGTATATAACAAAGTCCATTTTTCTTTTAGTTGATTTTCTGCTTAATTCAGATAAATCATCACTGTAGTATTACCTTCTTTCATTACACAACAAATTTTATTTGTATTTTTAATTAATTAATTAATTAATTTTTTTGTGGAGACAGGACCTTGCTTTGTTGCCCAGGCTGGTCTTGAACTCCTGGGCTCAAGCAGTCCACCTGCCTCAGCCTCTCAAAGTGTTGGGATTATAGGCATGAGCCACCACTCCCGGACTCAGCGAATATTTGTTAAACATAAGCACATACTATGTAACACTATTCTAATCCTTCAAATCAATTATTCTCCAAAAGAAGTAACTTTGTTTCTTTCTTATTTTGTCTTTCCTCTATCATTTCCTTTGACTTTTTTAAAAAAAGAACCCTCAGGCTTCCAGTTTATTTTAGGACACTCAGGATGTTCTCAGTTATTTTTTAATTCTCAAACTCTTACACACACCAGTTATTTTTTACCCAGAATTTTAATATGTATAGTTTTTAAGATGATAACTGCTTAAGAAGTCTTATTTTAGTAGCTATAACACATATCCACTGATTTTTATTAATGTAGTCATAGTTTATATATCCTTTGATTTGGGATTAAATTGAGTTTTTAAAGCATTAGTACCATTTCAGATTTTCAGTGAGAATATGATTGGGTTGTGCTAAGACAGAAATTTAAATTTTTTTTTGAGACGAAGTTTTGCTCTTGTTGCCCAGGCTGGAGGGCAATGGCATGATCTCGGCTCATCGCAACCTCCACCTCCCGGGTTTAAGCTATTCTCCTGCCTCAGCCTCCCGAGTAGGTGGGATTACAGGCATGGGCCACCACGCCCAGTTAATTTTTGTATTTTTGGTAGAGACAGGGTTTCTCCATGTTGGTCAGGCTGGTCTCGAACTCCTGACCTCAGGTGATCCGCCCACCTTGGCCTCCCAAAATGCTGGGATTACAGGTGCAGAAATTTAAATTTTTATATATTTATTACTTATCAAAGATTAAAAATATCTTAGAATATCAGTGACTATGGATAATGTTTGTTTTTTGTAAATTGAATAATTAGGTCTTATATTCACAGTTCTATAAGCAAATTATATTTGTGTTTATTATTTTAGAAAAAGAAATATGTTTTTATAAAAATTAGAATTCAAGAGTGAATGATTAAGTATAATTGTCAATATGATTCGGTTAAGAGCTACTGAATATAAATATTATATTCAAAATAAAGCTAATATAGGCAGACTATTAGTTTATCAGTAGATGTAAACGCTGCAAAGGACAGTGATTTAAGCCTTCACAAAGATTCATAGTGACATAGAACTACATCAGATTTGTCAAAAGTTCTATTCAGTAAAACATGCAGCTTTTCCCCTTGAGGAAAGTAAAACAAAATTCTTTGTCATTTTAAGATCAGTTAAATAGTAATATGAATTAATTGAGATCAATTTTTTTTCTTAGCAAAATGTATCGAAGTCAACTTTAGTCTTTTTTTTTTGTCCTTGATGAAATTACCCAATACACTTATCTAGGATTCAAATCAAAATCCAATAAATTATTCTTTTGCTTAATCTGTGAAAGAAGTTTCAGAAGTATGTTTTTATGTCAAGATTGATATTTTAGAATATTTTTATAAAACATCATAGAATAATGTTATAAATGTCTTTGACTTTTTATCTTGCAAATTTAATTTGAAGATTTTTAAGGAGGAGGGTAATCCAGTCCGAGTTATCCTCAAATTACTATCATAATGAGTTTGACTCACAGTTAAGCTTGAGTCTTTTTCCATAATTGTTATGACCCCTCTCTTGAAACACACACACACTCAAAGATTAAAGGAAGAATCCACTTCAAGTCTGATTTTGGCCAGAGTTTTACACAGTTGGGGTATACTCCTACCATCTGAAGTTATTAAAAACAAACAAATCATTACTCAATTTGTCCCTCTTGGAGTCTCTTTCCTGGTAGCAGCATTTAGGATCAACTGTGATCCTGAGTTACCAAACTGGCCTGTTAACACGAACACGTTTATCAGTATTTGGCTCAAGGACAAAGCAATAAAACAACAGATGGAATCAATATTACATTTTACAAAGCAATTACATCACAAAATCAACAGTTCTTTGTAATGACTGATGGTGATTGTGTGAATTTCTTCTGCTCTCAGCATTTTCTTCTTATACGAATGTCTAAGTAAGTGCCATAGGTGCTGGTTATGAAGTAGCTCTGATTAGGTATTAATTGGGTTTCATCCAAGGCTGTAATCAGTTGTGAATTAGTCACCAAAGAAGGTAAAGAACAGAAATAATTACCTGCGCCTTTTAATTAATGTATATATATGGGGTTTCAGCATTTCACGGTAAGATCTTTCCCCAAACACACCACACACACACACACACACACACACACTTTCTCTAGTTTCTCAATATTGCTATTGACAACATTTTGGTCAATGGCTATGTTCAGTGGCTCACATTGTTATGACTATGAAAATACTATTCACAGCTAAGCCATATATTACACTATGATCACATTTCCTTTCTTGTATATCTATGCACTTTTCCAGGCTTACAAATTTCTTAATTAGTTTGCTTAGCTATTTTTAACCTTACTCTTTCACTTATCACGTTGCAAAAACTGTAAAATTTAAATACATAGGGAGAGAATCTCAGTGACTATAGATAATTTTATATATATGTGCGTGTGTGTATATTAAATAAGAAATACCTCTTGGCCAGGCGTGGTGGCTCATGCCTGTAATCCCAGCACTTTGGTAGGCTGAGGTGGGCAGATCACAGGCTCAGGAGATCGAGATCATCCTGGCTAACACGGTGAAACCCTGTCTCTACTAAAAATACGAAAAATTAGCTGGGCATAGCAGCACGCACCTGTAGTCCAGCTACTCAGGAGGCTGAGGCCAGAGAATGGCATGAACCCGGGAGGCAGAGCTTGCAATGAGCTGAGATCATGCCACTGCACTCCAGCCTGGGCAACCTGGGTGACAGAGCAAGACTCCTTCTCAAAAAAAAAAAAGAAATACCTCTTGCATGCACCTTCCATTCTCCTGCCCCAATTTTTATTGATTGTTCTCTAAACCTGCTACACCAGAGTCATCATAAATTTTCCTTCACCATCATTCAGCTATTTCCCTTGCTTTTCGTATTCTGTATGTAGTGGATGTATTACAAACAGGAATTATTCTATTTTTGCTCTACTTCTTCATTCACGAAACACGTCTTCCAAGAGTAAAATTTTAAAGGCCTTATAAGCTTCTATGAATTAGTTATTATCAGCTTAAATGTATAGTATGGCTTGGCATAGAATTCTAGGATGAAAACCAATTTCCCTCAGAATTAAAAGAGGGTCGGCCAGGCGTGGTGGCTCACGCCTGTAATCCCAGCACTTTGGGAGGCCAAGGCGGGCGGATCACGAGGTCAGGAGATCGAGACCACGGTGAAACCCCGTCTCTACTAAAAATACAAAAAATTAGCCGGGCGTAGTGTCGGGTGCCTGTAGTCCCAGCTACTCGGGAGGCTGAGGCAGGAGAATGGCGTGAACCCGGGAGGCGGAGCTTGCAGTGAGCCGAGATTGCGCCACTGCACTCCAGCCTGGGCAACAGAGCGAGACCCTGTCTCAAAAAAAAAAAAAAAAAAAGAAAAGAATTAAAAGAGTGTCAGAGCTAGGCGTGGTGGTTCACACCTGTAATCCCAGCACTTTGTGAGGCCGAGGCAGGAGGATCACATGAGGCCAGAAACTCAAGACTACCCTGGCCAACATGGTGAAACCCCGTCTCTACTAAATATACAAAAATTAGCCAGGCATAGTGGCGCACGCCTGTAATCCGAGCTACTCAGGAGGCTGAGGCAGGAGAATAGCTAGAACCCAAGAGGCAGAGGTCGCAGTGAGCTGAGATCATGCCACTGCACTCCAGCCTGGGTGACAGAGTGAGACAGTCTGAAAAAAAAAAAAGAAGAAAGACAAGGTTGGCCCTTCTACCCCTTTTATAGGATCCATATGCTCTTATGCTCTGTGCCTTGCAGGCTTTGACTTCATCTACCTATTTCAGCTTTTAGCTCTTTCTGTACAGAGAGAGAGAGAGAGAGAGAGAATACCAACTCAGTCTTCTATGTCTTCAGAAGTTAGCTACTCATTTTATTTTTGAACATGACTCTCACTATGCATCATTTTACATAAGATGTTATACTTTCTGTTTATAAGAATTTCATTTTAGAATAGAGTCCAGGCTTATCATTTAGTAAGAGCATAGTCTGGTAGGGCGGCTACAGTTCATTCTAAAACTTTTGAGAATACATCAGAAAAAGAAAAAAACACCAGTCCAAATTCAAGTAACACTGGACCTCACAGAGGGACCACACTTCTTGACAGACCTTATAACAGCATATCTACTTGCAGGAGTGGAGTTCTATATGTATATAAAGTAAAAAAGATAAATGAGGGCCAGGCGTGGTGGCTCACACCTATAATCCCAGCACTTGTGGGAGGCTGAGGCAGGTGGATCACCTGAGGTCGAGAGTTCCAAACCAGCCTGACCAACATAGAGAAACCCATCTCTACTAAAAATAGAAAATTAGCCAGGCGTAGTGGTACATACCTGTAATCCCAGCTACTCAGGAGGCTGAGGCGGGAGAATAACCTGAACCCGGGAGGTGGAGGTTGCAGTGAGCCGAGATAACGCCATTGCACTCCAGCTTGGGCAACAAGAGCGAAACTCTGTCTCCAAAAAAAAAAAAAAAAAAAAAAAGATGAATGAGCAATTACCATTGTTCATAAAATAACAATAACTGTAAGGTCAGCAATTTCTTCCATTTTATTTATTTATTTTTTTTGAGATGGAGTCTTGCTCTGTCGCCCAGGCTGGAGTGCAGTGGCACAGTCTCGGCTCACTGCAAGCTCCACCTCCCAGATTCACGCCATTATCCTGCCTCAGCCTCTCCAAGTAGCTGGGACTACAGGCGCCCGCCACCACGCTGGCTAATTTTTTTGTATTTTTAGTAGAGACGGGGTTTCACCGTGGTCTCGATCTCCTGACCTCGTGATCCGCCCGCCTCGGCCTCCCAAAGTGCTGGGATTACAAGCGTGAGCCACCGCGCCCGGCCAACTTCCATTTTATTAAATTGTTCTGTGTTCTATGGAAAAGAGGAAGGATTTAAACCCCAATGGTATAAGATGAACACAGTCGTTAAATCTCAAAGGGAAATAAAAATTTTGTAGAATTTTATTTTAATTTGACTTTCACCTCCATTATTTTCCAAAAACTGTGCCTATCAAGATCAACAGTGACCTCTCCATCATTAAGTCTATAGTCGCATCTCCATTTTCATCTTTCTTGACCTATGAAGAGCATTGGCCAAATTGTTCACTCCCTTCTCCTTGATGTCTCTTCATCAGGCCTCCAGGGCCCTACACATCCATGATTTTCTTTCAGTCACATTAATGCCCTCCCTCAGCCTCATTTTTTGGGTCCTCCTCTACCTTCTGCCTTTTATAGAGAAATGTCCCTGCACTTCATCCTTGGCCCTTACACTTTCTTGGTCATTAAATTTAGTCAGTAAGTTTTATTCATTTATTTATTTTATTTTTTTTCTTTTTTCTTTAGACACCCCATAAGGCCCTGGATAGTCGTATTAGTTTTAAATGTCATCCATATGCCAAGATATCCCCATTGTTTACATCTCCAACCCAGATGTCTTTAAGAAACCCAGACTCCTACATCCAGTTGCATCATCAATTGAATGTAAAATAAAATTCTCAAACTTAACATGTCCAGACTGGGTTGTCGATAAATCCATCCCAAACTGCTTTACCTACAAACCTTTCCTTCTTGATTGAAGAGATGGGATCCATCCTTCTAATTTCTCGAGCCCGAATCTGTGGACTCATTTCTGACTCCTCTCTCCCATACAGCCAGGCAATCCAACAGGAACTCTTGCTGGCTCTGCCTTCAAAGTTTTTCCAGCCTCTCTATGTTGCTCTCACCTCCCCTACTACTGCCCTAACCTAAAGCTACCAGCAGCAGTATAATTACCTCCTCATTGTTCGCTCAGCTCCATCACAGCTGCACTGCAATCTTTCTCAATAATGCAGCCGGAAAGATTCTTCTAAGACATTAACGAAATCATGACACTCTTCTCTGTAAAACTCTATGATGGCTGCTCATTTTACACCAAATAACAGCCAAAGTCCCTAGGATGATCTATGACAAGATCCTCTGGATCTGGGCCACAGTTATCTATGACTTCATCCCCTAATACTCCTCTCCAAGCTCATTTGGCTCTAGACACACTGATTTCCCGAGATTCTTTGAACACACCAGCCATTCTCTCACCTGAAGTCTTATTCTTTTCTCTGCCCACAGATCCTCTTTTGTCCTGCTCAACTCCCTCCCTTCCTTAGAGCCTTTGTTCTTATGGCATCATTTTGGGCTTGGTATCCCAGCTAGCACTGCAATCTGCCCCATTTTGCACATCTAAACCCAGTACGCTGATCTACTCTTCATTTCGTCCCATAGACTTACTGCATTCTCTCATAGCTTTTAATTCACTTCTTGTCTATGATCTCTAGAATGTGAGCATTATAAAAGAAAGATTGCTGATTACTTGGTTTACTTACATATGCAAACTACCTGAATGAGAACCTGCTAAGGGACATGTACTTAATTCTTATCACTGAATAAATACATTAAAAGTACAATTCATTTTTTATACATGTGAATTTAAAACATGTCTTTCATGAGACATATTTTTCAATTGCAGAGAACTTCACGGCACGTTACTTGAATTTATATCATAGTGTTTTGTAGTAAAGCCACTTAAAACATGAATTTAAGAAATGAACAATTGCCTACACAATTGAAAGGCTGTTAGACTTACCCATGGTACAGATAGATTATGGAGACTGTGGTATCTCTCATACATACCCCAAAACAAAACTATGTATTTAGCTAGAACACTGGAAATTTTAAAGTGATTAATATATTGACTGGGTGTGGTGGCTCATGCCTGTAATCCCAGCACTTTGGGAGGCCGAGGTGGGCAGATCACGAAGTCAGGAGTTCGAGATCATCCTGACTAACACAGTGAAACCCCGTCTTTACTAAAAATACAAAAAATTAGCCAGGCGTGGTGGCAGACGCCTGTAGTCCCAGCTACTCAGGAGGTTGAGGCAGGAGAATGGCATGAACCCGGGAGACGGAGTTTACAGTGAGCCAAGATCATGCCACTGCATTCCAGCCTGGGCTACAGAGCAAGACTCCGTCTCAAAAAAAAAAAAAAAAAAAAAAAAAAAACTTGATTGGTGTACTCTATTATATAAATGGTAATTAACACCTTCCAATTTATTTAAAAAATATAATGTTCTTCAATGCCTAAAGAATGTTCACTTCTCTTAATTAAGTGCTGGAAGTTTTGATAAAATTGATGTAATTACAACCAAATTGTCTTCTCATTTATAAAAATGCAAACAACAGTAATATAATGAAAACTGGTGGAATAATTATGCCTGCTCTATACCAAATGAACTCCCAATTTTTGTGCTAAATTTGGTATCATGAAAGGATGTTCACTTCAGTAACCTAGTTCCTTTCTAAAAGCAAAGTGAAAGGCAGACTTGGAATAATTTTTTCTTTATATCTTGCTTCAAAATTGTCAACAAAGATAGAAATAGCGTTAATTGCCTCATCATATTTGCGTATGGTTTTACATCTGATTAGCCATGGGAAAAAAAAACTGTGGGTTTTAAATACATGAAATTAGAACTATCTGGAAACTGCTTGTCAGGAACCTGTCAGCTCAGTTTCAATATTTCATGTTATTAAATACTTTTTCTCTTGCTACTCCTTCATGGTAAGATTTGCTAAGCCTGGCAGAAACATTTTAATTACAATTTGAACTCAAGTAACTTCTTTAAGATTCACCTGCAGATCACTTTCTGATAATTAATATTGAGAATAGTAATACTTACTGAAATTAATTTGGAGTTTCTCTATGTATTTAAGTGCCTTCTAAAATGAGTATAAAGACATATACCTTTTATGTTGTGTATAATTACAGGTCCATAGACTTATTGCATTCTATCATAGTTTATAATTTACTTCTTGTCTATGACCTCTAGAATAGTTTCTAAACTAATGAGTTTGGAAATATATGCAATGCTGCTGCTTCCACTATTTACAGAGGAGATTGTTTTCTTATATTCTTAGTCTTGTCATTTTAGTTTTCTTTTCCTGCTCACTGTAAAACAAAAGAAAATTTTAACCTGAAATTTTATATGAAAGATCCAGATAATATTAAAATATTTTCTATATACAAGAAACGTAGAAAAGATCCTTGACTTTGTGATAAAATACAAATTCATAGAAGTACTCTTCATCTGAAGCAGTTATGAAGTTTGCCTGTTAGCAGCCTAAGTGAAATTACAACTAAAACCGTAAATAATTGTACTCTATATATATGAAATGCATTTATTACATATTATTTCAGATTATGCAAAGGTGAGCTAAGAGATGTGTGTTCATGGATGCCTATTCAGAGAGAGCCTAGGTGGCATTATGAATATTGTAGTCTGGAAGAGAATTAATTTTATTCCATTTTTTCTATATGTATAAATATAAATATGTATATATATATATATATATATATAGAGAGAGAGAGATAGAAGGAGAGAGATACGCAGTGTAAATAGGAAGAAAAATTATTAAATAATGTACACCATGTAAATATACACTTGAAAAAATCAACTTTTTTTTTTTTTTTTTTTTTTTTTTTGAGACAGAGTCTCACTCTATTTCCCAGGCTGGAGTGCAGTGGCGCGATCTCTGCTCACTGCAAGCTCCACCTCCTGGGTTCATGCCATTCTCCTGCCTCAGCCTCCTGAATAGCTGGGACTACAGTCACCTGCCACCATGCCTGGCTAATTTTTTTCTGTATTTTTAGTAGAGACAGGGTTTCACCACGTTAGCCAGGATGGTCTTGATCTCCTGACCTTGTGATCTTTCCGCCTCGGCCTCCCAAAGTGCTGGGATTACAGGCGTGAGCCACCATGCCTGACCAAAAATCAACACTTTAAAACTGCAGCATTTCGTAATGGAAACCAAATAAACAGTTGTTTTATAAAAGCCCATTAATGTATTTTATAAATAAAGCATATTTAAAATTTAAGATATAAGTGATTAACATTGTTTTCTAGACTAAATTATTTGCATTCAGTACCTTCTGATATAAGCCCAATGTTATTGAACCATGAAGAAACAACTCAATTGATATTCAATTCATACATAGACAATATTAGTATCATAATTGTTTCCACAATTCTGATAAGTTTCTACATTCAATAATCTGCAAATATTTCACTTCAGATATCATCTTGATCATGAAGCCCACCCTAGCGTATTCTAAATTCCTGCTGGACGTGCTACTGTTCTAGCAAGCTCAGCCCGGTTTCTCAATTTTAACAGGGGAGTGTTGAAGAGAAGTCACACGGTGACAGCTGCTTAGCAGTAGAGAGGTTTAATTATTGTTTTGAGAAAAAATAAATGGGGTAAATAATGGAGAAAAAATAACTAGAAACTCCAGGAGAAACAAATAATTGTTTAGCAAATACATGGCTGAAATATTAAGCAAAGTAGCAGCAACATGGTTGTAAACACCTGGAGGCGTCTATGAAAGGGAAATGCACTCTTTTTACATGACTCAAGTCTACACTGGACCCCGTGAAAAGGCAACTTAGTCTTAGCACAGTGTTTGGACCAGCATGGACCAATGTCTATGCAATCATGGCAGTGTGACATTCTTCATGTTCAATTTTTAGCTCACAGGCAAAGCGCAGGAACCTTGGTTGTGATTGTTAAATGTAAATATTATTATCCTCATGAAAAGTGGAGCTTAGAGAAATTTGGGATATAACAAATGTATGGTGCTGACGCCCTCAGCTTATAAACAGGCATTCAAGGATGGCTTAGGAATTTGGTGGATCATAAATAGACATTCAAAAGTATTAGTTATAATTACAAACACAACAAACAAAGAAACAGGTATAAGCAAAAGAAAAAGGAAAGCACAAGCACATGCCTGTACACACACACACACACACACACACACACACAGACTTACAAAGCATTATAGAATGTGAAACATAAGTTAACTAAACTCCACATCTTTCATGTCAAGTGATCAGTTATTATTTTTTATTTATTTATTTTTTTGAGACACAGTCTCACCCTGTCACCCAGGCTGGAGTGCAGTGATGCGATTTCAGCTCACTGCAACCTCCAACTCCTGGATTCAGGCATTTCTCGTGCCTCAGCCTCCCGAGTAGCTGGGATTACAGGTGTCACCACCATGCCCAGTTAAATTTTGCATGTTTAGTAAAGACGGCATTTCGCCATGTTGGCCAGGCTGGCCTCAAACTCCTGGCCTCAAGCAATCAACCTGCCTTGGCCTCCCAGAGTGCTGGGATTACAGACATGAGCCACTGCGCCTGGCCAGTTATTATTTTTTAAAAAATAATAAAGCAAGGGAACAAGGTATAACTCTTTAAATTTGTAATTTTAAAACTGTACAATGAGTGTACAGTTTTCCAAAATTCCTTTAGAGAGTGAATGAATGAGGACATTTCAAGACCACTGGTCTAGTCTCAGCTTGATTCGCAGTGCCAAAGCCTGACTCTCAATGGCTGCCTCCTGTGTGTCTGTCTCTGCACTCCATCACCCTGCAGTCTTGTTTTCTCTAACTCTTTCCTTTTCCGGATGTGCCTGCTTTCACTCACCCCAGGCCTCTCACTTCTCTTCTCTACTCAACCCTCTTCACCTAGCTGACTTCTTAGGCTTCCTGTTTTTATTTATTTATTTAGACACGGAGTCTCATTCTGTCACTGAGGCTGGAGTGCAGTGGCATGATCTCAGCTCACTTTAACCTCCGCCTCCCCTCAAGCGATCCTCCCGCCTCAGTTTCCAGAGTAGCTGGGATTACACGTGCCCACCACCACGCCCAGCTAATTTTTTTATTTTTAGTAGAGATGGGGGTTTCACCATGTTGCCCAGGCTGGCCTCGAACTCCTGACCCCAGGTGATCCACCCACCTTGGCCTCCCAAAGTGCTGGGATAACAAACGTGGGCCACCACGCCTGGCCTAGGCCTCCTGTTTTCTGTAAGCCTTCCCTGATTGGCTGAGGGCTCTGCTGTGGAAATTCCGAATGCACTGTAGTTCTTCCCCTCTCCTGTAACATTTGGCACCCTAAGGTGGCACCGTGTTTCATGTCTTCATCTTCCACAGTAGGTTCTGTGAGGGTCGAGACTTGTTTGCTGTAGCCACAGACATAGCATTCCAGGACACAAAGCAGATACTCGGGAACTCTAAGAGAATTTGCAGCAATAACAATTACCTGAAATGAACTAGCAAAAAATGTATGCAGTGTGATCAGAGGCAGGGTGGCCAATATTTTAATACTGAAATCATTTTTATATAAAAATAATCCATCAATAAAGTATTAAAATGTTCCACATGATAAATACTAGCATAATTCTTTGTAAAAAGTATATATTTTGAAATCAGTGTCTGACTGGAAATAGATGCACAATACACACTTATTGCAAGAATGAATTCATGAGGCCACAGTACAGCATTGTGCTTAAGAGCCCAATTGCTGCAAGTAAACACACTTGGGTACTTGAGATTAGTTGTGTGAAAAGAGAAATTTATCAACCTCTGTGAGTCTCCATTTTCTTATCTGTAAAACCAGGATGATATTGTACCTATATCTTTGCATCATAAGGATAAAGGAAGATAATGAAACTCTGCTCAGAGGGTATTAAGAACTAAGTAGTAGATGTTATTATTAGGTTTTTGATAAGTAAAGAGAGATCAAAACTGTATTTACTGATCATATTAAGCTGAAATATGTTGACCAGTGTTCAACAGCTTCCCACAGGGTACATTTATCTTTGGGATTAATGTAGCCAAGAAAACTAGAGCTTTAGGCTGCTGGCTTGTTTGGTCCCAAGTTATATCTACAATAGGTTATGTTTTCCTTGTACCTCTTTGAAACACTTCTTTTTCACTGTAGGACTCTACTTCAGCAGATAATCAACACTCTCGTTTCACCCTCAAAGTTAATTAGTGGGATGTCTTTTCCCTTAGGTTTGTTTCTATGGACAATCTCATAATATGGATTTCTTCATTAAACTACATGGATTTAACAATTATGCCTCTAGGAGCAAAAAAGCTGAGAAACATATGTAGGTGGTTAGGAATACTTAATATGTTTTTATATTAATTTCTAAGTAAGCATTTTGCAGAGTTTTTTAATATAGTATCTCAAATGGTAAGTGATTAATCTGGGAATCTTGGCTTAATAGTTTTGAACCAAATGATTTTTTTTTGCCAGTACCTTGAAATTCTAAAATATAGGCAACAGTTTATATTCTGAGTGTAAATAAAATTGACTATATTCTTGCTCTGATGTATCCTCCAAAAAACCAAAAGTCATGTTAGTGTTAAAACCAAGTGATAAGGCCGGGTGCGGTGGCTCACGCCTGTAATCCCAGCATTTTGGGAGGCCGAGGCAGGTGGATCATGAGGTCAGGAGATCGAGACCATCCTGGCTAACATGGTAAAACCCTGTCTCTACTAAAAATACAAAAAATTAACCGGGCGTGGTGGTGGGCGCCTGTAGTCCCATTTACTTGGGAGGCTGAGGCAGGAGAATGGCGTGAACCCAGGAGGCGAAGCTTGCGGTGAGCCGAGATCACACCACTGCACTCCAGCCTGGGTGACAGAGCGAGATTCTGTGAAAAAAAAAAAAGTGATGAATTATAATAAATTTAAATTTATTTCTAACTAATTTTAATGGTGCCTACATGCATGGATTAATTAATTAATGCAAGGAAGCAATAATTGAGGTTAAGAAAACATAATATATTCCTATATTCATGGTGCAGATTTCTTCAATTTACCCACCTTGGTGAAGCTATTCTAATATGTAGACATAGATTACATAAGAAAAAATGAATTATGAAAATATCTTGGCTTCTTGGCCGGGTGCAGTGGCTCACGCTTGTAATCCCAGCACTTTGGGAGGCCGAGGCGGGCGGATCACGAGGTCAGTAGATCGAGACCGCGGTGAAACCCCATCTGTACTAAAAAAAATACAAAAAATTAGCCGGGAGTGGTGGCGGGCACCTGTAGTCCCAGCTACTCTGGAGGCTGAGGCAGGAGAATGGCGTGAACCCGGGAGGCGGAGCTTGCAGTGAGCCGAGATTGCACCACTGCACTCCAGCCTGGGCGACAGAGCGAGACTCCGTCTCAAGAAAAAAAAAAAAAAAAAGAAAATATCTTGGCTTCTTACAAATCAAAATGTTAGGTCCTAAATTGTCAAGAAATGAAAGGTAAAACAAGGTGTTTTGTTGCCCTTAACAGTATTGGGAGTATTTAGGACAACCAAAATGATTAAAGGTTTTGAGCAACTACTGTATTCAGGAAAGACTGAAAAGATTAGGATTCTTTAGGCTGGAAGTAACGACAGCAGACATGAATGAGATCTCTGATACCGTGAAGGCTGTGGATAAGGTGACCACTTGTTCAACCAAATCACAAAATGTTAGAAAGAAAATGCTTTGGGAATTCAGTGCAAAATTCCAGAGAGTAATCCTTAACAGAAGTCCCTTTGTGTGCAATTATTTACAAACTCTGGTGCCACTGCCCAGTGGATGGAAGCTTTTCTCTTCTTTGCACAATGGCTTCAGAACACTTGCATGGTCTCTTTGTCTCCTCATGACGTTTCTCCATCATGAATCATATCCATCTTTAACACACTCTTAGCCAGCTGTACCTAAGAAGACAATTGTGATTTAATGTTAGGAGTTTGGGGGTAAAAACATAAATTGGGAAGCAATTTAAGCTTAGCTGCTATAAGCTTAGCCAAAGAATCCACCCTGATGTCTAACAGATAAGCAAGCCTGGCCTCCCCAGGCCAATACATTTCTCCTTAGGGATTGGCTTGAGGAAGGAAGCTCTTTTCTTCAGTTCCAGCCTGAATTTAGATCTCAGCAAAAACATGTTTGTTTTTCAATTTCTTCTTCATTCTAGATAGTTGGCAATTTGACTCCCTTGTAGTTGATGCTGTGTTCTGCCAGTAAGTCATGATATGGATATCTAGCATATACTTATCCATTAATTGGAAAATAGTTTTCCAACTTCTTTTCTGTGCCACTCCCTTTGTGAGATGCTGCAAAACCAGAAGAGGTCAGGCAGACAATGCCCCTGCTTTCATGGAGCTTCCTACCAGTGGAGAGAGGAGTCCGGCAGTAATTACAGTAAGACGTGATGAGGGCTGTAATGGGGATGGAAGAGGATGCTATGGAGACATAGAGAAGAGGACCGTCAGCCTGCAGAAGGGGAGCAGTGTAGGCAGAAGGTGAACATTCAGAGGCTGAACAGTTGTAGTCCAAAAAGAATTATGTAGACTTGAAAGAAGTTTGCCAAATGTGAGGCTGAAGAAGAGACAGAGGGCAGATGTGTTACAAATATCAATTTTATAAAACTAAGAACAATGAGAAGACATTGCTTTCCTTTCTTGAAGGTAATGTAATTATATTTTCAATATAAAAAAATCACATTTTCTTCAAGTGAGGGAGATGGATTGGAAGTGAAAATGGCAGTCAGAGCAGTTTTTTGCAGGAATCTGAATTAGGAATTGGGCAAATTCTTACATTTGGGCTTTATTTCCTAAAACTGAAGTACAGCTACTCTAATAAAGAGAAAATAACTAATTCTGAGTCTTGGCCTTCTCTTGTTTCTGCATGAGAACACTTTTAACTTTCCTGTTTTGTTGCTGCAAAAAGTACACTGGCAATATGTTCATCCCATACTAAGGAGACACTCACTGTGATTATTAATGAGGATTACTCACTTGCAAACTTCATTTAAAGATGAAATACGAATACATAATGTTTTGCTGCACTATATCTTTATCAGAGTATCATATTTCAACTTTGAGAAGTAAAGCTCAAATTTAGGAATTTGCCTAAACTAAGGAGGAACCAATAGAAATAGAAAGTCATGGAAATGTGAAAGTTTTTTATAATGTAGAATTGCAAATACCTGGCTACCGATTCTACTGGTATTGCTCTCTGAGTCATCTGGGTCATTTTCTAATTCCCCTTTGCTGCATGAATGCTTTCCTTAAGAAAAATCTAGAAATTAACTGGGTCAAAATGATACAGTGTTTAGAGGAGAGCTTCTCAGCTTTGGATGCGTGTTAGAGAAAAGGTGCGAAAGTGCTTTAGGGTGTCTCATTAGAATGGGGTGAGCATTTTGCCACTGTAATTTTTACAGCAATAAAACAAGAAATTTAAAAGTATCTTCATGGAGAAACAGGAGAAGTCCAAGACTTGGAATTAATCAGGACTCTGGGCGTTCTACAGTGCAACCATCTGAAATCAACAATAAGAAAATGAAGTGCATGAAGAAACGTGGTGCCGAAATCCTCTGCCATCTAAAGCCCACACGTAACTTTTTTATGAAATAAGAAGCAGAAAATTCACCAGCAATGGCACTTCTGTATTATAAGAGACCACCTATAAGGCCAAGTGAAACATAAAAGTGTTTATTTTTCTTAGTTACTCAATGAACAGAAATTGAATAACAAGCTAAAAGATGCCTACGGCAAGAAACAGTTTCCATCTCTCTCCCTTCCACTATTTTCCATTTCCTTTTCTCTTGATTCCATATGTCATGAGTGATTTTTCAAAAGAAATATTATATTACACTAGTCAACTTCCAAAAAAAATTAAACATAGACACAACATCATAAAATCACAGCATAAAAAAGGATGTCTTTTTCAGAAGCAAAAATGAAATTGGAAGGATCTCTTTGCCCTTCTCTTTTCTTCTGGGCACTACCAGAAGTAAATTTCAGAAAAAAAAAAAAAAAAAGGCAAGAGGAAAGGGAAAGAAAGAAAACCAAGAGGAGGCGAAGACAGAAGAACTAAAGCGGGAGCTGTATGTCGGAGGAAGAACATCTCTGTTTCATTTACAAAGACGATAAAACACATACCCTCCAAAACACAGATACGGCGTCCTAGAGCAGCCCGCTTGCAGCTTGGTCCCAGCTACCTCTACAGGAATTTTTTACTTTGGTTAAGGGTGGTCTTTTGAGAAGATCAGTTCAACCAGGCCGGATTAGATGTCTCCTGTGTATATCCTGATAGTAAACCCTGCTTATTACTGATGGCGTGTTCTGGCGACAAGGGGCTGCATCTGTACAGAGTAAGGGTGCCCTCCCTTCTTAGTGCTGCTGATGGTGGAAGAGAAACCCTGGAGGAATTACAAAGAGGCCATAGGCATGTTTAGGCCATAGACGTGTCTTCACGCAGAAACAGGAGAAGCCCAAGACTCAGAATTAATCAGGACTCTGGGCATTCTATAGTGTAACCATATGAAATCAACAATAAGATAAGGAAGCGCATGGAGAAACATGTGGTGCCCAAATCCTCTGCCATCTGAAGCCCACATGTAACTTTTTGTCATATTATATATTGTATTTTCAGAGGGTTTGACTGGCTCCTTCTTCCTTTCCCCCAAGAAATTAATATATATGATAAGAGGTTTTTCTAGAGACCTGTCTTAAGAAATTTTAATTTTTATTAATGTGATTGTTAACAATATTATCTGTTACCTGTCTCAGTTATCTTTACTTTAATAGTGCCTTTATAAATATACCATATGTAAATTTTACCTTCTGTTTTTGCAGAATATTGTTCATAATGGAGTAGATTAACTATCAAAGGTACCAAAGTCTAGTTTTCATACCAGAAACATCACTCTGACAGATTTTTCATTAGTGTCTGTGTTTTATTAACATATATATGTGTTTTATTAACATATATATATATAAAACGTGTGTGTGTGTGTGTGTGTGTGTGTGTGTGTGTCCAAATTACCATTTGAAATTTCCACCCAATGATTTGGTGTCACACAGACATGACCTTAAATGCTTTGTGTTTTAAATTGTGAAAATCTTCCTGAGATTTATAACATTTCCTAATTTTCGACCAGGGTTTAACAATTTCACTTAAAGAAGAAATAGAAACTCATAGGGTTTTTGCTGCATTATATCTTGATCCTTCATTAAAGTGTACGTACTTCAATATTGGAAAGTAAAGCCCAAATGAAAAATGTGTTAATAAGCATTTCTTCTGTTCAGATCTGATGTCTAACAGCTGGCATTCATTCATCAGAAGAATCATGACATGAGCTCCCTAAAATTTGGACTTGGATTCTAAGGAGATTTTTTTTTAATGCAACCAGTGGGATCTTGTTGTTATAGGGACTCCAGAGCTGGGTTGAGAAGTTAGGGTTGTCAGCCTAAAAACAGCATCATTTACGGAGTACCAGAACAGACAAGTGCACATAACATCATTCTTTAACATGTACTTTTGTCTACTGTGCCTGTGTTCTAGTCATCAGAAAGGACTAGATAGATATGATGGTTAATTCAGCCTGTTTTACTGTTAGTTCAAAGTTGAGTCAAAGCAGTAACTGACAGCATCTTCCATCATGGCAATTAACTAGTGAATGCCTATACTCACTAGTTGGATTCTTCCTACTGTTGAGTCATGTTGTAATTATTAGGCTAGTGCAAAAGTAATTGCTCCAACCTAATAGCTTGTGCACTATTCAAATTTTCCATATTTTATGACCTGTCTCCTAAATAAATTGCAAGTACCTCAAAGGCCCTAGACACTCTACATTTTTCTACATTTTTAATATTCTCTATCTTCACCATGTCTAGAAGTTTGCCTGGCATTTAAAAACTTTTGTTAAGTAAACTACATCAAGTAGATGATTTAACATAAGTGAAGACACGCTACCAGAAGTTGGTTCTCTAATCATGTAAAACAATATTTGCTAGATGGTGAGCCTTCCCACCCTGACCCCTTCCAGGGTGGAGATGTTACACATAAGAGATTTTCTTTCTTGATAAGAGAAGCCCTTCAGGATTCAGAAAAATCAGGCTCTGATAAAGTGACTCATTCTTTTAACTACCCAGAAATTTAAACTCCTTGGGTCTTGGCACAGCTACTCACATCTCTATTCCAGGAATGAGAGTTACTGACATAGTAGAACAGTCAAATGGTCTGAGAAGATGAAGTTTAATTACAACTTTAATAGCACACAACTGCAAAGCATCCAACCAAAATGGTGATAGGAATTACAATATTTATTTGGTCTATCAATCATACTTTTTGTTAATTTCCTGAATTTGGCATCATCAAGTAGTGATCCTGGCTATGACAAAATTTTGGCTGGCAAGAACTAAAGCATTCCCTACAAAACTAGCAATCATCTGCTTCAACCTCATTTCTGCGGGATAAAATGGGCACCAGAAACCTGACCAAAGCAGCCAGCAATAAACACAGCATCAATTACGCCACCAGAAGATCTAAAGTAGCAAAGAACAAGACAGCATCAATTATTCAATCTCTATGTCTAGATTCATGCCACAGCACTCCTTGAATGCATTGACAATGTGTGTTAAGTTAGGCATTCTGTTCCAAATCACTGACTTGCTTGAAGAGTTATAAAATAAAACTTAAGAAGTTGCTGTGTTTATGACCACAGAGCAAGAGTCAGAAGTGGAATCCTGGGAGCTGCTGAAAATTTATTTCACAATATTGCTTAAAACTAGCCCCAAGAGGGAAGAGAGAGTGGAAAATGGCTCTAATTTCATCTTTCTCACTTGAAATTATGGAGTGATATTTACAGTCCTGCCTCAGTCAACTGACAGCAAATCTTTTCCTATGATTGCAGAAAGTTTCTTCTCTTAAGTGATGAGAATGTGTTAAAGGAACACATGGTAGGGAGGGAGGGGCAAACACCGAGGAAAAATGCTTCCATTGATAAAAATTCATGACAAAACTTGATGATATGGCCATAAAGCAAGCCCTAGCATGGAAGTGTTTCACTCTGGAATCCCTTGAGGCCTAACACATGAACTTGCAAAGTGTGAGGCTTTAGGACCTGGTGACAAATGCAGTCATCGAGAAATTCTGGCATTCATTGAATTCTGTCAAGGTGGTTTCAATGTGGGGGCTATGCAACACAGATAGATTTATTCCATGCAAGACCGTACAAGTGAGAAGTTGTTGTGTTCAGAAGAAAAGGTCATTAAACCTTTTAAAATTGTTTAGCACAGCTAATAGGGAGCCAAGGTTGACTTTGAACACGCAAGTCATGTAGAATCAAGACTTTGAGAAATGTCTTTCTCTTTCATAAACTACTCATCAAAATTTGTAATATTTATTTTTTAAATTAACTGAATGCCAAAAATAATTGTAATACTAACTCAACCCAAAAGAAGTTTGTTTTGTTTTGTTTTGCTTTTTTATTTCTTTTATTACTACAGAGCCATATGATCACTGAATAAAATTTATACATATATTTTTTTTTTTGAGACAGAGTCTCGCTGTCGCCTAGGCTGGACTGCAGTGGCGCGATCTTGGCTCACTGCAGGCTCCGCCCCCCAGGGTTCACTCCATTCTCCTGCCTCAGCCTCCCGAGTAGCTGGGACTATAGGCGCCCACCACCTCGCCCGGCTAATTTTTTGTATTTTTAGTAAAGACGGGGTTTCACTGTGTTAGCCAGGGTGGTCTCGATCTCCTGACCTCGTGATCCGCCCGCCTCTGCCTCCCAAAGTGCTGGGATTACAGGTGTGAGCCACTGCGCCCGGCCAAAATTTATACATATTCTTTCCAGAGGCTAGAATACAGTGTATTAGCCAGGGTTCTCTAGAGGGACAGAACTAATAAGATAAATGTATGTATGAAAGGGAGTTTATTCAGGAGAGTTGACTCACAGGATCACAAGGTAAAGTCCCACAATAAGTCCTCTGCAAGTTGAGGAGCAAGGAAGCCAGTAGTGGATCAGTTCGAGTCCCCAAACCTCAAAAGTAGGGAAGGCAACAGTGCAGCTTTCAGTCTGGCCAAAGGCCCGAGAGCTCCTGGTAAACCACTGGTGTAAGTCCAAGAGTCCAAAAGCTGAAGAACTTGGAGTCTGACGTTCAAGGGCAGAAAGCATCCCACACAGGAGAAAGATGATGGCCAGAAGACTCAGTCAGTCTAGTCCTTCCACATTCCTCTGCCTGTTTTATCCTAGCTTCTCTGGCAGCTGATTAGATGGTACCCACTCAGATTGAGGGTGGGTCTGCCTTTCCGAGTCCACTGACTCAAATGTTAATCTCCTTTGGCAACACCCTCACAGACACACCCAGGAACAATACATTGCATCCTTCAATCCCATCAAGTTGACACTCAACCATCACATAGAGCAATCACTAAAATACTTTGAATCAATAAAAATAATAAATTAGGATAAAATTCTGTGGGAGTAGTAGGATGGTAATACAAGTTCAAGAAGAAAACAAAAGAATGATGCACAACCACTGATGATCAAAAATTAGAGCTTGTTCCTAACAAAATATTCTTTTCAGAATAATTATCTTGATGCATATACTGTGTTAAATGTATAACTAATGTGACTAACATATTTTAGAAATTTTCATTGGCACACACTATAAATTGAACTTTATCACTTTAGTATTATTAGGATATTTTTGTTGACCCTTAAAGTAAACCATGTAGAGGCTATCAACTTTCTTGGGGAAGAATCATTAGGTGAATTTGCAACATAATTGTTTTATTTTTGTAATATAAAGTTGAATCATGCATTAGCATAACTAAAACATTTTGTCTTCAATAAAAGTGCCATAATATACAAATTTTGTTTAACAGTGGACTCCTGTGAGATGTGTAAAATTTCAAAACCCTTTAAGAGATTCAGTCTAGTCATGAACAAGTATTAATTGATGTATTCAATGTAAATGCTTTATTTCAAAAAATATTTAGTGTTTGCAAGATTCCATCCAAGAAACCTGATTTATATTCTCCTCTGAACATTATTCCGTCTTTGTACAATAGCCGTAGCTTATCCTATAGGATAGACTGGCCTCTAATTATTCCCATGTTTATCTTATGTGCACAGTTTGTCTGCATTGTGGCTTATCCTCAGGTATTTCCAGATGTGTTCCTAGGTGCACATTCATCAATATGCATATTTGTCTTATGCATAAAAGCTAACTTCGTTGTTCTTTTTTAAGGCCTTTTTTTTAAAGATTATTTGCTGAAAAGTCCAAAGAATCTGATTTAATTTGTGTGAGAATGTTTGCTTTCTTGCTTGTGAGTCAAAAACACCACAAAGGCCCTTTAACAATATGGTTTCTGTTTTAGCCAGAAAGATAAGGTAAGATGAAGCTTTGCAATTTATTTTGTTATGATCTTTCCATTTCATATAATCTTGCCAATATTTAGTGAAGAAAATACTTCAGTTTATAAAAATTGTGGGTTAATAGATCTGTCACCCATCCCACGCAAGAGAGGTTATATGTAATATGGTGGTATAGAGAAAGATTAGACAGGCAAGTTCAAGACCACTGAATGCTATATAGATGACACAGAGCAATCAGTGGAGAAAATATTGAGTGTTTTGTTCGTGGTTAGAGTAAAAAGTATTGTTAGGTATACTGTAAACTGGTTTCTTCTTCTTTCATTCCAGTCTTGCTCTAACCAAGTTATTTGCAAACTTTTTGACTATTATAAACAGTATGAAATATATTGATATTCACAATAGGAAATATATTGGTCATTAAACCCTGTAAAAACATACATACACATTGACAGAATTAAAAATATTATGAAACTGTACTTATCTATTATGTGTGGAGTCATGTGTTTTATGGTATAATATATGCACTATAATATTCTACTCATTCTATTCTATTTTATATATTTTTTAAAGATTGATCTTATAACTATCTAATGTGGTGTGATGTGTAAAATGCAAAGCACTGTTTAATGCAGTGGTACTCAGTTGGGATGATTTGTCCCTCAGGGGTTATTTGGCAACGTCTGGAGACATTTTTGGCGTCACAGTCAGGGGATACTGATGTGTAGTGGGTCAGTCATCTTACAAGGTACAGCTCTCCACAACAAATCATTACCTGGCCCCAAATATCTATAGTACTGAGGGTGTGAAACCCTGGCCTACTGTATAGTGCCCTCCAGAGCTTAGAAAGTTATTCTTGTTTCTTAGACTTCCTTTCAGTTAGGGCTTGAGTATGACTTAGATTTTGCTATGGTGTGAATATGTCCTCTCCAAAATCTAGGAGATTTAAGAGGGCATTAGGTCATGAAGCTTCCTCCTTCATGAGTAGGTTTAGGTGCTCTTATAAGGAGACTTGACACAGGTAGACCATTCCTGTTTACTTCCCCTGCCTTCTGTTGTGGGAAGACACAGTGTTACTCCCTTCCAGAGGATGCAGAGTTCAAGACACCATCGTGGACACAGAGACCCAACCCTCCCTGGATGCGGAAGCTGCTGCTGCCTTGATCTTAGACTTCCCAGAAGCCAGATCTGTGAAAAAATAAGTTTCTGATCTTTGTAAATTGCCCAGTCTATGGACTTCTGTTATAGCAGAACAAACAGACTGAGACACACTGTTTGAGAGAACTGAATTCAGAACGAAGTTAGGCAGAGAGGAGGAGGAAGGTCCTAAAGCAGCCATATGAGAAAACAGCCATGGCAGAGTCACTGTGGATCTGTGGAGGTTTCCTCCAGTGGCAGCAGCTACTTTCCTGGTCACAGAGGCAGTGTGAGTCCCGGCCTGAGAGCAGGTCTTGTAAAGCAAGCATAAGGTCTGCTCCTTTAGCCCTTTCAAGAACTTTATATCCTGCCCGGTAATAAATCCCTGTCTACCCAAAGTATTTGGAGCACAGAAGTTATAAGTAAATAAAAGTAATACCTGTAATGTCTCCAAGCTAGAAATATGTACATCCCCCCCAAAAAAGAAATCAACCAATAGGTTGACCAAATGTGGACGCTCATCATTTAGTTACTACAGCCTAGGAAAGTACTGTGCAAATGGAAAACATATTAAAGCAGGGACACAGTTTTTTAAAAAGTAATTCTTTTGAATTATGACATTTCAGGTGAGAAACTGTAGCCAAAAATTGACATATTGAAAAAGCTGTAGCCAAAAATGAACACGTCAAAAGTAAGACATAAGCAACTTAATGGCTTTTTTGGAGGGTATAACATTTGGCACTATCTAGGGTCAAAGGACCTTTAAGTAAGTTTCACAGTGAACTAGAAGTTTCCATTTTAGGTGTCAATGTTATTTTAATTTTTTTGGTGAACATATTTCTAATGTATGTCATGAATACTTGTAGCTTTTCTTAATAGTCCAAGATTCTTCTACTCTTTCACCAGACATTAACACTTTCTATGTCTAAAATGTGGTTTTGTCATGATAATAGCTGTGAGTGTGCTCTGCAGTGGTATTCTCACACATTGGTGTGTGAAGAAAATGTAAAATGCCCCACTGGAAAAAGCACTTTATTAGGAGGTTGCAGATTTCTGCAGATTTCCTCAAAGAAATCTGAACAAGACAGATGGAAATCATTTAAGAATAGAAAAAATATTTGCATAATTGAACATTCTCTTGCTTCAAGAGAAAAGGAAATTGAGACTCAGAGTCATTGAGATATGCTCTCATCACACAACCACCAAATGGAAGTTGTAGCTGAAACGTGTCCTCTGACTCTAAGCCTGGCGCTCTCTCTGCCCACCCTGGTACACCCTTCACCATCTGCACTTACAGCAGAGCGGCACCGTGACATCTTTGATCGGAGGAGGGTTTTTTTGTACTGCACAGGGATCCTGGCTGCTTCCTCCATAATTTATGCAAAATGAATTAAATGCTGACATTTTGCTTCTGTTACCTTGTAACTGCTTAGAATCTACTTATTCAACACACAGTCATCTTGGTGCCAATGATGACCTCCACTAGTTACTTACCTTCTTTTTTTTTCTTTCTTTTTCTGAGACAGAGTCTTGCTCTGTCGCCCCAGCTGGAGTGCAGTGGCGCGATCTCGACTCACTGCAACCTCCCCCTCCCAGGTTCAAGCGATTCTCCTGCTTCAGGCTCCTGAGCAACTGGGACTACAGGCGCATGCCACCAGGCCCAGCTAATTTTTGTATTTTTAGTACAGATGGAGTGTCACCATATTGGCCAGGCTGGTCATGAACTCCTGACCTAGTGTCCACCCACCTCGCCCTCTCAAAGTGCGGGGATTACAGGCGTGAGCCACTACACCCAGACTAGTTACTTAACTTTCAACTTTTTTTTTTTTTTTTTTGAGATGGAGTCTGTCATTCTGTTGCCCAGGCTGGAGTGCAGTGGTGTGATCTTGGCTCACTGCAACCTTTACCTCCCAGGTTCAAGCAATTCTTGTGCCTCAGTTTCCTGGGATTACAGGCATGTACCACCATGCCTAGCTAACTTTTGTACTTTTAGTAGAGACAGGGTTTCACTATGTGGGCCAGGCTGGTCTCAAACTCCTAACCTCAAGTGATCCGCTTGCCTCAGCTTCTGAAAGTGCTGGGATTACAGGAGTGAGCCACCTTACCTGGCCTATATGCCTCAATTTCTTACCTCTAAACTGGTGGTAATAATGTTATGAATCTTCTGTGCCTGCTCATAGGACAAGTTATTTACACACAGGCACACACACACATACACATACACACACACATAAATTTTCACCTGGCATGGGTAGGGTGCATAAGCACTAAAAATTAGTGACTCATAGGATTCTAAGAATTTGTTCAATATAGCCAACATTTATCAATAGGAAGGATCAGCAGTATTCTAGGCTGTCACAGAAGACAAGCAGGGTTTGACTCCAGGCTTCCAGTGGGATACTATTATCAAAAATGAAACATGATGTAAGTAAATTGACAGGTAAGTGAGAGATCAACTATACAATAAATGTAATGAATTTAGCACAAAATGCAATGAGATTACATATATGAAAAGGAAGAAGTCATCAAAATATTTTTAGCAATGAAGAATGAGAAAGTAGAAATGGTAATTTTTTATTAGTCAATATTTTTTAGCACACACTCTAAGGAACTTCTGTTTTAACAAATAATATCTGAAAGTTGTTGATGCTGAATGAAGTTTGAAAAATAATATGTGAAAATTTTACCATAATGTTATCTCCTTCCTGTACTAAACTATGGCATTGAAATAGAAGAGCATTGAGTGTTTCTTACGTGTCTAAAACAGCACTAGAAAATCAAGTGGGGTAAAAGAAGCAGAAACATAATCTATATTCTCCAAGTTCTAATATTTTTATTAAGTAGGCTCTTTTGGGGGTGCAGGTGTCAGATTTAGCACAGAAAAATACACCATAATTTGTATTTTAGATAAACTAAGACTTTATTTGGTGTAAGTATATTCTAAATATTGTATAAGATATACTTACACTTAAAAAATGCCAATTACTCATTGCTTGTTGCTTATTTAAAATTCACATTTAACAAGCCATTCTGTATTTATTTATTTTGTCCCAGCAATGCTATTTAAGGGATTTTTTTTTCATTTAATGTAACTTTAGTTGCTGTAACAGACAAACTCTATAATATCAATAGCCCAACACAATAAAGCTTTCTTTTGTATGCATAAATCAAACAAATGTTCATGTTTGGGTAGGTCTCCACTCAGGAGAAGAAACAAAGACCCCTTCTACATTGTAAGTTCATTTTGAAAACATGGCTTGCAATTTCTGTTTGGGGGTTGTCTCCATTCTTGATACCAGAAGGGAAGCCCCACTCTTGGGGTGAGAGGGAGAAGCTTGGATATGACTTACATACTTTCTGCTCACATTTAGGACACATGAGCTCACTTACTGGGAACTATAGTCTAGCAGTGTTACCCAGGAAAGAGAAAGCCAACTGAATTATCTGGAATTCTCTGCTACAGATGCTGAAACACTGCAGACATGTGAGAACTTTATCAATGGAAGAGTTTTACCCAGTTTACAGACATTCAAGAAAAGAAAAACTACATCAATGTGAATTCTAATAATGAAAAGGTATCTTATATAAAAGTTTAAAAGAATATGTAAAAGCAAATTACTATTTACAAAAATAAGTTAATTAAAACACAGATGTGTGATCTACATATAGTGAATTATCAATTTTGCACATAAATGTGCACAAATGCACATTATCTTTTCTTTGTTTCTTCTTTTTTTCCTTCAATTTTTATATTAAGTTCCAGGATTCATGTGCAGGATGTGCAGGTTTGTTACACAGGTAAATGTGTGCCATGGTGGTTTGCTGCACAGATCATCTCGTCACCTAGGTATTAAGCCCAGCATCCATTAGCTATTCTTCCTGATGCTCTCCCTCCTCTCACATACCCCACTACTGACAGGTCCCAGTGTGTGTTGGTCCCTCCATGTCTCTATGTGTTCTCATCGTTCACCTCCCACTTGTGAGTAAAAACATGCAGTGCTTGGTTTTCTGTTCTTCCATTATTAGTTCACTGAGGATAATGGCTTCCAGCTCCATCTGTGTCCCTGCAAAGATCATGATCTCATTCCTTTTTATGGCTGCATAGTATTCCATGGTGTATCTGTACCACATTTTCTTTATCCAGTCTATCATTGATGTGCATTTGGGTTGATTCCATGTCTTTGCTATTGTGAGTAGTGCTGCAATGAACATATGCGTGCACGAATCTTTTTTTTTTTTTTTTTTTGAGATGGAATCTTGATCCGTTGCCCAGGCTGGAGTGCAGTGGTGCAATCTCGGCTCACTGCAAGCTCTGCCCCCTGGGTTCATGCCATTCTCCTGCCTCAGCCTCGCAAGTAGCTGGGACTACAGGCACCTGCCACCACACCTGGCTAATTTTTTGTATTTTTGGTAGAGATGGGGTTTCATCATGTTAGCCAGGATGGTCTCAGTCTCCTGACCTTGTGATCCTCCCAAAGTGCTGGGATTACAGGCTTGAGCCATCATGCCCAGCCACGTGCATGTATCTTTATAATAGAATGATTTATATTCCTTTGCATATATACCCAGTAAAAGGACTGTGGGTCAAATGGTATTTCTGCCTTTAGATCTTTGAGGCATCACCAGACTGTCTTCCACAATGGTTGAAATAATTTACACTCCCACCAATAGTGTAAAAGTGTTCCTTTTTCTTTTTTTTTTTTCTTTTTGAGACAAAGTCTCACTCTGTCACCCAGGCTGGAGTGCAGTAGCACCATCTTGACTCACTGCAACCCCCGCCTCCTGGGTTCAAGCAATTCTCATGCCTCAGCCTCCCGAGTAGCTGAGATTACAGGTGCCCACCACCATGTCCAGCTAATTTTTGTATTTTTAGTAGAGACGAGGTTTCACCATGTTGGTCAGGCTGGTATCAAACTCCTGACCTCAGGTGACCCACCCACCTTGGCCTCCCAAAGTGTTGAGATTACAGGCATGGGCCACCACACCCAGCCAAAAGTGTTCCTTTTTCTCCACAACCTCACCAATCTGTTGTTTCTGTAATCGCCATTCTGACTGGTGTGAAATGGTATCTCATTTGGTTTTGATTTGCATTTCTCTAATGAACATGATCTTATTTCATTCATCAATACCCTTAAGGATTTCTAGTGAAAAATAATACCACTTTCCTGATAATCTCTTTATAAAGTTGTTTGTGTTATCAGTTGTATTGGAATTTATAAAACTGGCAATCTTTATTTACCAAAGTCATATTGAAAGGTTTTCAGATGATTTCAATGTTAGTATAAAACTTCTGTGCAAGCAAACTGCAAGATAACCTATATTAATAGATAAAATATTGATGGAAAGAAATGACCTAAAATAGGCAACTATAAAACGGAAATGATAAAATACTGAATAGTTTATAGTTAGAATTTATCAATTTAAATAACATATGCTGTAAGTGACATTTTAAAAATACATGAGGAGGCCAAGCGTGGTGGCTCACGCCTGTAATCTTAGCACTTTGGGAGGCCAAGGTGGGCAGATCATGAGGTCAGGAGATCCAGACTATCCTGGCTAAAGCAGTGAAAACCAGTCTCTACTAAAAATACAAAAAAATTAGCTGGGCGTGGTGGCGGGCGCCTGTAGTCTCAGCTACTCTGGAGGCTGAGGCAGGAGAATGGCGTGAACCCAGGAGGTGGAGCTTGCAGTGAAGGGAGTTTGCACCACTGCACTCTAGCCTGGGGGACAGAGCAAGACTCCGTCTCAAAAATAAATAAATAAATAAAATAAAATAAATACATGAGGAAAGAAAAGAAGACAAGTATAAAACACCAATAGAGAGGATATAAAATCAGGGGAAGTTAAGATTCATCTTCAAAGAAAAGGCCAAGGAAAAGAGAGAGGTAACATGAAACTGAAGAAAGAAGTCTGAGAAACAAACAAAAACCAGCGTGAGAGTCCTCAAAAAAAAAAAGGTCTGAGAGACAGTTTGTTATAATCTCTGTTCTTTTACATTTGCTGAGAAGAGCTTTACTTCCAACTATGTGGTCAATTTTGGAATAGGTGTGGTGTGGTGCTGAAAAAAATGTATATTCTGTTGATTTGGGGTGGAGAGTTCTGTAGATGTCTATTAGGTCCACTTTATGTAGAGCTGAGTTCAATTCCTGGATATCCTTGTTAACTTTCTGTCTCGTTGATCTGTCTAATGCTGACAGTGGGGTGTTAAAATCTCCCATTATTATTGTGTGGGAGTTTAAGTCCCTTTGTAGGTCACTGAGGAGAACTACAAACCACTGCTCAATGAAATAAAAGAGGATACAAACAAATGGAAGAACATTCCATGCTCATGGGTTGGAAGAATCAATATTGTGAAAATGGCCATACTGCCCAAGGTAATTTATAGATTCAATGCCATCCCCATCAAGCTACCAATGACTTTTTTCACAGAATTGGAAAAAACTACTTTAAAGTTCATATGGAACCAAAAAAGAGCCGCATCGCCAAGTCAATCCTAAGCCAAAAGAACAAAGCTGGAGGCATCACGCTACCTGACTTTAAACTATACTACAAGGCTACAGTAACCAAAACAGCATGGTACTGGTACCAAAACAGAGACATAGATCAATGGAACAGAACAGAGCCCTCAGAAATGATGCCGCATAGCTACAACTATCTGATCTTTGACAAACCTGACAAAAACAAGAAATGGGGATAGGCTTCCCTATTTAATAAATGGTGCTGGGAAAACTGGCTAGCCATATGTAGAAAGCTGCAACTGGATCCCTTCCTTACACCTTATACAAAAATTAATTCAAGATGGATTAAAGACTTATATGTTAGACCTAAAACCATTAAAATCCTACAAGAAAACCTAGGCAATACCATTCAGGACATAGGCGTGGGCAAGGACTTCATGTCTAAAACACCAAAAGCAATGGCAACAAAAGCCAAAATCGACAAATGGGATCTCATTAAACTAAAGAGCTTCTGCACAGCAAAAGAAACTATCATCAGAGTGAACAGGCAACCTACACAATGGGAGAAAACTTTTGCAACCTACTCATCTGACAAAGGGCTAATATCCAGAATCTACAATGAACTCAAACAAATTTACAAGAAAAAAACAAACAACCCCATCAAAAAGTGGGCAGAGGACATGAACAGACACTTCTCAAAAGAAGACATTTATGCAGCCAAAAAACACATGAAGAAATGCTCCTCATCACTGGCCATCAGAGAAATGCAAATCAAAACCACAGTGAGATATCATCTCACACCAGTTAGAATGGCCATCATTAAAAAATCAGGAAACAACAGGTGCTGGAGAGGATGTGGAGAAATAGGAACACTTTTACACTGTTGGTGGGACTGTAAACTAGTTCAACCATTGTGGAAGTCAGTGTGGCGATTCCTCAGGGATCTAGAACTAGAAATACCATTTGACCCAGCCATCCCGTTACTGGGTATATACCCAAAGGACTATAAATCATGCTGCTATAAAGACACATGCACACGTATGTTTATTGCAGCACTATTCACAATAGCAAAGAGTTGGAACCAACCCAAATGTCCAACAACGATAGACTGGATTAAGAAAATGTGGCACATATACACCATGGAATACTATGCAGCCATAAAAAATGATGAGTTCGTGTCCTTTGTAGGGACATGGATGAAACTGGAAAACATCATTCTCAGTAAACTATCGCAAGGACAAAAAACCAAACACCGCATGTTCTCACTCATAGGTGGGAATTGAACAATGAGAACTCATGGACACAGGAAGGGGAACATCACACTCCGGGGACTGTTGTGGGGTGGGGGGATGGGGGAGGGACAGCATTAGGAGATACACCTAATGCTAAATGACGAGTTAATGGGTGCAGGAAATCAACATGGCACACGGATACATATGTAACAAACCTGCACATTGTGCACATGTACCCTAAAACCCTAAAGTATAATAAAAAAAAAAAAAAAAAAAGGAGGGAGACAAAGGGGAAATTTGATTTTAAAGAATCTCTAAAATTAAGCTGCTGCTTTCTCATTACATTTAAGTATGAGTAAGAAACTTAATTCTGATGCAGAAAAACAGCTGAAATACAAAGCTGATAAGCCACATGTAGTCATGTATGAGAGAAGAAATATTTTAAAGACACAATAATTAGCTTTGTGTTGTTTATTTGATGTAGCTTTAACCTTAACAAGAGCTTTTTCAGTGGGTGCCATTATCTAATAATCTACTATTATCGATTTTCAGAGAAAACAAATTATCTGCAGGAAAACTTTATGAAAGTCACAAACAAGCATGAAGAACCCAGAGGCAAAAGATTTGTAGAATCTTTAAAAGATAGCTAGAGGCAAGAGTTTGAGCCATGGGAGCAGATCACCAAAAAAATTCTTGTCTACCTAATAAATGCTCCATAGAACAAAATCTATTCAAAGCACAATCCAGAAAATAGAATTGACATCATGCCACTGCAGTCTTCAGTTGCGACCTTGCTAGAAACAAGCCACAGGTGTGCCACTTACACAGAATTATTCACAAACCAACAGCCTGCCTGCAGGAAGAGAAAAAAAAAAAGGAAGACTTTAATAATCAAATCCAGTGACAACATAAATATTTCACCATGTCACTCTCAGGGTGCAAGCTGGTTTGCCTTCTAGAATAATTTAGGGAACAAAATATGATTCTGTGTAACACAAAACATATTGGCCTAATACATTTTAAATTTTTTTTAAATTAGAGGCTATAACTGCTTTCATTGAAAGATATGAGTTGTTCAAGACTCACTCTTTATTTAAACCTTAAAAATAACCCACCAAGTAACAGCATAGGATCCAGATTCAATTCTGGCTTTAATAGCACAAAGTCACCTTCAGATGTACAAGTCAACATGTCTAGCCTTGAGATTATTATTTTTTTAATTCTCATGGTGATTCATAATATAATCCCAGGAGAGACAAGGTGAGACAAAGCAACTATGAAAAATTTTAAGACTAATTCTATACAGTTTTCTGATGATAAAAGCATATCTTAGAGAGTGAGGTAAGTAGAAAAACTCTTTCTCTCACTCCCCATCCTCTATTCTCTCTCTCTCTCTCAACTCAGCTGTTCATTCCTAACACATATTTATTTCAGAGCTTGCTCTAGGCCAAATGAAAATAAGATGATTTTTCTTTGGCACTTCAATTCCCTCTTTTTAGTTCTTCTGCCTCTTATGGGTCATTCCCCCTTGGCTGCCCTAACTACATTTGGCTTACATTATTTTGTTAATGCATTTTCCCTTTGGAGTTTTCCTGCCTCCATCAAACTTTATTGTTCTGAGTCTCATTGTAATTTTACTTATATATCATGATGAAAAGAAATCTGAAAAACATGTAATAAGCCAGTATCTCATAATGGATTAATGTTAATTCCATGAGAACAATTGCATTCCAACTGGAGAATTCTGGAGAGACAGAGCCCTAATCCCAAGGGTGAGGCATATGTGAAACTGGATATAATTTTATACTCTTTAAAGCAAGACTCAGTGAGTCTGGTTCAATTTCTCATATAGGGCTAAATTTGAGGAGAGAATTTCTAGTCACTGGCTAATAGTTTGCAAGTTCTTCTGGCCCCATTTGCAAATATAGAAATGTGACCAAGGAAATAAATTGTGAGACAATTGTTTATGTTATAATTCCTAAGGTCTGGGAAACACACTGCTATTACTAGAGGAGAACATAGATATCATTTGCCAGATGCTGTGGTTTAAAAATGTTCATGTTCTTTTCAAAATTGACATTGGGACTTAGAGCCCAATGTGATAGTATTAAGAGGTAAAGCCTTTGGAAGGTGATGAAGTCAAGAGGGCAGAACTCTCATGAATGGGATCAACCACTTTATCAAAGGGCTAGAGGGAACTAGTTGGGCTCTTTTTGCCCTTCTGCCTTCTGCAGTATGAGAGCCCAGCATTCATCCTCTCTGGAGAAGGCAGCAACAAGGCATCATCTTGGAAGGAGATAGAGCTGCCTTCAACGACACAGAACCTGCCAGCACCTTGATCTTGGACTTCCCAACCTCCAGAGTTATGAGAAAATACATTTCTACTCCTTTTAAGTGATCCATTTTGTGGTATTTAGTTGTATCAGCACAAATAGAAATGTCCTAGTTTTGAAGCCAATACAAGTAAAGATATACTAGCAATGTACCAAACATTATGCAAACTGCTTTTTCCATTATCTCACTTAATTTTTACTACAACTCTTTGAGATAGACACTGTTGTCCCCATTTCACAGATGAGAAATCCAAAACCTGCTTGATAAATTTTTAAGTTGTCCAAAGTCACATGGTCGGTAGGTGCAGAGCTAGAATGCAAACTCAAGGCTACCTGACTCCAAGCCAGGGTTCATCCCCTTGTGCTGCAGGACCTGACAGAGAATGACATTGAGGCACAGGAAGTTATGTCCAAGCTCCTATTGTTAGGACTGGACACCTTGGACTCCAGTGCAGAACTCTTTTCAGCTCTTTACTATCCACCTTGACAATTTGTGCCTTATGGGGGCTAGACAAATCCGGTGTCTAGTCAATTTCACAGATTTAAAATGGTTATGTGGAGGCAAAAACACTGTTTTTTTGTTTGTTTTTGTTTTTTTGTTTTTTGTTTTGTTTTGTTTTGTTTTGAGAAGGAGTCTCACTCTGTCGCCCAGGCTGGAGTGCAGTGCTGCAATCTCGGCTCACTGCAAGCTCCGCCTGCCGGGTTCCCACCATTCTCCTGCCTCAGCCTCTCTGAGTAGCTGGGACTACAGGCGCCCACCACCACGCCCGGCTAATTTTTTTGTATTTTTAGTAGAGATGGGGTTTCACCGTGGTCTCAATCTCCTGACCTCATGATCTGCCCGCCTCGGCCTCCCAAAGTGCTGGGATTACAGGCGTGAGCCACCGCGCCCGGCCTGTTTTTTTTTTTTTGAAATGGAGTCTTGCTCTGTTGCCCAGGCTGGAGTGCAGTGCCTGGGGTTACAGGCGCATGCCACCATGCCTGGCCAAATTTTTTTTTTTTTTTGGAGATGGAGTTTCACTCTTGTTGCCCAGGCTGGAGTGCAATGGCTCGATGCCAGCTCACCACAACCTCCACCTCCCGGGTTCAAGCGATTCTCCTGCCTCAGCCTCCTGAGTAGCTGGGATTATAGGCATGTGCCACCACACCTGACTAATTTTGTATTTTTAGTACAGATGGGGTTTCTCCATGTTGGTCAGGTTGGTCGCAAACTCCCGACCTCAGGTGATCTGCCCACCTCCGCCTCCCAAAGTGCTGGGATTACAATCGTGAGCCACCCTGCCTGGCCAAAAACACCATGTTTTTTAAAATTCCAACTCTACTTGAGATGAGTGAAATGGATCACATACTATCCTGATGATTGGTTATATGAACATTGGGGATAATGAACAAAGAAGAATATTCAAATATTAAACGACAAAAGTAAAAATGTAATTCTAAATATCATAACAAATTAATTCTTCTTCTAATCTGAAAATCATTTCACTAATGATGAAAATACCTTTCGTCACCTGAGTTTATCTTGTTCAGGTGACAGAGATTTTATATTCAAAATATTGTCATAGTTAAATACTTTTCATTTCTTCTGTGACTGTCTTTTGTTAAAACCCAGGCTATACAACCCAGGGCATAAAAGTCTTACCATCTTGCTGGGCGCGGTGGCTCACGCTTGTAATCCCAGCACTTTGGGAGGCCGAGGCGGGCGGATCACGAGGTCAGGAGATCGAGACCACAGTGAAATCCCGTCTCTACTAAAAATACAAAAAATTACCTGGGCGTGGTGGCGGGCGCCTGTAGTCCCAGCTACTCGGAGAGGCTGAGGAAGGAGAATGGCGTGAACCCAGGAGGCGGAGCTTGCAGTGAGCCGAGATTGCACCACTGCACTCCAGCCTGGGCGATAGAGCGAGACTCCATCTCCAAAAAAAAAAAAAAAAAAAAAAAGTCTTACCATCTTTTCAGATAGAATTTTTCTTCCTTATGTTAATTTCCAAAAAAAAATCAATAAAATCTGTAGGTCCTGTAAGACACATTTTTTGCAAACTGTATTCAATTCAGGAAAATGATTATCTCTGTTTTTAAAAATAAATATGTTGTAAATGAAATGTAATGCCAACACTATGTAAACAATAACTCTTCTGCAATTACAAATTTATTTCCTTCATGTCTGCTGATGCCTCAAACCTAGAGGAACACCATGGAAGACAAAGAAAACTAAACAAAAACAATTTATTTCCTTCAATCTTTCCTGCTCAATAATTACTTCCTGCATTTTCTGATATCTGCTTCCTGTTTCCTATTTCTATATGTTTTGCCCCCATAAATGACCAAGGGAAACACTATGAATGGAAAAAGATTTGCATCAATTGTTGGCAAATCTCCAGTTCTGCCTCATTCAAACATGCAATTAAAATTAGAAAGGCAATATTATCCTTTCACCTTTGGTTTATGGTAAGTTGCCAGAAATGGAGCATTGAAATATGCTTTCAAGGTAAGTCCACCTAAATATTTAACTTACCTTTTTTTCTTTTGTCTTTACAAGCAGGGGCACTTGGGTTTATCTGATTGCTTCCATTTGCATTTGCTTACGCACTCATGTCCTTTTTCATTTATACAATAAAAGTCCTTCTTTTCCTTTCTTTTCTTGAATGATTTGATAAAACATATCTGTGACCACATCTTTTAGAATTACAAAGATATTTTTAACACATTGGTACACTTTCTGTGCCCCCTTCAATTCATTCAGAGTGATTATATATACAGAAAAATTAACTCTAAAATGGGGCTGTGTCTTGTTTTAGAAGTGCCCATTTTTTCGGAAAAAGCACTCATTGACTTCCTCTTTGAATTATTGCTCTTGGATACATAAGCTTCTGCATTTAAATCATGCCTTCTCTTTAGCCAGGGATTTGTGGTGTATCCAACTGGGATGAAATATAAAAATGCAGGCTTCCCACATGTTCTAGAGCCTCTACTTCTCAGAGTGTATGCATAATAACAGATGCTACAAAAGTAACTAGTGAAAGAATCTGGAAAACTTCACAAAGTTAAACCTGTTTCTTTACTGCAGAACTTCTCAGAATCTATAACATAGCAAAGTACATGTAAATCTCCATGTATGTGTCAAGTAAGATGCAGTTTAAGACAGTTTCCCCCACACACCCTTATACATAAAATCACTCTGTGGTGCACATCTCTAGACCACTGTTCTGCCTAAGCTAAATTGGGAACTGTTTCACAAAATAATAGCTCTTCAAGGACTAAATGGGACATTTTGCAAAACCTCAGGAATTTCAAGCTGTGGCTGACTGACCCAAGCAGGAAAAGCGGAGGCAGGAGTTAGCCTAAGGGGAGGTGCTCTGGGCTTCTTCCCATTTGGCTGGAATATTTCTTCAACAGTTGCAGGAAAAAAGGTCTATTAGCAAGAAGGACATGCTTCTGGATGTCCAAGTGAGCCAAAGTGTGGTTTAGCAAACTACTTGATAGAAAGAAATCAGCCAAAGGAAGAATTCATTTGATGAAGCTATAAATAGACAATATACAGGAAAGACAACTAATCATTGAACGTGTCTACTTAAACAACAGTGCTATGGTTAGGCTCTTTGTCCCCACTCAAATCTCATCTAGGATTGTAATCCCCAGGTGTTGATGGAGAGACTTGGTGGGAGGTAATTGGATCATGGGGGCTGTTTCCCTTGTGCTGTTATAATGATAGTGAGTGAGTGCCCATGAGATCTGATGGTTTTATAAGGAGTTTTTTTCCCCTTCACTTTCTTGACACGCTGTCTTGCCTGCTGCCATGTAAGATGTGCCTGCTTCACCTTCCACCATGATTGAAAGTTTCTTGAGGCCTCCCCAGCCATGTGGAACTGTGAGACAATTAAACCTCTTTTCTTTACAAATTACCCAATCTTGGGCAGTTCTTTCTAGCAGCGTGAGAACAGACTAATAAACAGCAAGCCTTTCCTGGGTATTGTGTAAGGTTTTACAGTGTAAATCAGAATTTATAAGCTAATTAGTGCTCAATGAAATTAAGGGTTGCTATCGATAAAGAATTTTATTCCATAGCCATAATATTAAAGAGGAAACAAACTTGGTTAATCTCACGTCACATTTATTGCATAGCAATGTTATCACAGGAATCTAGATTTCTAGACATAATGTGCATCTGCTCCTCAGGGTGCTGTCATTTTAAACACTTCTTCCAAAGTTGAATTAGGAATGGAATAATAATTGTTAAGTAAAAATTCTGAAATCATGGAATTCTTCCTATTGAAAAAAAAACACTAACTTCAGTATGAATGAAGCTCTATCATCTGAAGTTCAAATCACAGAAAAAAGGTATTTTTGTCTACTAAAGAGATAGGAATTATCATTAATTTTAAAACTTAATTTTATTAGTAAATTTGTGGAATATTTTCTAGGAAAGATCTCCTTCTTTGTTGGAGAATAAATTTCTTTATAGATGCTGAATTAATTTAGTTAAATATTTTGTTACCATAATTATTTTCTTAAAATATTTATTCTTCAAAATATGTTAACTTAAAGTTAAAATATGGGAATGAGATAAACAATAAAACATAAGCCACGATATCTTTTGTATGAAAGAAAAATGTGGAAAATTGATATCTGTATCTTGTGAGTAAATACAGCAAATTCCCATGTTTTTACTGCCTAGAAATGAACAGCTTAAGTAAAAGTGTTTTTCCACTTTAAAAAAATGGATGTGGTAAATAATCATTTTATTTCAATCCATTTATAACAACAATTGCATGTTTTTATTAAGTTTCCATTGATATCAATAGACAGGGGCTTTGCATAGTTTAATTAAATCTTTAAAATTACCTTTGAGGGTAGACATTCATTTTATTTTAATTAACAAATGAGAAAATTTCTTAGCTGGGCTAGGTTTATTTAGATGGTTAATAATGGAGCTATGGTTTAAACTTAGGGGAACCGACCAGGGTTTATACCGTTAATCTCTGAGATCCACACATAGGCACTCAGGGTGCCTTGCCTTGGTATTATCACCACTGAATAAAAATTCAGTTAATGTTGGTAAAGTATCAGGTCTTCAGAGGTCTATATCTCATTCGTGAAGCTCACTTATGAACTTATCTTGAGTGTATATTGAATCAAAATGCACCAGTTAGCCTACATGACACATCACACGTCTTCTCTATGTTGGGTTTCTTAGTGAAATACAGCATTAAATGTGAGCTATAGAAGCAGATCATCTTCTTTTTTTCTTCTTCTGTTTCCTCATTTTTTTTTTAATTCTTTTGACATATATTCATTGAGCACTATCTAGGACAAATGTATGATACTGGGATAGAACTGATGTATTAATTTTTAAAAAAGAACAAAAGGAGATTATTTTTAACCTCAAGGAAGACACCATCTCTATTTATTTATTTATTTATTTATTTATTTATTTATTTTTGAGACGGAGTCTCGCTCTGTCGCCCAGGCTGGAGTGCAGTGGCGCAATCTCGGCTCACTGCAAGCTCCGCCTCCCAGGTTCACGCCATTCTCCTGCCTCAGCCTCCCGAGTAGCTGGGACCACAGGCACCCGCCACCATGCCCGGCTAATTTTTTGTGTTTTTTAGTAGAGATGGGGTTTCACTATGTTAGCCAGGATGGTCTCCATCTCCTGACCTGGTGATCCACCCTCCTCAGCCTCCCAAAGTGCTGAGATTACAGGCGTGAGCCACTGCGCCCGGCCTTATTTATTTATTTGAGATGGAGTCTCTCTCTGTCGCCAGGCTGGAGTGCAGTGGCACGATCTCGGCTCACTGCAACCTCCGTCTCCCAGGTTCAAGCGATTCTCCTGCTTCAGCCTCCAAGTAGCTGGGACTACAGGCTCGTGCCACAATGCCCAGCTAATTTTTTGTATGTTTTGTACAGACGGGGTTTCACCATGTTGACCAGGATGGTCTCAATCTCTTCACCTTGTGATCCGCCTGCCTCGGCCTCCCAAAGGGCTGGGAATACAGGCATCAACCACCACGTCTGGCCCACCATCTCTTATTAGGGTACAGAACTATGAAAAATAAGTGAAAAGAGTATTTATGTCCTGTGGTAAAATATATAGGAGGCCCCTAAGAAGGGAGCACTCACTCAATCCTGACAGAGCAGGGATGAGGCCAAAAAGAATTCATCACTAGAAAACATCCTAGCCAAGGCTCAAAAGATGAGGAGGTAGTAAGAGCATGTGGGCAGGGGAAGCAGCAAGGACAGAGATATTGGGCTATGTGTCTCAGCTGTGAAAAGACAGCTGTTTTGGCAGGGCAGGATAGAAAGCAGGAAGAGCACAGAGAGAACAGGCCAGAGGTTCGGAGGCCAAATTAAAATTGGTCTTGATTCTGTAAGGATAGGAATTTAGACTTTGCCCTTTTGAGAAAGAAAAATCATTGAAAGATTTCAAAATAGACAATAGGATGATCCTAATTTTTAAGGAACATATTTTAAAACTGCATTCATTTGTTTCATTATGCAAGAGTGATATACATGCCTTTTAGAAGCTGTGGGCAATAAAGGAGGCTGTACAAGCTGGAGGTATGAAGAAGAGCTAATGGGGCCTCCTGGAGTTGTGCAGTGCACAACTTATGAGGCCATATGTGACAACTTTATTCTGAACTCAGAGCATAGAAATGAAAATTTCTTATGCTTCTAACTCCCAATAACATAAATATTTTCATAAGTTTTCTTCCACTTTCTTCTAAGTATGTTGCATTTTTCCCATTCAAAAATTCATCTATTTTAATCATCCATTAATTTAATTTTAAACTTTTTTTAGAGCAGTTTTAGGTTCGCAGCAAAGTGGAGAGGAAGGTATAGAGATTTCCTATATACCTCCACACCCCACACCTTTCCCCACATACACAGCCTCCCCCATTATCAACATTCTCCACCAAAGTGGTACATTTTAGACAATTGCTCAACCTAAATCGACACATCATAGTTACCCAAAGTCTATGGTCTACATTAGGGCTTAGTACTGGTGGTGTACTTTCTGTGGGTTTGGACTAAGAGATATTCTTTATGGAAGACAAACTATGGCAGCAGCAGTTCCAGAGACTTTTGTGGAGTGAGTCAGGACCAGAGGGAGAGAGAATAAATGATAAATTATTGCAATGGATGAGGTCAGACAAGACGAGGGGCTGTACGACTGGAGCCACGAAGATAGAGAGGCAATGGTGGATCTGTTCATGGATTTTTTTTTTTTTTTTTGAGACGGAGTCTCGCTCTGTCGCCCAGGCTGGAGTGCAGTGGCGCAATCTCGGCTCACTGTAAGCTCCGCCTCCCAGGTTCAAGCCATTCTCCTGCGTCAGCCTCTCCCAGTAGCTGGGACTACAGGCGCCCGCCACCACGCCCGGCTAATTTTTTTGTATTTTTAGTAGAGACGGGGTTTCACCGTGGTCTCGATCTCCTGACCTCGTGATCCGCCCGCCTCGGCCTCCCAAAGTGCTGGGATTACAAGCGTGAGCCACCGCACCCGGCCCTGTTCATGGATTAAATGTAGACTCTACGGAGTGGGAGACGTTAATCATTATGCCATCATAGCTAGTGCTTCTCGCTCAGTAAGGTAAGTACTACTAGAAGTTTATTAACTTCTTGGGGCAAAGAGGATGAGTGTTCATGATGCAGTTATCAAATATCTACTATGTGTGAGATCTGATTCATGGTAAAGACATAGAAGATAAATTAGACATGGTTTTGGTCCAATAAGACTTTAGATGAGGCCAGGTGCAGTGGCTTATGCCTGTAATTCCAGCACTTTGGGAGGCTGAGGTGGGTGGCGAGGTCAGGAGTTTGAGATCAGCCCAGCCAACATGGTGAAACCTTGTCTCTACCAAAAATACAAAAACTAGCCGGGCGTGGTGGCAGACACCTGTAATCTCAGCTACTCGGGAGGCTGAGGGAGAAGAATCGCTAGAACCCGGGAGGGGGAGATTGCAGTGAGCCAAGACTGGACCATTGCCCTCTAGCCCAGGTGACAACAGCAAGACTCCATCTCAAAAAACAACAAAAAAAGACTTCAGATGAAGTCTGTTAAATGACCAGTCTGGGCAACATGGTGAAATCTCATCTCTATCAAAAACTACAAAAATTATCCAGGCGTGGTGGCATGTACCCACTACTTGCGGGGGCTGAGGCACGAGAATTGCTTGAACCCAGGAGACAGAAGTTGCAGTGAGCTGAGATGACACTGCTGCACTCCAGTCTGGGTGACAGAGTGAGACCCCATCTCAAAAATATGTAAATAAATAAATAAATAATAAAATGGTCCTTAAAGGAAGAGATATAATCAACAGACTACTGCAAGCCACAAAAAAATGCATTTTTGTCCAACAACAAATGAGAGAGTAAAGAAAATGTGCTATTTATACACAATAAAATACTATTCAGGCATAAAAAAGAATTAAATTTTGTCATTTGAGGCAACATGGATGAGTTTGGAGAACATTATCTGTGGCGAAATAAGTCAGGTGTATAACTGTAAATATCACATATTCTCATTTATATTTAAGGGCTTAAAAGATTGAGCTTGAAGACATAGAGAGTAGAATTGTAATTATTAGAGGTTGGAAAGGAGAGGTGGGTAGAGGACAGGGAGAGGTTGGTTAACGATACATAGTTACAGCTAACTAGGAGGAATAAGCTCTGGTGTTTTTTAGCACTGTAGGGGGAATACGGGTTAACAATCATTTATTGCATATTTTCAAAAAGCCAGAAGAGAAGATTTTGAATGCTCATAACATATAGAAATGATAAATGTTCAAGATGATGGATGTGCTAAGTACCCTGGTTGATCATTACATTTTGTATATATATCATAGTATCACTCTGTACCCCATAGATATGTAAAATTATTTCATATATCTACTAACAAAATAAAATACATTCATTCAAAACAAATTTAGGCTTAATTTAAATAAATACAAAGCACTATTCCAGACAGAATTTCAGATTCTTCAATATCTAATGATGAGGCAATTTATATTACTATAGAAATATTCTTTCTGTTAGTGCTACAAGGACTCTCATCTGATCAATAAAAGATTATTAAATAGTATAATGGATATGTATGGTCACATCAAATAGCCATCAATATGTTAGTATTTTCATGTAATTATAGTTAAAAACAGATGTCTGCAGGATTGTGGTGGATGCCACAGGAACACATTTACAAATGACCCCTGCCAGTCTGTGCCTATGTGGATTATTAACTGGGGTGCATTCCCAGACCATTGCGCTTTCTTGAGGGAAAGGCAGTGAATAGCATCCCTACTGTATTCATTCACAGACATCAGTGTAACTTCTCCGTCCATGAGTTTTTTAAAATCTTTTTACAAGAATTGAGAGCAGAACCTCTTAATGGAACTGTCTTGTGGAATACTTATCCCATAATAATATATTTTATGGAATATCATAGCACAGTGTAACACTCTAAAGGGGTCCAAAGAATCAGATTTGAAAACAAGTCTTCCTTCCTTTTTTCTTTCCTTCTTCTTTGAACATTCAGCCCAAAATCCTGAGTGAGAAAGAATTAGAGGAAGTGTGGGAGGGCTGGAATCAGAACCTTGAGAGGAAAGTGGTCAAGTGAGACAGGAACAGCCTGGCTGGAGGGTACCACCCAGGGGACGAAAGTGACTGAGTGGATGGAAGTGGCTCAGGAGAGGGGAGAGTGCACAGGAGGCAGACGGTCTAGATCAGTGACCCACTGGGGAACGGAAATGATTACAATTAGGGGAACTGAGCAAATAGCAAGCATACTGAAGATAATGAAAGACAAGTTTTGCACTACAGGAGAAGAAAATTACAAATACGGAAAAGGGAAAAAACTAGAATGAAGCCTGTGGTGTTGAATTGGAATTGGGGATGTGAACTCACGGTTTTCTTTCTGTTTGTTTGTTTGTTTGTTTGTTTGTTTGTTTGTTTTTGAGACAGTCTCACTCTGTCACCAGGCTGGAGTGCAGTGGCGCAATCTCTGCTCACTGCCACCTCTGCCTCCCAGGTTGAAACGATTCTCCTGACTCAGCCTCCCAAGTAGCTGGGACTACAGGCACGTGCCACCACGCCCAGCTAATTTTTGTATTTTTAGTAGAGATGGGGTTTCACCATGTTGGCCAGGATGGTCTTGATCTCTTGACCTCTGTGATCTGCCTGCCTCAGCCTCCCAAAATACTGGGATTACAGGCGTGAGCCAACGCACCCGGCCCATGGTTTTCAATATGTAAGTATAGATAGAAAGTCAAGCAAAAATATTAATGCTGGTGGTGGGTGTGTGTAGATATACTTCCAACTCAATTTTGGTTTCTGAATACCATTATTCACTGAAAGGAACAAGGGCTCCTTAGAGAAAAGAGTGATTCAAAGGCTGGACAAAGAAAGTACAAGATGAGCCTGGAATATCTTAAGTGCTCCCAGAAGGCTGAGATTATGTCAAAAAGAAGACAGAAACCAATTTGAAGGAGCTTTGTTTTATTAGACAAATCTGGGGCAATTTGGGTATCAAAATAAATGATGAGAGCAACAGGTTATAACATATTGAATAAAATGATATTCTATACGTTCATACTGACATAAAATAGATGAATAAATAAGTGAGGGGAAGAAAGCTTTTCCTTAGAGTATAATGCCAACTAATAAATGTAAAGTGAACTGTGAATTTGGAAGATTACCATTTGACAAGCATAGTAGAAACAGATGCTAGAAACACGTTCCAATGTTTTTAAGGTATATGCATATAAAATGCTATTGAAGTAAATGGGAGAAATGTAGTGGGAACACCAAGGAGTCAACACTTCACCAACCAATTGAAGTTAACGTCACCTGTAGTGGGACAAAGCTAACTTGTGTGCCAAGTGGAAAAACATCAAATCACTTCTGTGATATCCCAGACCAAAGTGCACAGCCTGAATCTGCTCATGAGGAAACATCAGAAAGATAAACATTAAGGAACATTTTTCAAGGTGTCTTGACACCTTTGAAGGCGTCAAGGAAGCCAGGCATGGTGGCTCGAGCCTGTAATCTCAGCTACTGGAGAGATCAAGGCAGAAGGATTGCTTGAGACCAGGAGTTCAACACCACCCTGGACAACATAGTGAGATTCCATCTTTTTTAAAAAAGCGTGTCAAGGGTTTGAAAGTGAAGAGAAAATTAAGGAAATATTCTACATGGAAAGAGATTGGGAACACGTGATCACAAGGTGTTACAAGTGATTCTTAGTTAGAATGTTTTGCCATTAAAGATGGTGAGGAAACTAAAATAAATGTGAGAGGTTAAGATTGGATGGAAGTACAGTGATTACTTCCTGATTTTGGTTGTGATGTGGCTACACAGGAAAGTGTTATTCATGGGTTGTGAGCACTGAAGGATCAATGCATGTGTCTGCAGCCTGATCTTGGATGATTCAGGAAACAAAGTTTAGACTATTACTGCAACTTTTCTGAAAGTCTGAAATTATTTGGAAATATTAAGAAAACACACACGCTGGATGGGCATGGTGGCTCGTGCCTGTAATCCCAGCACTTTGGGAGGATGAGGAGGGCGGATCACCTGAGGTCAGGATTTCAAGACCAGCTTGGCCAACACGTTGAAACCCTGTCTCTACTAAAAATACAAAAAAAATTTAGCCAGATATGGTGGCGGTCCTCCTGTAATCCCAGCTACTGGGGAGGCTGAGGCAGGAGAATCGCTTGAACGCCAGAGGCGGAGGTTGCAGTGAGCTGAGATCATGCCACTGCACTCCTGTCTGGGTGACATAGGGAGATTCCATCTCAACAAAGAAAAGAAAACACACACGCACACATATATGTGTGTATAGGCAGTGCGTCGGGGAGTGGGTGAGGTGGTAATAAAGCAGCATAATAAAGAAGGATAATCAAAAAGTGATAATGATGAATGTGTGTGATTGGTACATGTGGCTCCATATTCTCTTTATTGTTTTTGTGTTCTTGTAAACATGGACAATTTTTTGAACTTTCTGAACCCCAGTACAATGTGACAAATGTTAACTAAACATATTCAAAGAAGAGTCAATGTGTTCAGCTTCGTGGTATGCATAGAATTGATTTTGGTTAATGGTTTACTACACTTAATAACTTGATGGCTTCTTGCTACCTTTGACACGATAGAGATGGAAGATACAGGTGACCAGCCAGGATATGGGAAGCTTTGTTGTGCTCTTTTGATGAGAAAAGTGCACTCCAGAAACTGGTCACTCATCTACTGTTATTATTCTGGTCCAAGCCACCAGGCTTTTGCTTGAATAACTTTTGCTTGAATTATTATATCTTCCTAAAATTTCTTCTTGTGACTTCTCATCCAATTTTCTTCCCTCTTCACAGTATATTTCCAATAGCGTTGGCAGTAGAATCAAAACAGAACAGAGCCTGGGACTTGTTTGTTCAAAACAATCTATTGGCTCTCCTACTATCCCAGAGTGAAAGGCTATTTTTACATGACCTCCAAGGCTCCACACAGAGGTGGTTTCTGATGTTATTTCCTAACATTCTTATTCTCCTTGCTTCTTCCAGCTGCATTATGAGTTTTTTAAAATTTTGTGGTTTGTTTAACACACAAGTCAGGCTCATGCCTCATGTCTTTGCTTTGGCCACTCTCTTTGCAAGGAACATATTTCCATCAGATATTCTTATGCTCACTTCTTCACTTTCTTCAGGTCATAATTTAAATATTTAATTCGCTGACTATCCTATCTGAAGTTGTACCGTGTAGACTCTTCCTATTCCCTTTTCATACTGTCTATTCAGCTACAACACTTATCACCCTGTGATATATATTTTACTTCTTTATTACATCAAAAGATTCCTAAAAGAAAGTACATGAAAATGAAAATTCTACTTCATTTATACTCATGCAATCTTCTACTAGACTAACTTTCTAGAAAATAACAACAATAAACTCTGGAATAAGTACAAGAAACCTGAAGAGAAGAAAGTGAAAGACAAGGAGATTCTAGGTAGAAGTTGATACATAGAAGAAAAGAATGGCAGAAATCTTTCTTCTTTTCTTTCTTTCTCTCCTTCCTTCCTCTGCTCCTTCCTTCCTTCCTTTTTCTTTCTTTCTTTCTTTCTTCCTTTCTTTCTTTTTCTTTCTCTCTCTCTCTCTTTCATTCTTTCTTTCTTTCTCTTTCTTTTCTTTCTTTCCTTTTTTTTTCTTTTGAGGCAGAGTCTCTCTCACACTGTTGCCCAGGCTGGAGTGCAATGGCGTGGTCTCAGCTCATTGTAACCTCCACCTACTGGGTTTACGCCATTCTCCTGCCTCAGCCTCCTGAGTAGCTGGGACTACAGGCACCCACCACCTCACTCGTCTATTTTTTTGTGTTTTTAGTAAAGATGGGGTTTCACCATGTTAGCCAGGATGGTCTCTATCTCCTGACCTGGTGATCCGCCACCTCAGTCTCCCAAAGTGCTGGGATTACAGGCATGAGCCACCACACTGGGCTTCCTTCTTTCCCTCCTTCCTTCCTTCTTTCCTTCCTTCCTTCCTTCCATCCTTCCTTCCTTCCTTCCTTCCTTCCTTCCTACCTTCCCTCCCTCCCTCCTTCCTTCTTTTCTTTTTTTCTTTTCCTTTCTCTTTCTTTCTTCTTTCTTTCCTTCTTTCTTCTTTCTTTCCTCTCTTTCCTTCCTTCCTTCCTTCTTTTTCTTCTTTCGTCTTCCTTTCTATTCTTTCTTCTTTCTTTCCTCTCTTTCCTTCCTTCCTTCCTTCTTTTTCTTCTTTTGTCTTCCTTTCTATTCTTTCTTCTGCTCTTTCTTTCCCTCCTTCCTACTTTTCATCCTTCTTTCTGTCTCTTTCCCTTTCTTTCTTTTTCCTTCCTTTCCTTCCTTCTTTGTCCCTTTTTCAGCTTTTAATCTGGGAGAACTCTGCATTCTGTGCTGTGTGTCTAACTCTAAACAGCCTAGTTAAAAATAAAAGCACTGAGTTATAATTTTAGCTGCTGCCAAAGAAACAGTATTTGTTTGAGTCCAGCAAAATCAACTACCTTAAGGTTTTTGCAATTTAAGAGAAAAGGCAACCAGTGAGAATAAATCTAAGGTGAACCTGACCTCAGAAACAACAGTAGGACAAAGGGATCCTAATCATGCTAATTGATAAAAAGTAAAATAGGTTTACAAAAAAAGCATGTATCAGCAAAGAAATAAACTATAAAAAGAACAAAATAGAAATTCCAGAAGTGAAAAATACAATATGAAAAATTTAAACGATGAATCGCCTTAGTATCTCCTAATCGCAAATTAGAAACTATACAGGACAGGATCACATAATTAAAAGTGTTAAAAAATAAAAATGACAGAGTAATAAGTCAGAGGACATGAAAATTCTAGTAGAAATTACACAATATGAATTTAAAAAAAGAAAAAGAAAGATTGGAATAAAATATGAACGGGGCCAAGAGCAGTGGCTCACACCTGTAATCCCAGCACTTTGGGAGGCCGAGGCAGGTGGATCACAAGGTCAGGAGATCGAGACCATCCTGGCTAATATGATGAAACCCTGTCTTTACTAAAAATACAAAAAATTAGCCAGGCGTGGTGATGGGAGTCTATAGTCCCAGCTACTCAGGAGGCAGAGGCAGGAGAATCACTTGAACCCGAGAAGCAGCGGTTGCAGTGAGCCAAAATCACACAACTGCACTCCAGCCTGGATGACACAGCGAGAATCCATCAAAAAAAAAAAAAAAAAAAAAAATGAACAGGGCTTTGAAGGCCCATGGGATGATATCAAAATGTCTAACGTGTGTAACTGGAGTCCCAGAAGAAGTTAACATATTTGAAGAAATTAGGTTGAAACTATCTCAAATTTGCTGAAAAACATACATTTACATAGTCAATAAGTACAATGAATCTCAAAGAGGATAAATATGAAGAAAACCTTGCACTGGTGCATCCCAGTCAACCTGCTTTAAAAGAGAGAGAAAATCTTTAAAGTAGCCACACTATAAGCAAGATACTAGTGACTGAAGTGTTGGCTGGCATTTCCTTTGGACCATGGAAGATGGAAGATAACAATTTTAAATTACTAAAAAACAAGCCCAAACAAATTAAACAAAAAACACTGCCAATGATAAATTTTATCTCCAACAAAGATATCTTGTAAGAATGGAAGTAAATAAATATATATTTAGATAAAATAAAACAAAGACAATTTGTTACCAAAAAAATTGTCTTCAAGAAAGGAAGTTCTTTCATTTGAGGAAAAACAATACCAGGTAAAAGCTCAAATCTTCAGGAAGAAATGAAGAGCATCAGAAATGGTAAATATCCAAATAAATGTATAAGGTGATAATTATTAGCTCTTATTTAAAGAAACATATAACTATTTAAATAAAAACGATAATATTGTAATGTGGGGTTTATAATACACTTACCTGTAATATAGATGACAAATACAGATTGAAGAATGGAAAATGTAAGTGGTGAGTACTTACAATGTTTCTATATTTTGCATGAAGTGGTACAATATTAACCACAGAGACTGTGAAAAGTTATCTATTGTTAAACATAGAACAACCATTAAGAAATGCAAATAGGTGGCCTGGCTAGGTGGATCACGCCTGTAATCCCAGCACTTGGGGAGGCCAAGGCGGATGGATCACGAAGTCAGGCGCTCCAGACCAGCCTGGCCAAGACGGTGAAATCTCGTCTCTACTAAAAATACAAAAATTAGCCAGGCATGGTGGCAGGCACCTGTAATCCCAGCTACTCAGGAGGCTGAGGAAGGAGAATTGCTTGAACCTGGGAGGTGGAGGTTGCAGTGAGTTGAGATCATGCCACTGCACTCTAGCCTGGATGACAGAGCAAAACTCTGCCTCAAAAAAAAAAAAAAAAAAAAAAGAGAAATGCAAACAGGCCAGGAGGGGTGCCTCACACCTGTAATCTCAGCACTTTGGGAGGCTGAGGCAGGCAGACCATGAGGTCAGGTGTTCAAAACCAGCCTGGTCAACATAGTGAAATCCTGTCTGTACTAAATGTACAAAATTAGCTGGGTGTGGTGGCCGCACCTAAAGTCCTAGCTACTCAGGAGGCTGAGGCAGGAGAATCACTTGAACCCAGGATGGGGAGGCTGAGGCAGGAGAATGGCTTCAACCCAGGAGGCAGAGGTTGTGGTGAGCCGAGATCGCACCTCTGCACTCCAGCCTGGGCAACAGAGGGAGATTCCATCTCCAAAAAAAGAAAAAAAAAAACAAAAGAAAAGAAAAAAGAAAAAGAAAAGAAAATAATTGGCCAGGCACAGTGGCTCATGCCTGCAATACCAGCACTTTGGGAGGCTAAGGCAGGTGGATCACAAGGTCAAGAGATCCAGACAATCCTCCCGAACATGGTGAAACTCCGTCTCTACTAAAAATACAAAAAATTAGCAGGCGTGGTGTCACACACTTATAGTCCCAGCTACTCAGGAGGCTGAACCAGGAGAATCGCTTAAACCCAGAAGGTGGAGGTTGGAGTGAGCTGAGATGGCGCCACTGTACTCCAGCCTGGATGACAGAGCAAGACCCCATCTCAAAAAAAAAGAAAATGCAAATGATTATAGTCAAAATGTGAATGATTAGAATGTTAAAACAAGACTTCATTTAATTACGAAGAAGGCAGCAAAAGAGAAACCAAAGGACAAAAACTACAAAAAGAACAAGAAAACAAATAAAATGATAGACACCAATCCAACCAGATCATTATTTAATGTATGAATATCATTTTAATTAAGTTTAATTAATTAACTTATTTAATGTAATGTACAAAAATATCAAAATAAAAGGCAACAATTGTCAGGATGATTAAAATTCAACAGACACAACCATAAACTATAAGAGATATATTCAAATTATACAGACACAGAGAAGCTGAAAATAAATGGATGGAAAAAGATCTTTCATGTAAATAGTAGAAAAAGGTTAGGTTAGGCCAGGCGTGGTGGTTCATGCCTGTAATCCCAGCACTTTGGGAAGCCGAGGTGGGCAGATTACGAGGTCAGGAGATCAAGACTATCCTGGCTAACACAGTGAAACTCCGTCTCTACTAAAAATACAAAAAAATTAGCCGGGTGTGGTGGTGGGTGCCTGTAGTCCCAGCTACTCAGGAGGCTGAGGCAGGAGAATGGCGTGAACCTGGGAAGTGGAGCTTGCAGTGAGCTGAGATTGAGCCACTGCGCTGCACTCTAGCCTGGGCAACAGAGCGACACTCCGTCTCAAAAAATAAATAAATAAAAATTTTTAAAAAAGATAAGACCATAGATAAGTAAAACAGAGAACAGATAAATATTTTAGGTTCAATGAATCTAAAAGCTGATTATTTGTAATGAATAAGAAAATTGATAAACCACTACCTAGACTGATGAAGAAAAAATGAGAAAGAAATAACCAATATCATGAATAGAAGAGGAGTTATCAGTACAGATCATAGAGACATTGAAAATAAAATAAGTAAGACAGTATTACAGACAACTTGATGCCAACAAATTGGACAGCTGAGAAGAAACAGAAACACTCTTTGAAAAATATAACTTAGCAAAACTAATAAAGATGAAACAAAATCTGAAAACTCTATATCTAGCAAAAATATTGCTTTTGTTGTCAAATTCCTTCTGAAAAAGAAAAGTCCAGGCCCAGGTTGTTTCAGAGGTCAGTTATATAGTATACTTAGTGAAGAATTAAAGCCAATATTATATTGAATTTTTTTTGAAAATGCAATACCAGGAAAGCACTCTTATTTTATGGGGCTGGAATGACAAAGACTTGACAATAAATTAATAACATTGAAGCCTAATATTCATTATGAAAAATACTGTAAAATTCCTTAACACAATATTCATAAATCCAGTAGTATATATAAAAGATAATATATCATGCCCAAGTAAGGTTACCCTGGGAATTCAAATTTACTCTACCATTTGAATAATGATCAACATAATTTACCATAATAACAAGGTGAAAAGAACATTTATATATTTTTCCAATAGACGTGGAAAATACACTTGACAAACTTTAACACTCATTTATGAAAAAGTCCTCAGCGAACAAGGAATCCAAGCAAATACTCTCAATCTGTAAAGTTGAAATTATGAAAAAGAAATACATTACAGTTAAAGGTTTAATATTGAACAGTTTCTTCCTCCATTTTGGAACAAGGCAAAAATGTTTACTTTAACCACTAGTACTCAAACATTACACCCAAGATACTAGCCATTTCAATAAGGCAAGACAAGCAAAAAAGAAAGAAAGAAAGAAAAAGAAACACATAACAAAGTTGAAAAAGAGGTAAGTACAATTATACAATTACTCTATTTAATGAAAAGATTATTTACCCACAAATTGAGAAATCTACAAAGAATTTGTAATATAAATGTTAATTTAAAAATTGTATGTGTAAATATTCGCAGCACACAATTAGAAAAAAGAAACATAAAAATTGTATTTATAAAACAGTTAAAACTTACCTAAAATTTCAAAATACTTAAGTGTGCACTGTAACAGAAAGTATGCAAGTCATCTACACTGAAAACTACAAAACATTGCCGATAGAAAACAATGAAATAATAAATGCTGAAATATATCATGTTTACTGATTGGAGGATACAATATTGTTAATATGTCCATTATTCTCAAGCTGATCTGCTAATTCAATGCTTTGTCAATCAGAATCCCAGTAGTCTTATTTTTTGGAGGAATTGGCCAAACTGGTTCTAAAAATATATAGGGAAATGCAAAAGACCTTGACTTGTCAAAATAATCTTGAAAAAGAACAAAATTAGAGGGCTTACCCTTTCTGATTTCGATATTTACTTTATAGCTGTGGTAATTACTAGGCTTTTTTTTTTTTTTTTTGAGACGGAGTCTTGCTCTGTCACCCAGGCTGGAGGGCAATGGCGCCATCTCGGTTCCCTGCAAGCTCCACCTCATGGGTTCACGTCATTCTCCTGCCTCAGCCTCCCGAGTAGCTGGGACTACATGCACTTGCCACTACGCCCGGCTAATTTTTTTTGTATTTTTAGTAGAGACGGAGTTTCACCATGTTAGCCAGGATGGTCTCAATCTCCTGACCTCGTGATTCACCCGCCTCAGCCTCCCAAAGTGCTGGGATTACAGGCGTGAGCCACCGCGCCTGGCCATTACTGCTTTTGTAAAACAAAATTAACTCTAAAACTGCTTAGTGGTATGACCTTAGCCAAATTCCTTGGGATATCTAAACTCAGTCTTCTTATCTATGAAAGGCAAATAATACTTGGGACAGTGTTGGTCCCAGACTTGATGCTAAAGAAATAAATATTAGTAAGTCAGTGTGGCGATTCCTCAGGGATCTAGAACTAGAAATACCATTTGACCCAGCCATCCCATTACTGGGTATATACCCAAAGGACTATAAATCATGCTGCTATAAAGACACATGTTTATTGCGGCACTATTCACAATAGCAAAGAGTTGGAACCAACCCAAATGTCCAACAACAATAGACTGGATTAAGAAAATGTGGCACATATACACCATGGAATACTATGCAGCCATAAAAAATGATGAGTTCGTGTCCTTTGTAGGGACATGGATGAAACTGGAAAACATCATTCTCAGTAAACTATCACAAGGACAAAAAACCAAACACCACATGTTCTCACTCATAGGTGGGAATTGAACAAGGAGAACTCATGGACACAGGAAGGGGAACATCACACTCCGGGGACTGTTGTGGGGTGGGGTTAGGGGGGAGGGACAGCATTAGGAGATATACCTAATGCTAAATGACGAGTTAATGGGTGCAGGAAATCAACATGGCACATGGATACATATGTAACAAACCTGCACATTGTGCACATGTACCCTAAAACCTAAAGTATAATAATAAAAAAAAAGGTATTAAAAAAATTGACATTTGGGGGAAATTTTTGGTATGTATACATATATGTACCTTATGGTTGTATAGCACTTGAAAATTTTCAAAGCATTCTCATAAATGCTACACTGGATTTTGAAGAGATATTGAAAATACGTTTCAGAAATCAATACTACTCGTATGTTATAAGTGCAAGACACTGATAAGGTTATTTATATTGTGAGGGTTATAAAATAACCATAGCACAGGACAGTGGTGAAATGCCTTACATTTGTTTTGAATATTCACTTTCTTTTTTTTTTTGAGACGGAGTCTCGCTCTGTAGCCCAGGCTTGAGTGCAGTGGCTTGATCTCCGCTCACTGCAAGCTCCGCCTCCCGGGTTCACACCATTCTCATGCCTAAGCCTCCCGGGTAGCTGGGACTACAGGCACCCACAACCACGCCTGGCTAATTTTTTGTATTTTTAGTAGAGATGGGGTTTCACCGTGTTAGCCAGGATGGTCTCGATCTCCTGACCTCGTGATTCACCTGCCTCCGCCTCCCAAAGTGCTGGGATTACAGGCGTGAGCCACCGCGCCTGGCTGAATGCACTTTCATGTTCTCTGAATTTCCACCCTCATTCCAGCCCATGCAGAACAAATACACATTCTCATCCTCAGATGCTTTCATTGTCCTTAATATACATTTCCATTATTGTTATAATCTCATAAACAATGTTTACTTTTCATGCTAGACCATGTGATCCTTGAAGTCATCCATTGCATTTTTTCCATCTCTTATCCCTGCAGATCATCTTGACATTGGGCACATAACAGGTGCTGGAGTGAATTAATTGTATGTCTCATTAAGCCCACCCATGTTGATATGAACACCAGTAATAACTGTATTGTGTAATATCGGTGTTACCAAACTTGTTATTGATGAGAAAATGCATGTTCAACTGAATGACCAAGAGACAGCAGGCACAAGGAGCAGGAGAAGGTGCTGGGTCTTGTGGCTCGTCATACTAACTCTATGAGCATCATTTACCATGCTGGAAAGAACCATCATGGGAACTGAGGTGAGTCAGAAAAGGCCTCCTATATTCTGAGGGAGGAAGGTCTGAGCTTGCTGTGTGTGGTACTTCACTGCCCTGGTGATATTGAATTTCTACTAGGGATGGAAGGTGTTGAGGGCCACAATGGCTCAAAGTCCTTCATTTTTGCATGGAGTAGTGGTGGTTAGTTTTACAGCATTTAGATTAGGAAATTCTGGAATTTCAGCAAAGTGAGAATTACTTTGAGCATGAGATTCTCTGCCTTCTTACAAGATTGCTATGTTACAAGGGATCAGGTATGCAAACATAGTTTTAAGATTATTTAGAGGCACATAATTATAAATAAAGGTGACTACCAATATCTGTACTACTCACAAAACAATTTCCCAAGTTGCTGGAGAATACCAGGAGGGTTAGACCAGTGACCCAGCTAACTCAGTGTCTGCAGTTTTTCATGATTCTCTGAGGGACTATTAGATAAAAGTATGTTGTAATCTCTCTCCTTGACATGAAACTCGGAAACCTAAGAATGCTCATAGCATACTTGGCTTATACCTATCATCTCTCAAATAAATTAACCAGGCAATATTTTACTTCTTCAAATACGTTAGTAATTCTGATGATGAAACTTATTTTTAGAGAAGTTTAATTTATAATAATGCACATTTTGATGATTAATTCCTCTTCCTCCTTGATTTAAAAGTAAGAAGATAATACATATGATTTCAAAGGCTTTAGACATATGAATAATCCACTCACCTTGGCTCACTGACACAATAAGCAGCAGAATTGTATTGTATGGATCATTGGCATGGCCGATGATAGCACCTCCTGTGGAGCTATTGTGGTCCACCTTGTGGAAGGCGGCTTCCTCACTTTAAAAGTAATGCCCTCTAGGTGGTCCCTGATCCAGAATGTGTCTCAAAGAACAATAGAAAACCATGGATTGATTCTGACATTTTTTATTCCATTGTGATCATCAGAAATTTCTAAAATTCAACTCACCCTATTAGAATTTCATAGCCCATAATAGATATGCATTTGAAGCAGTTCTGTTGAAAACTCATATTATTCAGCTTTCCCTTAAATGCACATAAAAAACTAAATAGAGAATAGCTGTTATATGACACACAAATATTTAATTTGAAAACTCAATTCTCAAGGTTAAAAGATCAATGACAACAGCAAGAAAAATTACCCTGTGTTTCTCCATGTATATTATCAAATATAAAATCATCTACCCTGGTTGTCACACTAATAATTTTCACATAATAAGTTTGGGAAATTCTACCTCAGTCCTTCTCAAAATGTGGTTTGTAGAGCAGCAGCAGTAGCACCTGGAAACTTGTTCAAATTCAAATTCTTAGGCCCCATGGTAAGAAATTTTAAACCAGAAACCTTGATTGTGGAGCTCAGTAATTTGTTCCAACAAGGCATCCAGATGGCTTTACTGATTTTCCTTCCACCCAAATAAATGTTCACATTGGAATTTCTAGAAATTGCAATTGTGTTACATTACATGAAGGAAGGGACTTTGCATATGTGACTAAAGGGTATGGACCTGGATTATCTGGATGGGCCCAATCTAATCCCGGAAGCCCTTAAAGGTGGAGGACTTTCCCTGGCTGGAGTCAGAGAGATGCAATAGAAGAGTAAGCAGGGGGCTTGCAAAAGGAGAAGGCAGAGAGAGTCTAAGTGGGAGAGTATTCAAAGCACCCCTTCATTGGTTCTAAGATGCAGTGGGCCACATGCAAGAACTAGAGAGAGTCCTGGAATAGTTAAGGCTAGATCCCCAGGTGACAACCAGCAAGGAAATGAGGACCTCACTCCTACAACACAGAACTGAATTCCACCAACAATTTGGATGAGCTGAGAGGTGGATTCTTCCTCAGAGCCTCCAAAAAGAAGAAAGCCCTGGCAACACCTTGATTTCAGGCTCATGAGACTGGAAGCGGAGGAACGAGCTGAGCCACACTCTGCCCAGACTTCTCACCCTCAGAAACTATGAGGTAATGAATTATTTATGTGTATGTTAATCGGTTAAGTTTGTGATGACTATTATGTCAGCAATACAAAATAAATACCACACTCAAGTTTGAAAACCACTGCTGTGCATAATCACTAATTATCATTATCATTTATTCTATTGATGGCATACAGTTGGAACCACATGGATGAAAAATATTTCCTTGATCGACATGCTTATTCATGCCAGCTTCTGTATAAAGTAAGAATATAGCACAGCACAGCACGTGGAAATCATGGTTAGTCCCATTCTTTAGGAGTTCTGATGTTTATAAACATTTAACTGAGATAGACCTGGGGCTAATGACAGATCCATCTTCTTTCTAAATGTGCTACTTGGTTAAATTTATTTAAGCTTCCTATTTTTTTATTTTTTTTTTAATTTAATTTAATGTTTTCTTTTTGAGATGGAGTCTCGCTCTGTCACCCAGGCTGGAGTGCAGTGGCACGATCTCAACTCACTGCAAGCTCCGCTTCCCCGGTTCACGGCATTCTCCTGCCTCAGCCTCCCGAGTAGCTGGGACTACAGGCATCCGCCACCACGCCTGGCTAATTTTTTGTATTTTTAGTAGAGACAGGGTTTCACCATGTTAGCCAGGATGGTCTTGATCTCCTGACCTCGTGATCCGCCCGCCTCTGTCTCCCAAAGTGCTGGGATTACAGGCGTGAATCACTGCACCTGGCCTTTAAGCTTTCTTTAGTAAGAATTCTCTTTGTAGAATGAGGTAGCAATACCCACCCAAGAGAATTGCTTGGAGGATAAAATAGATAACATGTACAATAAACCTGAAATTTATTTGGTACTCAATAACGACCAGTTCTTTCTGTAAGAGCAATCGAAACCACATTTTGGAAGCAGAGATAACCAGTAAAGATCATTGTCTCAGGTCTGTCTTCTCAGAAGCAGAGTTGGAGATGGGTTCTTGAACATGTGATTCATTTCAGGACAGACTATAACGGAAGCATATTAGGGCAGGAGAGATAAAGATGTGGAATCGAGGGGAAACAAATGTCACCCTCTTCCCACGGGGAAAGCTTCACAGCACAAACTGGAGTCAGGGCCAGCCATTGGCTCAGCAGTCATTGGACTTGGAAGGGGAGAAAAGCCAATTATCTGGGGAAAAGGCCGCTGTGCATTGGGAGCAAGCAACACTCCCAGCAGCAGGTACCCCAGGCACAAAAGAGTATCTGTGTCCGACACTAACAACCCACAACAATTATTCCATTTCCAAATTAAGTCTCTGGCTTGTTTTTCACTTGAGGGCCAAAGCCAGCAGGTATCACTCGACTCTCTGCCTTGTGCAATGCATAGCTTCAGCAATGGAAAAAAATTTTTTTTTTTGAGATGGAGTTTCGTTCTTGTTGCCCAGGCTGGAATGCAATGGCATGATCTCAGCTCAGTGCAACCTCTGCCTCCCAGGTTCAAGCGATTCTCCTGCCTCAGCCTCCTAAATAGCTGGGGTTACAGGCATGTGTCACCATGCCTGGCTAATTTTTTTTGTATTTTTAGTACAGACGGGGTTTCTCCATGTTGATGAGGCTGGTTTTGAACTCCTGAACTCAGGTGATCCACCCGCCTCGGCCTCCCAAAGTACTGGGATTACAGGTGTGAGCCACTGAACCTGGCCAGCAACGGAATTATTACAACTCCATCTGCCTAATGGCTCTGCCTTTCCCTCTTTGCTTATGAGTTTTAGCCATCAATCACCCATATGGAGATCTAGATTTGTATGGAGTGGCAGTCTCTGCTAAAATAGTTTTATTTTTCCGTGGAAAGTTATGGCTGGAAGCATTCTGTGATAATTCTGTTGCCAGTCTTTAGAAACCAATTACAAAATGCATTGATTCATTGATTATTTAAATTAAGAAAGAAAATAGAATACAGCTTTCTTTTTCCTACCTGGTGAATTTGATCTTTATTTTAAACTCATCTTCCTCATCCCACAGTGATTGTCCAATGTCATTCTGCTTCATTCTGCCTGGAAAAATATAGTTCATTAGATACCCACATTTAGACCTCTAGTGGAAACGTCACATTAAATGTAATATGAGAATACTGTATAAAATTATACAATAGGATATTTTTCCTCAATGTTTCTCCAGCCCCCATCTGTGCCACTTTATTCATATTATATAACCCACTAATTTGCTAGGTTTGCCAAAAATTCTGTTAACCTTTATTTCTTTCTGTAGCACTGTAAGTTTTGAACTTTGCCTGTTAATTCAAACTGGTCTTAAGTCATATACTTCCTGCACTCTAAAAATAGATTATCTAATTCAAACTAATGTGTTAATGGCTGTGAAGTTTCAGTGCATTATTTCAAAGAGATAGCATCTGTATTTGCCACTTTCCATTACCTCAAAGCATTACAGTTATGAGAATCACAAGTATTACAAAGACCTCTGAGTGAGATATAGTTAAGTGGACTAATGCTCAAATCATAACATGTGAGTGATTTTCCTTTTTTTATTTATTCAAGAAATACATATTCTAGGTATTTTCCTAGTTCATTTAAAGACTCTGGGGGCCAAAGAATTTGATAATCATATAAAGGAAAACAATGGCCCTTTCTTAGATCAGGCAATGGTGGTATTAGATATTTTCTGAAATCTAAAATAATGTTCCAATATATGCAATGACAAATGTCAGTCACACTAAGCAGAATCAAACAGTTAATTTCAGAAGGAGCTTTTAGAAGGGAATGCCAAAACAATTCCCAGGTCATCACATCTCTCAAAATACCTTCACAGTGATTGCTAGAATTATAACCTGTGGTTACTGTAGGCATCTTTTTTGACACTTAGCACAGGAATAGTGTGGTGCCACTGATGAAAACACCACCTCAAATCTGCTTCTCAATCAGTGCTGTGCTGGATTTCTATGGAATCACGTCAGTTTTAGGAAAAGCATATCTTTCAGCTGTTGAGATGAAACTAATTAATGTAATGCCTAAAACTTGGAAGGGAGTGAATTCTATGTCCTCTGGTGTCTTTTCTTTTTTAAGGAGTTGGCATCAATTACTTCTGGTAAATTTTAAACCAAATTGTGAAATTTTGATAATAAATTTTTTCAAGCAATTATTAAAATATCAGAGACAAGCAGTATGCAATAGGAAAATTTTAAGGAGAATAATATTGTCATAGATAAAGTCCACACCTAGTGATTTAAATATCTTATTACCATATTGACTATTTCAATGGCATTTTGCAATATTTTTCAACAATACAGAGAAGCAAAATGCTTTAGTCAATAACATTGTTTAACAAGAGTGTTACTGGATGGAAAGTCTTGACTGGAGTTGTCCGGGTTTTTGGCGAATTGAATAAAGAATTGAACAAAATGCACAAACAAAACAACAAAACAAGCAATGAAAGCACAGGCTTATTGAAGTGAAAGCACACTCCACAGAGTGGGGTGTGCTTGAGCAAGCAGCTCAAGTGTCTGGATTGCAATGTTCTTTAGGGTTTTCCTTAAGCTAAAAGAGTTTGGTAACATCCCTAGGTACCTTTTAGTGGCCTCCAGTTGGTTACACCCTATGTGAATGAAGGATTGGCCTGTGATCAATCAGAGGTATTTCTCATTTTTGATGTAGGGGAGAGGAGGTTTTGTAGAGGGAGGAACCTCTGGCCCCTTGTCACTTGGGCATGGAAAAGTGGGGTTTTCCTTTTGGTCTAGTTTCAATAAATCAGCTGCAGGTTGGCCTTAGGCTCCCTGTCTCCAGAACCTATTCTGCCTCAGGAGCATTTCAGAAAAAAAAAAAAACAGTTAAATGAGAACTTAATTCTGTGAGACTGGTATTTTATGAAAAGAGTGGTAAACTAGTCAAGTAAGTAGCTGGAAGTTATGCAGGTGCAAATGAAATCGCTCTTATGAGATGGATCCCAAATGTGTACAGAACACTATTATCTTCATAATGTTCTCAATATTGACCACAAATAGCACAGAACAGTTAGGTGGTTTCAGAACTGTATGTATTCAGTCAACCACCATTTGGCTTATCTTTCTGAAGTCAAAATACTGTTGAGGTTGTTAGCTTCAGGGCAACTAACTTCATCCCCAAGTACAGTGATGGAAAAGGTGAATTGAGTATTGAATCCCTACGATCTTCTCTTGTGGTAATCTTTAGAGAGCTGAGATGATCTGGATAGGTGTTTAGATATTTCATTTTATGTAGTAAACATATGCTGTCATGAGTCATGTTTTATGATGTTATAGACAAAAAAGAATGCTTAAATGTCATTTATATGATACAAAATTTATTTGATTAAAAATCTTTATTGGTATGCCCAGGTATGCTAACACAGGGAACCACCTAGAACATGTTCAGTGCAAGTGGCAGACTTCCTGAATGCTCACCAAATATCCAGCTGGTTGCCTCGTTGTTTCTACCTCCTTTGTAGGAAGCCCTCAGTGATATAATGAGTTCCAGTCAGTAAAGTGTCATTGGAAGTGACCTGTGTCCCCTGGGAGCAGAGGGGTGGGTAAGAGCCAGTGTACCTCTTAGGTGTTTCTTATGCCCTTCTGCACTGGCTTCGGAGTCTACATGTTCCAGAAGACATCATCACAGAAATATGGAGGAACCCTTGCCAAATACCATCAAATGGTGAGAGAGTTGAGAAACACACATATGGCTCTAAGCCACTGAAACTTCATGGCCTGTGTGTAGAGCTAAGACAGGCTATTCTGACAAATATTAAAGTGAATGAATCAAGTTATAAGGAGAATATAGCAGGTTTTGTATAATCTAAGTTTAAAAATGTCCTTAAAGCATAGATATAAACCTGATGATAGTGCTGACCATGAGTCTGTGGAAAGCCAGGGATTAAGAGTGGAGGCAATCAAGGGCCAATGAGGAAGAAGATGAGAGACTTCCACTTTTACTTTTATACAAACCAGTTAATGTTGTCTTCTTTTGTGATGAACACAATTTACTTTAATATATTTAACCTATATTTTTACTGAGAAGAACTTGGATTTTATTTATTTACATTTTTTAAATTTGTAATTATTATGGATATAAAATAGGTGTACATTTTTGTGGGGTACACGTGAAATTTTCATACCAGCATACAATGTGTAATGATGGAGGCCGGGTAATTGGGTTATCCATTACCTCAAGCATTTTTCATTTCTTTGTGGTAGGGACATTACAATTCCACTCTTTTAGTTATTTTCAAATACACCACACATTTTAGTTACCTATAGCTGCCCTATTGTGCTACCAAACACTAGGTTTTCTTCCTTCTGTCTACTGTGATTTTGTGCCCTTTAACCAACCTCCTTTCATCTCCCTCCCCAGTTCTCTCCCCAGCCTCTGATAACCATCATGCTACTCTCTATCTCCTTGAGTTCATTTTTTTTAATCTCCCACATATGAGTGAATACATGTGATACACTTAATCTATTTCAACAGAGCTCCTCATCGCCATTATTATAATAGTAAAAATGCAAATATTATCTGACTAAATCATGCATTTCAGATGCAAGGGATTAGAAGCTTTCTGTATTTAAAAGGTCCAAGCAGAATTAAATAACTTGATGAACGAAAACTAGATAATGTCTACAAATAACAGAAAACTTAACCAAGAAACAGAATACTGAGACTTTGAAAAAAATGTTTTAGGTCATTCCAAAACCATTAGAATACTTGAGTGTCTATAAATTCAGAAAGAAGGTGCATTTCCTGAGCCTTAACAGAGACAAAGAAGTTTTTCAAAACCATAACCCAGGCTAAGAGCAGTGAATGGCTCTGTTGCCTAAATGGCTCAGTGTTTAAATAATGAAAATGAAAATCTGTTTTAGATTTTATGTTCCTAAAACTCAGGTTTTGAAAATTCCAAAAAGCATGTGAGGCCAAGAAGAAAATGCACACATGTTTGTCTAGGAAAAAATAAATGAAATGGCTTGTTCCATCTTTACACTTGAAGAATTCCCAAAATTCAGAGGGAATGGGCACAGTTGTTTATTCTAATATTGTGGCTCACAGTGGTTTTATGAGGAGAAGCCGGGCATTTATAGGAGTCTTGACTCAAGTCTCTTTAAGGAGCATTTATTTGCCAAGCTGCGGAGGTTTTTTTTCTGTTTCTTTCTAACATTAGGGTTGAGAAATACATGTTTGGGCTTTTACTTTCATTAGGTCTCATTGTATTTTGTTGTTTTTAGCAAAACCCAATATGCACTTTTACCCCTTGTAAAACTTAGATTCTCTCTATTTTAAAGATTTGCTAATTTACCCCACTTAACTGATTTCAAAAATGTTTTACACACCTAATTGACTTTTAAGAAATGATTTCAACCCCAGAATAAAATGTAACCAAAGTCAAGGTAATTCTGATTTCATAAACTGTATCATTAGTATCATTACCCTTTGAAATTTGGATATGGAAATGGACTTCTAAGCTAGAAGAATCATGCCTTGGCTCCCTTTCAGGAGTGCTAGGAAATACAGAATGATTTGATTTCCTGCAGAGAAAGTTGTCTCCATTTTGGTTGATATTCAATCCCTTATTCTGGTGGAGAGAACTGTGCATCTCTGAAAAGCCTGATTTTGAATCAGATGCAGTGACAAGATTAACCTTTGTGTTGTCTCATTTGAAGAAGAAGTGAGAGTATTCTGTGTATGGGAAATGGCTAAATTGATGTTTTGTGAAATGAAGAACCAACTTTTGCAGAGACTAATGGCAGAACCACAAACCTAATTTCTATTCTGGGGTATGAAACTCATCTACATTTTCTGTAGCTTCTTTCATTCCAAGCATCCAAAGTACTATATGAATGAAAATTCAATAACTAATCATGTTAGCATTCTCTGAACATTCATCAGCATTGATAAAAATGAAATATGATTAAAGTATTTAACATTTAAAAGTAATTAATGCATGGTTTTGGTATTAAATAGACTGAGCTGAATATTAAAAGTTAATATTAAAAATAAAATATAAATGTTTCCCAATTTAATAATTTCAATTTGTGATATTAAGATATGCATGCACTCTTTTGTAATTGTTACAATCACAGTGTTCTCATTCCATTTATCTTGCATTTTAACTTACTCTATCCTGTACATCTTTAAAATTTCCACACATCTCTCATCATTATAATTTACTGTCATTGAATGTCATTCTGTCAAACGTTTCTGTTATTTTAAATCCATTATTTGATATTAACTAGGAATTATTCCACGACAGATAGAAGCTATGGGTTCCTCTTCATTGGATAACCTAATTCCCATTTTCATTCCTAATTATGTGGATAAAGTAAACATTTTAAAGGGAGAAGATTACTTTTCCAACTAATTCAAAGCTTGTTTCATTTTTCTCGTTTTCCATCATGGAAACCACAAAACAAAGTCTGACTTGGGCTATTCTCTTAATGAAAAGAGGCGACCTTAGTCACTCAGGAATCTAGAAGTTCTACGGTATTGTAAGGCTCCTCACAGCAACACAAAGCGAACCATGACAACACGTCTGATGTTGCTTCACCTTCAATGTTTCTCACCTACTTACAGATTTTAAACACTACAGGTTTTTTTGCTGTGGTTATCAGTGCCCGTTTCTTACACCAAAGAAAGTGAACTGTGCTCTTGAGGTGCTGGGATCTGACAGATGCAATCACAGCAGAAGGGCCCTAGATCATTGAACCTTTCAGTGAATGTCACCTAGCTTCACTTCTCTCCTTCCGTTAAGGTAAGGCAATCTTGCAGAAGGCAGACACTTCATTTTTGTGGTTTTAGAATGAAATCAAATCCAGAAACATAATGTTTTTAATTAGAAGGAAACTACATTTTCGACACAGAATTTGATTTTATATTAACCACACATTCTAGTATCTCACTGTATTTGTGAGACTCCAGGATAGGCTGATTGTCCCAGATAGAGCTCGCCATGTGCCCACATCTCCTACCTTTGGCATTTGTACATTACTGCTACAATGCACAATCAACAAGGCAGTGTGCTTTTGCCAGAGAGGGTCCTGTCTTTTCCCTCTGCATCCCAAATGATAGCCCTCTAAGATGGAAATGTGAGGTTTCTCATTAATTAAAGGTGGCACTTATCATCTATATCCCCTCATTGTAGTGTGTCACTTCAGCGGCTGTCCTAGCCTAGGAAGGGGAACAGCCGCAGCCAAGCAGGACCTGTGCTGGAACCCTGCAGAGATGCTGAGCACCGTGAAGCCTTCAGGGTAACTGTGTTTTGGCTCTGTGATTCACTTTGGTTGTACAGCTAGATTATTTGTTCTCTGGCCCAATAAACCAAAGACAAAAAACTCAGGGCAAAATAAGACTGATTGAAAGAGAAACCAGATGCTCAAACCCTGCTGCACACTCACCTCCTATTTCCTCCCAGGGCATGTTTTGTGAATGTAATTTTTGTTTGCTTGTTTTGATTCATTTTATTTCAAGTCTTTAATGTGTTCTTGTTTATTTTTCATTTTTAGATTTGGGGTTCATGCGCACGTTTGTTCCAGGGCGATATTGTGTAATACTGAGGTTTGGGCTTCTACTGAAGCCATCTCCCAAAGTGTGACCATGGTATCCAATAGCTAGTTTTTCAATCCTCTCCCCTCTCACCCTTCTCCCTTTCAAAGTCCCAAGTATCTGTTATTTCCACCTTTATGTCCATGCATACCCATTGTTTAGCTGCCCCTTATTAATGAGAACACGTGGTATTTAATTTTCTGTTTCTATTTCACTTAGGATATTTCACTGCAGCCCCATCCATGTTACTGCGAAGGACGTGATCTTATTCTTATTTACGGCTGAGTAGTATTCCATGGTATATATGTATTACATTTTCTTTTTCACCAGTCTACCATTGATGGGTATTTAGGTTGAACCTATAACTTTGCAATTATGAATAGTGCTGTAGTAAATATACAAGTGCAGGCACCTTTTGATAAAATGATTTCTTCCCCTTTGGGTAGATATCCAGTAATAGGATTGCAGGGTCAAATGGTAATTCTATTTTCAGTTCTTTGAGAAATCTCCATAGTGTTTTCCTTAGGGGTTAAACTAATTTACATTCCCTCCAACAGTGTCTAAGTGTTCCCTTTTCTCCATACCCTCAACTACATGCTATTTTTTGACTTTTTATAATAGGCATGTGAATACAATTTTAATATAAAAATAAAATGGCCAAGTGTGGTGGCTCATGCCTGTAATCCCAGCACTTTGGGAGGCTGAGGCTGGCGGATCACGAGGTCGAGAGATCGAGACCATCTTGGCCAACATGATGAAATCCCATCTCTACTAAAAATACAAAAATTAGCTGTGCATGGTGGTGCGCACCTGTCGTCCCAGCTGCTCAGGAGGCTGAGGCAGGAGAATCACTTGAACCTGGGAGGCAGAGGTTGTGGTGAGCCGAGATCATGCCACTGCACTCCAGACTGGTGACAAAGCGAAGACTCCATCTCAAAAAGGAAAGAAAAAGAAAAGAAAAGAAAATTAATGCATGGTTTTTATATTAAATTGATTGAGCTGAATATTCACAGTTGTTTTTGCTAGTGATAAGAGAGCAGCTATGGAGCAACAGAGGGCTCCCCCAGAGCGTGCAGGAGTGAAATATCTATCAGCAAAACATTATCTGATCTTTAGGCTTTTGCCTATCTTTATTTGACAGTGCATACACAATGGGTGGAGTCAGGCTCTGAGTACAGACCAGGAGAAACCTTCTTAAATCATCTTGGCACCATTTGATAATTTCCTAAATTATTACCAGTGCAGCATAGTTTCTGCATTGGAATAAAAAGAGGATAATACCTTTAGACTCTGGTAAGCCTTAAGGTAGAGTCTTGCCTGGTCAGCTCAGAAATCATTAACCGACAAGGGAGAGAAATCTCTAATAGAAGACAAATGTGGTCAAGTTCACAGATTTTACCTTGAGGAATAATTCATATGATTAATCATATCTAATTAGAGTCCACTATAAGATGCCAAAATAATTGTATTACTACACAAGAAATGTAACTTTATATTAAATAAGACAAATAATATGAACCCTTTAAGTACATTTACCAAACTCTGATAATAGTAATAAAATAAAAATAACAAGGCTTTTGAAATATGATAACCTAGACTTAACTTTTAATTAACATTCAACAAAGGGTTATGAGAGATGAACTTAAATTTTACCTCTTCTAATTAAACCTGTGTGACCTTGGTAAGACACTTAACGTCTGTAAAGCTCATCTGCCTCATACATGCTGGGGATAATGGTGTGTGCTTTATAGGATTGTAGTGAGGATTAAATGAGATACTGAACCCAGAAACAACTGTACATGGTAAAGCCCTAGTGAATGCATACAAATCCTAATTTATAACAAACCATGATACAACCTAAGAGAAGGTATATACTAAGAAAAATCAAAGCAGTGAAATAAAGTAAGGACAAATTATTCACAAATTCCACTGCTCCACATCAATACTCTACCCATCCTCATATTAAGTGATTCTGATTAATTTACACTGTCTTCGTATCCAACCCCCACTGCTTTTCAAAAGTTAATGTAGTCCAAAATCAGTTTTAAATCATTATTTTCCTGAGTAAGCAACTCGATGAGTCAACCCTAAAAGGCTGACATTTCGTTTGTTTACACAGGACGGTTTTCAAGACCATTACAGCATTTTTAAAAGGCTGAGTTTCCTTTTTGTTGATGTATTGACAGCGTAATGCATCCAATGGTTTTGTAGATTGCCTTTCTACTCACACATTTTCCTTTTCTAAATTTAATATGGATTTGATTCTTCTTTATCTTTCAGTGTTTTTCTATAGAAAAGGACCAATATACTTTACAAGAAGATGCTTATGAATTAAAGCACTGTCAAGGAGAGATTGTAAATCTTCCTGTTTTTCTCTCCCATTTGATATGATCTATCTTTCTGCAAAATTGTGCAGGCAGCAGAGGATAAAGGCAAAAGGGGATGCTTTTAGAACTCTATACTAGTTTTCAGTATTCAGGTTGGACCATATTTTATTCTAGAATACTTACAGAAAAGAAGACCCCTTGTCCTCAGCAACCTGTCACACTAACTACAATCTGTGTAAAATTTCTTCCTTAAAACTTGATTTGGTTTCTCTAAACCAATATCAGATTTTTCTTGCTAGTTTACGATGCAGGCATGTAGGTATCATATACCAACCATAAGTATTGTGGTAGAAATATAACCAGTAAAACCTACAACACAAAACAGAGATAAAATGTAGTCATCTACTTTACTCCAGTTAAATGAATACTGGTTTAAGCCCACATCTCAAAAATTGCTGCAAACCCACGCTCTCTACATGGGATTGCTCCATACCCTAAATGCTTCAAAGGCCCAGGAGACTTGCACAGTCCAAAGATGTGGGTTCAACTCACTCCACAACCACAGTCAGAGTGGCTTCCTATCAGTTGACCTGCAACTGCAATTTATTTTCTTTCTTTTTCTTTTTTTTTTTTTTTGAGACAGAGTCTTGCCCTGTCGCCCAGGCTAACTGCAGCCTCTGCCTCCCAGGTTCCAGCAATTCTCCTGCTTCAGCCTCCCGGGTAGCTGAGATTACAGGCACGTGCCGCCACTCCCGGCTATTTTTTTGTATTATTAGTAGAGACAGGGTTTCACCATGTTGGCCAGGCTGGGCTCGATCTCCTGAATTCAGGTGATCCTCCCGCCTTGGCCTTCCAAAGTGCTAGAATTATAGGCGTGAGCCACTGCACCCAGCCTACAATTTATTTTTTAGTAAAATCGTGTTGCTATTGACAACGTGTCCTACCCATTTTGACTGAAGATTCCTTCCTTCATTCATTTACTTGATATTTGCTAAGAGAATAGATTTCAAGTACAGTATATGAATATGTTAATTAGCTTGATTGTAGAAATTATTTCACAATGTATGTGCATCTAAAATATCACATGATATACTTTAAATACATACAATTTTTATTGTCAATTTACCTCAATAAAGCTGGAAAATGTCATGTAACACCCAATGTTGTGCTATACATGAAAAACCATAGTTAAAAGTGATTGCATGAACAGGATAAAACTTAAATGGAAATTAATATCTGACCATGGACTTGAAGGATTATGAGTTTGCAATTTGGGAACGCAGGAAGAGAAAGACAGATGGAAGAACAAGCACAAGTGAGTCAAAATATGCCAGTATCTGGCAAGACTTCCTCTTCTCCACTTCTCCAGCACTGTGTACACATCTCTATTACAGAACCAATAAAAATACACAATTATTAAATCATGTTTCTGTTTTGCTGAGTATACTCCCAGATCCTGAAGGCAAGGATTATACATTTACTTCTTGCCTAGAGCAATGCCAGGTGCATAGAAAAGCATTAAACATTTGTGTTCAAGGATCGATAAATGGCTATTGTTAAAGAACACAAAGTTTAGGAGATACAAAAATATAATGGGCAGAAACAGGGCTGAATATGAAGAATTTAATAGGCTTTCAATTGCATGACAGTAAAAAAATTGGTGTCCTCTAAGCCAATGGTTCTCCACGTGTTGTCGATGAATCCCTGGGGCTTCTTGGGATCTTTTCTGGACACGCATCTGGCCAAAACTAAGTTTATAATAATGCTAAGTCATAATTTTAATGCTTTACTCTCATTCTCTCATGAGTGCACAATGCAGTTTTTCAGAGGCTACATTACATGCAATAACATAATTATTTGTATGGGAAATGAAGTGTGTATTTGTATATTTTTGTTTAAAAATGTATGTTTTACTTTCTCTTAGAGTAAATGAAGAAAAATATAACTCACATTAACAAAAATTCTTTGAAGTTCTCAATAATTCTTAGGGGTATAAAAGATTCCTGAGATCAAAAAGTTTGAGAATTGTCGTTCTAGGTATGCCATTATATTTTTAAGTGGGGTAGTGCTATAATTATATCAGTGCTATTTTGCTACACAGTTCAGTAATGGTAAGAAAACTGTGTCTCATGGGTCTAAAACCATTATTTACATATTTGTACTTCTTGATAATGTATTATTACATGTTGCTTGTTTGTTTTTGTTTGTTTGTTTGTTTGTTTTGAGACAGAGTCTCAATCTGTCACCCAGGCTGGAGTGCAGTGGCGTGATCTCGGCTCACCGCAACAACCTCTGCCGCCGAGGTTCAAGTGATTCTCCTGCCTCAGCCTCCCGAGTAGCTGAGATTACAGGCACCTGCCACTGTGTCTGGCTAATTTTTGTATTTTCAGTAGAGATGGGGTTTCACCATATTGGTCAGGCTGGTCTTGAACTCCTGACCTCATGATCCACCCACCTTGGCCTCCCAAAGTCCTAGGATTGCAGGCGTGAGCCATCGCACCAGGCCTGCATGTTTTTAATGAGAATTAAATATGGCCACCTTAGATACTCTTTGGAAATACCACCCAACCCCATAAACTAAAGTCAAGTAAACACTTTACCATTATCTATTAAGATTGGCCTAATTCTGCCTTTAAAAAAAATGAAATTTTCTGTTTGGATGGTGACTCAGGATGAAGATAGTAATTAGCTGTATTCATACATATGACATCAAACTACATATATTTTGTGATTACACAGGGTACTGGCTGGTGATATTATTACCTTAAAATCTGCTGACCATACTAAGTCATTTACGGGTCTTGCTGTCTGATCTAAATAAATTTAAAGTATTTTTTTTTTTACAATTTAGTTATTCTAAAGTGCTTTATGCCTTTAGGTACCCATTTGAAATCTGAATCTTTCTTTTGATAGATTTCTTGCATCAAAAACTTCATATTTGGTTTACTTTGACTAAGCACACTCTAATTTTGAGTACTATGATATTTTGGCTGAGTTCGGGAACTTCTTAATCTGATAACAATAGGGTGCTTACATATGTAATATTCATTTCCTGAACTCATTTTCACCTCACTTGGATACTTTTAATTTTTCATGTTCCCTTAATATATCAGTCAAAGGTGCCATCCAAGTCAGTATCAAAAAGGGGGGACAGGAGACATTCTGCTGTACAAATTATTTTTAAATGAGTATAGACTGTATTAAGACATTCCTACTTTCATTTATAATATTTATCCAAAAAGAAAAGAAAATGAATATTTTAGTCATTAAACAGCCATGATCTATTAGTGCTTATTGAGGCATTGATTGAGATCTATGTTGCTTTATTTTTCTGAGCTCAATGGAGATAGCACTGACTATCAAGGGCTCATATTAACCTTTGTTATAATTTGTTTTCATTATGAAATCTTCCCATGGCCTTCAACAACTGTACCCCAAAATTTACAAATAGTTTACCTAAAAATTTCCTCTCTGAAATTTCCAATGAAAACAAAACCAAACAAAAATGTCAATTAGGTATTTTATTTCTCATACCAATGCCACTGTCCACATGCATGGAATGACTAAATATGAAAGAAAACAGATGTCTGACTCAACGACCCTTCTGATAAGGGATCAGATTCATAACAACAATGCACAGAGATATATAGTTTCTTGGCACCCTCTATTGTTAACTAATCAAAGGTTGATTACATACCTTTTGAGTTTAGCAAAGATTGCCAGTAATTTCCAATCCTGTAAATTGAAAGTTGAAGCCACAAATTATGAGGGAATTTTCTGTCATTCTCTCTTTCATTGTCTTTCATTAGTCTTGAGGTAAAAGGAAGATGAGGCACTGAGTTAAAGCTGAGACCATTTAGCCTTTGACACCTGAGAGTCCTCATATACTCTATGCTGGAAATTAGAATGGGATTATCACATATGGCACCACAGAGTTCTAGTATAGCAAAATTCCACGACACATACAGGAACGTGGAAAAGACTGAGAATTATTTATAAGAGTAAATATATCCTGATTAAATTTTTCCTCACAAATTGGTTTATTAGAAAATCTTTTTATACAATTTTTGATCAAGACAAAGTTGTGTCCCATCACATAGACTGTGCGTCAGGATGCACATCCTGTGTTTCATTGGATTTCCTACTGCAGCTCAGTAGCACCTGTGTGGGAGCATGCTACCTGCTTTCTGTGATCCCCTGCATTCCACCTACTCATCCGATGGCGAAGCTAGAGCTTCAGTTGCAGAGAACATCACTTCAGCAAGGGTTTCATTACCTTACTGAGACATCTATCATGCCACTGGAACTAAATATTGTCATTGATTTTAAAGACGTATGCTGTGTACATGATTTTGACATATGCCATATAATTTCTAAACTAATAAAGCAAACCTGTTGAGAGAGGAGGGGAGACCATTATTTATACCTATTATTCAAATAAGAAGCTAAGAGTGAGAGAATTTACTTTTATCACTCAATAAATTAGCAGCAGAGCATGGACTAAAGCAAAATTTTTCTTTGTGTTTACTTTTCTTTGCAATAGACATTGGGAGACATAAATATGACTTTGCTTTTTAAAGCAGACATCGAGGAATAAATGATTGGAGAGTTGTCTAATGCTGTGGAATTTTCTAGAAAGAAAGGTTACAATTCCAGATCTTCTGAATCTGAAGAAGAGCCTGAATCTGAATTTTTTTTTTTAAGAGCAGTTTTAGGTCTACAGCTAAATTGAGCAGAAACTGCAGAGAGTTCTCAAAACCCCCTACCCCCACAGACATATAGCTTCTCCCATTATTATTATTATTTATTATTATTTTATCTTATTATTATTTTTGAGATGGAGTTTTTCTCCTGTTGCCCAGGATGGAGTGCAATGGCACGATCTCGGCTCACCGCAACCTCTGCCTCCCGGGTTCAAGCGATTCTGCTACCTCAGCCTCCCGAGTAGCTGGGATTACAGGCATGCACCATCACGCCCAGATAATTTTGTATTTTTAGTAGAGACCGGGTTTCACCATGTTGGTCAGGCTGGTCTCGAATTCCCGACCTCAGGTGATCTGCCCGCCTTGGCCTCCCAAAGTGCTAGGATTACGGGCATGAGCCACGGTGCCCGGTCCCCGTCTTCCATTATTAATATCCCACACCACTGGGGTACATTTGATGCAGTCAATAAATCAACATTGAGACCTCGTTATCCGCCAAGGTCCATAGTTTACAATAGGGTTCACTCTTGATGTTGTACATTCTATGGGTTTTGACAAAGGTACAATGGCATGTATCAACCATGATAGTATCATACAGAATCACTCCATTGACTAAAAACCCCCTGTGTTCCCCCATTCATCCCTCCCTCCCCACACACCCCAGGCAACCACTGATATTCTTATTGCCCCCCAAGTTTGGCCTTTTCCCGAATATTATACTCAGGAAATCATATGGTATGTAACCTTGTCATATTGCTTTTTAAATTCACTTAGTAATATGCATTTAAGATTCCTCCCTGTCTAATGGCTGGATAGTTTATTTCTTTTTAGCCTTCTAACTTGAAATTCTTTAACGAATAGTTGTATTTGTTGGAGACAATGGCTTTGAGAACAGCTGATTCACTGTGCTGGGAATGTTATCATACTGGGACAGGGTACTTACGGAAGGCTCTCGGACAACATGGTTTTGAACCTGTGCCAGACTTTTGGTTCAAATTCCATTATCTTCTTAGCAAAATAAACAAAAACACTACATTTTATAAATGTAACCATTAGTTATGGCTTGTATGTATAGTGGTGGTGGTGGTGATTTCTCCATTCTTTTTGAAAGAGTAATGAGGAAAATAAAAAACGCGAGATAACTATGTTTCTGATATTTTTGTAATGAGAAATTACCTTGGAACAGGGATTTATTCCACTGATGCGGCAACGTGAGATACTCATGAACTGAATGCATCCTGTTGTGTAAACAGATTTTCCCACGTAACCTTCTCCCCAGAAGGCTGATTACTTGGGGCTAACACTAGGGACTTCTCGTCTCCCACACAGACACATTTTGTTAATTATGTTCTGTGTGTGCTACGCTGGACCCGCACAGCTTAAATATTCACATTGTAAGGGTAATAGAATGCAACCAATGTGACCGCAGGGGCAGGGTTGGGTTAGAAACGGTTCATAGTATTTTGGTTTTTGTTTATTGCTGTGTGTTTTCCAGGCCTAGACCATAAACTCTGATTTTGTTTATTCAATGGAAAGACTGTGCCAAAAAATGTCACTTCTAGTCCAGTGATTCATTGTTTAACCTAGGTAGCTTAGCTATTGGGGAACACCCCCACTCACACAAAGTAAATGAATGAAAGCCATTCATTTCATTTTTTCTTGAGATGAATTCTTGCTATGGGAGAAAGACAGAAGCAAACACATGTTAGGGAACTGTATGGCACAGCAGAAAATGAAGCATTCTCAGATGAATTTGCAAGGAGAAGGAAAAGAAAAATATGGAAAGAATACAGGAAATTCTTTCTATAGACTGAAAGGGGTATGAGATTTAAAAAACAGTTGTGGGAGCAAAGGTTTCAAGTTCAGTCCATGAATACATCTTATAAAACAACTAGATTTTAAAACTTTAGGCTGGGCACGGTGGCTCACATCTATAATCCCAGCACTTTGGGAGGCCAAAGTGGGTGGATCACAAGGTCAGGGTTTCAAGACCGGCTTGGCCAAGATGGTGAAACCCCGTCTCTACTAAAAATACAAAAATTATCTGGGCATCTGGCAGGCACCTGTAATCTCAGCTATTTGGGTGGCTGAGGCAGGAGAATCGCTTGAACCCGGGCAGCAGAGGTTGCAGTGGGCCAAGATCATGCTACTATACTACTCTAGCCTGGGTGACAGAGTGAGACCCCATCTCAAAAAAAGAAAAAGAAAGACTGTAGATTATTTTACTATAAATATAATTCCATATTTTTATATATAATATATATATTTCAGGCTGATATATCTTTTTTTTTTTTTTTTGAGACGGAGTCTCGCTCTGTCGCCCAGGCTGGAGTGCAGTGGCGCAATCTCGGCTCACTGCAAGCTCCGCCTCCCGGGTTCACGCCATTCTCCTGCCTCAGCCTCTGCGAGTAGCTGGGACTACAGGCGACCGCCATCACGCCCGGCTAATTTTTTTGTATTTTTAGTAGAGACGGGGTTTCACCGTGGTCTCGATCTCCTGACCTCGTGATCCCTGTAATCCCAGCACTTTGGGAGGCCGAGACGGGTTGATTGCCTGAGGTCAAGGGTTCAAAATTAGCCTGGCCAAACTGGAGAAACCCCATCTCTACTAAAAATACAAAAATTAGCTGGGAGTGATGGCAGGTGCCTGTAATCTCAACTACCTGGGAGGCTGAGGCAGGAGAATTGCTTGAACCCAGGAGGCGGAGGTTGCACTGAACCGAGATTGCACCACTGTACTCCAGCCCGTGCAGGAAGAGCGAGACTCCATCTCAAAAAAAAAAAAGTTCGGGCGCGGTGGCTCACGCCTATAATCCCAGCACTTTGGGAGGCCGAGGTGAGTGGATCACGAGGTCAAGAGATCGAGACCATCCTGGCTAACATGGTGAAACCCCGTCTCCACTAAAAACACAAACAATTAGCCAAGTGTGGTGGCAGGCGCCTGTAGTCCCAGCTACTCTGGAGGCTGAGGCAGGAGAATGGCATCAACCGGAGAGGTGGAGCTTGCAGTGAGCCTAGATTGCGCCATTGCACTTCAGCCTGGGGGACAGAGCAAGACTCCGTCTCAAAAAAAAAAAAAAAAAAAAAAGAATCTAGCATTAAGATCACTTATCTCAACAGTATCATGAAATTACCATTATTATTCATTTATTATAAAGCTGAGTCTCAGCTAGTTTACATAGACTTCCCAGGAAAATACACACGTTTATTTTCCTTTGTATATTATTCCCTCCATAGAGAAGCAACTCAGTTAATAGATAGATGGTTTGCTGTGGAAAATTTTTGCATTTGCAAATTATATCAGTATCAGGATAATTTCAACTTGCCATCATCTCTGTTAATTTTTCAAGTGACTATCTCAAGAGTTTTGAAAAAGTTATCTTCCTTACTTTATACTGTCTTGATGTCTGTTGTCGGGATCTTCATTGTTCTTATTTAAATCCCTGTGGTCATAGAATTTAAAACCAAAATAACCTTATTTTATTCTAACCTTATAAATTCAGTTTATTTTTCATAGGAAAGCTGAGATGCACAAACATTCAGTGATGTATTCAAGTGCAACTTCTAAAAATACAGAGCTAGGATGTTCATATAGTTTTCCTGACTTTCACTTCTAGAGCAAGGAAAATAGTGATTTCTTACTCTGTCTTCATATGCTTCAGCTGTTTTCTGAATCTCTATAACCATCCTTTTTCTTATTCCATGATGATCTTCTACATTCATCCCATTTATGACTTATGGTAGTAGCACAATATGAGCTTAATAAAGGCCAGAAAATGTAGACAGATGACAACAACAATCCCAGAAATATGCTCTGATAACAAATTATAAATCCTGCTTCATTTAGACAGCATGGCTCCTGATATTTTATTTGGCCTACAATGCAGACATTTCTCTTTGTCTATATTCTAAATCAGTCATTCTCAGTTCAGTGCAATAAAAGCGTAGAAGCTAAGAACCCTCCTCACAGAAATGAGTTTCCAGGAATGTCAACAGTTCAGTAAAGCATGTTCAATATAAACCTTTCAATATATAGAGTTTGTCTTCTATTTAGGTTTTTATTACCTTTGAATCTATTTTGATGTTACATTTTTTCAAGAATTGTCTCTTTCCTCTGTTTCCCTGCCAAAATAATTTGTCTGTTAATATCAGCCTTTTCTGCTTTATTCATTAACACATTTTTCATTTTTTTTAAATTCCTGTCATAATTCCAACATCTGAGCAATCTATGGGTCTGCTTCTGTTGATGATTTTTCTTCTTCAACAGGAGCTACTTTTTTTTGTTTTATGAGTGTCTCCCTTTATTTTATGCTGAGCGTTGTTTGTAAAGGAACAATGGAGACTGAAGTAAATAATATTTACAGTCAGTAAAGGGCTAGTCTCTTTTTTGATCAACTAGCTGATGTCAGTGAGTTGAAGCAATCCAACTTATCTTTGAGCTGGGCCTAGGATCTGTTGCAGTTTTATTTATATTTTATTCACTGATCACATACAGTGTTTTTAGGTATATCTTGAGTAGCGAATGTGGTGTGAGCACCTACAAGTTTCCAGTGATTACTTTATGCTTTCCAGCCCATTCATTGCCATTCCAAGCCATGGGAAGTCTATGCTTTATCACTGATTTAGTGTTTCAGGACCTCTATGATTTCAGTTTTCTCTTCAGTCCTGCCCTAGGTTTCCATTCCCTGCAGACCTCTCTAAAACCTGCTGTCTTGCCCCCAGCTCCCGGAGGACCTCCATAGTGCATATGTCAAGGCCCAGAGTACCTTTGGAGGGATTCCTTTCAGCTGTGCTCTCCTCCCACCCTTCTGTGGGCCACTGCCTTACAACCGAGGAAGACCTCACATGTCGCAGGATCACTCTCAGGTTCCCTGCCTTGCCCGTGGCATGTATCAGGCAACATCCTTGTACTCAGTGAAGGCTCACAGGGGAGTTTTGGCAGGGGGCTGTTAACTTGGTCTGCAGGTGGAGCTCTTCAGGATGTTCATGAGTCAAAAAAGCCAACACACAGCTGTGATGGGCTCATTTCTTTCTTTCTTTTTTTTTTTTTTTTAAATTGGAGATGGAGTCTCACTCTATCACCCAGGCTGGAGTGTAGTGGCACAATCTTTGCTCACTACAACCTCCACCTCCCAGGTTCAAGCAGTTCTCCTGCCTCAGCCTCCGAAGTAGCTGGGACTACAGTCGCACGCTTGTCACACCTGGCTAATTTTTTGTATTTTAGTAGAGATGCGGTTTCACTGTGTTGCCCAGGCTGGTCTCAAACCCCTGAGCTCAGGGAATCCATCTACATCGGCCTCCCAAAGTGCTGGGATTACAGGCATGATCCACCGCGCCCGGCCCTCTCATTTCTATATACTCATGTCCACGGTAGAGTCATCCTCCCCTGTTAGTCTGCCAGGGATGGAAGCAGCTTTGTAACCTCTCTGTCTTTGACATGCCTTGCCAGTTACCAGCATTTAGTTAATTTAGCTTTCTCTGCATACTTAGCTCTATGGTATAGAAATAAATAATTCTGTAGTTTATTATGCTTGTTCTTAATGTTGGGGTGGAATTGATAGTCTCTTTCAAACTTCCACACTCTAACAAAAAGTACATTTACTATAAGTTTGTAATATGGACTTTATCTAAAATGAATCAGTGTGTCTATCCTCTTCATTATGTTAAAACTTTAATGGCCCACAAAACAATGTAATTTACTGTTTTCCAGGATTTTAAACCCACAATATTTGTATACCCTATCTCCAACATTTGTCATAATTGTGATTTTTTTATGTTTCTTTTGATTTGCCCACATATTTCTGAATTTCTTTGCTCACATTCGTCTTTTAAGTCTCAACCCTTCCATCTGGCCAAAGATTTCTTTTTCTAAAATATCTTTTTATATTAGTTCTCTTGATTAGAGACTTGTTGAAATTTAATCACTCTTTGGTTCTAAAAATATCCTATATTTCCTCATTCTCAAATAATATTTAATGGAGTTTAAAATTCAAGGTTGATAGTAATTTGTTTAGTTCATCAATGATATTTCCCCCTTTCTTCCAACTTCTATTGTAGTTGTTGAGATGTCCGCTACCAGCATCATTGTAGATAGTCAATAATTTGTTTTTCTTTCTGGTTGCTTTCAAGCCTTCGTTTTCCTTGGTCTTCTGCAGTTTCTAATATTATCAAGCTCTTCCGTTGTCTTTTCATTGTAAACATGTTTATGCTATCACTCTGATAAATCTATTATCTGAGCATTTTAGAATCCAATACAACAATTGATGAGAATAGGGACTCCTGCTCTGTGAATTCTCTCTGAAAGCTTTTGAAACCTGGTTCAGGTTGTCATGGTAATGTTACACTTGTTTTGTTGAGTGATGCAGGAGATTTTTTGTTCCTTCTCAACGAGAGCCCAGGTCTACACAGGCAAACTTTCTTATCTCATTTGTCAGTGGGTTGGAATTTTGGGGGAACCTCTTTCACAGCATTTATAAACTTTTGATCAGCTTTGTCCATGCAGGGATCACAAATATAATGTACCATTTCTAATGTGTTTGAGGCCTCTTCTGGTTACAGCAACTGGCTACCGCCCTAGGGCAACTGAAAGTGTTTTAATTTTTTTTATTCTTGTGAGATGATGGTTGAGGTTATATAGTCTGCCACACTGTCAGAAAAAGAAATAATTTTAGAGAACTTTTACTTCTGATTCTGCCCTGTCATATATTTTTTATTTGAGTGTTTGTTATAGTTTATATTATTGTGTAATTTTTTAACCTTCTTAATTTAAAAATATGAGAAAAATCTGAATCCACTACTTACTTAGAATACATTTTTCACATATCAGAAAGAAAAAAGTTAATAGACATTGAGTTTGACAGCAATTATTTTAACTGATTATCTAATTATTTAGATTTAGTTAATATTAATATTAGCCTGAACAAAATAGATGTTTCATTCATTACTGAGTAAATTTCACTAATTCCACATATTTGGAACTTCAATGATGTGACTTCTTAAGTTGGAAAATATTTAAAACTTTTTTTTTTAAGAAAAAATATATGACCAACACAGGCTCAAACAGTTTGCATGATGAACTTCATTTTAGAAAATGATTTTAAAGACTATTTTCCCCAAAAGTTATTTGCAAAATTGTAACAGGTATTCATGTTGTTATTGCTGATGTGTTTGCCTCCAGAGTCACTATTAAGAACTACGTTCTATAACATTTAACTTGAATATACAACTTGGAGAGGAGAGTTTAGGTGTGTAATTGCTTTAATCACTTTTTTTAATATAAATAAAAATTTCTTCAATCTCAACTCTAAATAAATCTGAATTACCTATGGAGGCTGTAATTCTCCAGATTTACGGAACCTTTTACAATCTCTTGAATTAAAATCTTCAAATTTGTCCCAGCATAAGTGTTAAAAATAAAAAAGCAAACAAAGCTTTATAAATGATATGATAAATACCCATTGTGGGAGAACCTCTGTACTAAATAAATGAGCTTGAATAACTTTTTGATACCAGTATTTGTGCAATAATGTAAGTGTAATCAATATGTGTATGAAGATTTTCTACCTCCAAAGTTCTATCTCTTTGTATAGGCCGCAGTTTTCATTCTGATAATAAATTCTTTGAATTCTCCATTTTAGACCCATCTCCTATGGATCTTGATCATCATTATGGAGTTTTTATTTAAATATATTTTATTCTGCAAATCTAGTTTTAGGGACTCATTTAAATCCCTTTAAAGAAAAAAAATGCCTGAAAAAACATATTTAAAACAGGTAAAACAATCTTCGTTTTACAATTTTAATAAATACATAAGATAAAAGAAGTTAAGAGGCCGGGCACAGTGGCCCACGCCTGTAATCCCAGCACTTTGGGAGGCCAAGACGGGCGGATCACAAGGTCAGATTGAGACCATCCTGGCTAACACGGTGAAACCTGGTTTCTACTAAAAATACAAAAAAAAAAAAAATTAGCCGGGTGTGGTGGCGGGTGCCTGTAGTCCCAGCTACTTGGGAGGCTGAGGCAGAAGAATGCATGAACCCGGGAGGTGGAGCTTGCAGTGAGTAGAGACCACGCCACTGCACTCCAGCCTGGGCGACAGAGGGAGACTCTGTCTCATAAAAAAAAAAAAAAAAGTTAAGGGTGAAGCAGAGTTAATTTCAACTGCAAAAGTTAGTACTTGCAGTTTGTCACCTTTGAACACATTTTTATTCTATTAATTGAAATGCCCTCTAAAAAATAAAGCCAATGACTTTTCAGTTACGGACAAAATAAAACCTTTAATTTGAACAAATAGTAAGTTAATTCAGGTAAATTGAGTGTATGTTGATAATGAACTAATAAAATTCATGGTTGAATCATGTTGAAACAAGCTTTATTTCATTCTAATGGCAAACAATTTAAATTAAAACTTCCCACTGAGGTTTCTCTGTGTGTGTATATTACTGTAGAAGATAATTAAAATAATTTTTATTTAACAAAACTAAATACTGCTTTATCTCATTAGTATGAGAAAATATTTCAAATGAAAATATAAGTATGGAAAAATCGTAATGAAGGAAACAGCTGAATAATGTTCAGCAAGCCGACATAGTGCTAGAAGTTCACCAGGGCACATGGGCTGTAATTGGCACAAATGTTCAGCAGAGATGCACCATCCCTTAAGGTTTCATTATGTTCTTTATGCTGGGAGACAGAATTCAGTGCACATAATTATCCACTGTGTATTAATCTTCTCTGTTTTGAATATTGCTTTTGTTGAATTTAATCATGCCTGAAAAATGAGAAGTGTTATTTTATCTGTGTCATCTTACCAAGTGATCATCAGCCAAGAAGTACCAACATTTGAAAAGAATTGAAAAGCTGAGTGTAAAATCAGAGTTTGCAGGAAAGTCTGGTCTTTTGATGCCATGGCGCATTTAGCCTCTCCTCACTCCTTCCACCTTTTCTTTCCTCCTCTAAGGCCTCCTTGAGAGAGTGATCCATGTGTTTTGATCATTTGTTGTTGACAGTTGAAAATTTCAATGTGTGGCAATTCTGTGATTCAGTATTAAGGGAGAGAAAGAACAATTCTATCTATAAATGCTATTTGTCTGATACACTGAAATCCTCTTCATTACTTACCAACTTCTGAATGAATCAATTTTTTTAATTAGATGTTCCACAGAGATGAGGGCAAATACAGTAGAAAACCACAAAGTTCTCTAGAACTCCAAGCAAAACAATGGCAGATTAATATTTCCATGGAATTTTTTAAATGCACAAGATTTTTTCCTGCCTTGGGGTTTCCCAGCTTAGTCTCTCAGCTTCTTTTTCAAATCATAAAAGCTAGAAAGCCAAACAGCAACAGCAAAAAACTATAGAAAACAAAATTTGCAATCACGGCCCTGCATGACTAGCCACATAAATCTTTATCCTACAAGTAATAAGGAAGTATCTCCACAGGATTCAATTTATGTACCATTTCTATCAGACAATGGCACATATTCTCCATTTAAGGGATTTCTGCCCAGACACTCAACAGAAACCTCTACTGTTCCAACCTCATCACCACCAAAAAAAAACTCACTGGGAATGCCAGACTATTTTGACAAGCAAAATATTCAAATGAACAAACAACAAAAACTAAAGCAGCCTTACTTTAAATTCTTATGTTTGATCAACCAGTACACAATGTGGAATTTTCTCTTACAATTGTATCAGTGCAAAAATGAAGGTCTCCAAATACAGACATGTACTTACCACCATTGCTTTCCCTAGACTTTCTCATCCCATGAGCCTGCTGCTGGGATCGGGCATATAAAATCCTGGCACTTTTCTTTTTAATAAACAGGTAGTGTCATGTTTTAGCTTTTATTTAAAGATGATGTTGAGAAGAATTACCTAAATATCTGCTGAGCTAGGAAAATGAGGTTATTTTCAGTGAAGAATAAAAGGTTTCAGAAAGAGTAAATGCTGTGCTTCCTATTTTTAGATCTTATACCAGGCCAAGTAAGAATATTTGGCAGGCTTAGGGCCAGGCGCGGTGGCTCACGCCTGTAATCCCAGCACTTTGGGAGGCCGAGGCGGGGGGATCACGAGGTCAGGAGATCCAGACCATCCTGGCTAACAAGGTGAAACCCCGTCTCTACTAAAAAAATACAAAAAATTAGCCGGGCGCGGTGGCGGGCGCCTGTAGTCCCAGCTACTCGAGAGGCTGAGGCAGGAAAACGGCGTGAACCTGGGAGGTGGAGCTTGTCGTGAGCCGAGATAGCACCACTGCACTCCGGCCTGGGCAAAAGAGCGAGATTCTGTCTCAAAAAAAAAAAAAATATATATATATATATATGTATATATATATATGTATTTGGCAGGCTTTTAAAAATTATTTTTATTATTACCTGCATTATAGCAAACATTGTTTAAACTTGACAATGTCTATCCCAGTGAGCCAGTCAGTCCCAAAGTCTTGACCTGTTTACTGATAGAAACTTCAGTTCATATCTGCAATCTATCTGCAACCCAGTCTACATAACATAATGATTTTAAACTCCACCAGAACGCCTGGGTGTTATTTACTTGGGCCGCCTTCTTAGCCTTATTGGGTATCACAATATCTGAAACAGGAAATAAGAGGTATGTCAGACCAGAGATGGACTGTGTTGCTATGTGAGCTCAGCTTATGGATTCCCAAGTTGAACTTGGACATTCCTACTATGAGAATGGGGTGTAACTATTTCTGATGTAGTAACGCCTGTGTGAAGTGCACGAGAAGGAAAACTCCATGGTAAGTATTGCTATATGACTCTCCTTTCCCTCCTTCTCTCACTCCATTCTAAATGCTAAGTACTCAAGATACGCCACAATCTCTCTGCTTGTTTGTTAATTCATATCTTTCTTTGTGAAACAAGAATTATAAATGGCTGACAAAAATAGTTTGAAAATACTTCAAGAAGTTAAAATTTCCAAATAAACAAGACAGAAAAAAGTTAAGATAAAGTCATGGATAAAGATTAGAATGACAAGTTGGGCCGTAAGTTTCTATTGCTAGGTGGAACTTAGCTATATATTTCATTAATTCATCCAGTTGTTTATTTTGTTCAAAAATACCAGAATTTATTGAGTGATATTTATGGAGCTATTAGCACTTGCATAGGAGAGGCAGAGACAGTGGGGGTAAAGCTCTTGCCTACCATTAGATTACATTCTAGCAGTGGTGTAGACTCACAGGTCACTTCCTACCCATACAGATTGTGTCAGATTTTATCTTTGGAGCAATGAAAATGTTAAAAAGGATCTCTCAAACCTCAGGAAACTAAAATTGATATCACCGAACGGTTTAGGACTTCAAGAATAACAATCTTTGCTTGTTCAGGTCTGGCTTGAAAAGCTTAGGCATGCTCCGAAAGTCCTCAGTGATATCAGCATAGTTGCTTTCGTTCTTTCTCATTTTAGTGATTTATCGTCCCAATAATCTGATTCCATTCATACTGAGAAAACATAGCAAAACATCTTCTTCATTGCAAATCCCCGTTCTTGCCCTCCATCACTCCTGCTGTCTTCACACATCATGTTTCAGCTGGGACTACAAAAAATCTCATCTCCAATTCCAACCTGTAAGTACACTGTTTACTTCTCTGATTCTCTAACAAGAAAGTAAGTAAATTATTTTTTTCCCGTCTACAATAACCAAAATTTATCCCATTGTAGAGACACTTTTTATGGAAAAAACTTTTTCCATGATAATTGTCCCTGCAATAGATACACATGGAAAAGCCTAATATCCAAACCCCAGGTCACCTGAAGCAAGAACCCAACATACCCTATGATCTTCTATGCTGTTGCATATGCCATGTAACTTCATGTAATCTATCATCACATGTTCTTTCTATTACATTATTAATAAAATATATTACTAAAATGTTTGTATTCATAGCCTTTTGTAATTTTCAGTTGATATATAATATTTACTACCCCAAGTGGGTCAAATCTCTAGATCTATAAACTCTTCTTGTAAAGGGCCGGATAGAACATATTTTCGCCTTTGTAGGCTGACAGGCAAAATTAAAGTTACTATGTAAGTAGCTATATAAGCATTTAAAATGCAATCATTTAAAATTTTTAAAATCACTTTGAGCTTGTAGGCCATGCAAACAGGTAGTGGGCAGGATTTAGCCCATGAGCTATAGTTTCTTGACCCCAAATATAGAAGCTTATAACATTGTGCATTTCTCATTTATGCATTCCTCACACTTACATGCAAATTTGCGTAATGGCTTTCTATCTTTCTTCTTTTTTTTTTTTGAGACAGACTCTTGCTCTGTCCCCCAGGCTGGAGTGCAGTGGTGCAATCCCAGCTCACTGCAAGGTCCGCTTCCCGAGTTCACGCCATTCTCCTGCCTCAGCCTCCCGAGTAGCTGGGACTACAGGTGCCCGCCAAGACTCCCAGCTAAATTTTTTGTATTTTTAGTAGAGACGGGGTTTCACCGTGTTAGCCAGGATGGTCTCGATCTCCTGACCTTGTTATCCGCCCGCCTCGGCCTCCCAAAGTGCTAGGATTACAAGCGTGAGCCACCACACCTGGCCAAATTAATGGCTTTCTTTAGAAGATTCAGTCTTTATGAACTCAGAAATTATGTCTGACCCTAGTACTTAACACAGTGCTTGGTTTATAGGAAATGCTCAATACATTTGAATCTCTTTCTCACCTCACTAATTCTCCACCGGGTTAGATCCCTGAGGGTAGGGGTGAGATTCATTTATATACTTTTCATTCCTAATACTCTTACAAAGATTTACCCATATCAGAAGCATAGGAGTGGGGTTTTGTTTGAAAAGTCAATAGCCGTAAGTAACTTTTTCCATCTCTGTAGGAAATAGGCCAATGTGCAGAAGTATCTTTTATTTAATTTATTTATTTATTATTTATTTATTTTGAGACAGAGTCTTGCTGTGTTGCTCTGTCTCCCAGGCAATGGCGTGATCCTAGCTCACTGCAATCTCTGCCTCCGGGTTCAAGTGATTCTCCTCCCGCAGCCTCTAAAGTAGCTGGGATTACAGGCACCCACCATCACTCCTGGCTAATTTTTCTATTTTTAGTAGAGACAGGGTTTCACCATGTTGGCCAGGCTGTTCTTGAACTCCCGACCTGAGGTGATCCGCCTGCCTTGGCCTCCCAAAGTGCTGGGATGACAGGTGTGAGCCACCGTGCCCAGCCAGAAGCATCTTTGTATTACCATTCTCTTATTAGATGCAGGGAGGCTGGGAGGAGGTCCATGCCAGGCCTGTGTCTACAGTGTTTCCTGTACGCAAACAGCAGGAGGGTTGGAAGCACGATTCAATTCCAACTGCTGTGCACTGATTTATATCAATTTCATTTCTTTTTTTGGCAGGTGTCAAGTTAATGACTTTGAAGAGTAATAAGCAGTTTACGTATTTAAACTGAAAAAACTTCCCAATTGCATAAAACCCTACCCACATGGACAAGAAGGTATTTCTTGTCACTTCCTCAGGAATCCTCACAGCTGCATCTTGTAGAGTCACAAGGAATTGTAACTTGTTACATTTCAGAGCAGTAGGCTTAGTACCACCAAAGAGATGAAAATACCTATTGAAGATTTCATATTATAAACCAGTCCAGAATAATTCATACTGAATATATTTTATCATATTTCTTTTTTCTTCCTTTCTTCTGTCCTCCCTTCCCTACTATCGTCCTTTCTCCCTTTATTCCTTCTTTTCTTCATCTCTTCTCATCTCCTTCCTTCTTTCCTTCATTTCTTCATCTCTTCTCATCTCCTTCCTTCTTTCCTTCATTTCTTCATCTCTCTCCTTTCTTTTCTCTCACTCCCTGCCTTCCTCCTCCAACTCCTCATTTCAATGTATTTCAAAAATATAAGAAAATGAATATTTTGTTAGGTATCTAGGAAATATATGAATCAGCAATTGCAGGTGAAAAACAGAGAAAGTTTGTGTTTATCAGGTTTTCATCCCAACCTCTGTCCAGTTACTGCTGATAACACTGAAAATGAGTAATTTGGTGATTCAGAATGTGAATCTTCTCCTTGAAGTGGACAGCAGAATTAATCTGCATGGGGGATTTAGATTTCCCAGTTGTCATAGAAAAAAAGAAACTACTTTGGTTAACTGTTTTCAGGTTATCCCTGATGGTTGATTATTTACTCATTTATCTTAAAATGTTTGCCCCAAAGACTTGGAAGGATCATTTTCTTAGGACTCTTATGACTTCTTAGCAACACTGACCACTCACTTTTTTTTTTCAAGGCTATGCAAGCTTAATCATGATTGTGGGCTGTGCAAAGGAGCATTAGGATTAGGGTTCTGGTTAAACAGAAACTGAACTGTAAGGGGACATTTGGTACCTCCAGGATGCCAGAGAATGTGTCAGTCAAAGCTATGACTGATACAAAAAGTGTGAATTTTAAAAATGACTAAAAAACTTAAGGATGTTTACAAACTATCACAAATTTCAACACAGTGAAGTTGAGAAAACAGCACTATCAGTATTTTAAAAATCTGTTCAGTACACACACACACACACACACACACAAAGGTGATGTACGTTATGAGAAAATACACAATAATAAGAATAAAATAAATAGTTCTGGAAACAGAAAGTTGAGCTGATAAATTGTGAAGCAGTGGGAAGACCTCAGTATATTGACTCTCTGGGGTTGTTCTAAGAAATACCACAGGCTGGGTGCTTAAACAAGAGAAACTTATTTTCTCATAATTATGAAGGCTGGAAGTCCAAGATCAAGGAGTCAGCAGGGTTGGTTTCTTCAGAGGTCTCTCTCCTTGGCTTATAAATAGCTCCCTTCTCCCTGTGTCTGCACATGGTTTTCCCTGTGTATACATCTGTGTCCTAATCTCTTTTTTTTATAAGGATGCCTGTATTAGTCTGTTCTCACACTGCTAGTGAAGACATACTTAAGACTGGGTAATTTACAAAGGAAAGATGTTTAATGGACTCACAGTTCCACATGGCTGGGGAGGCCTCACAATCATGGCAGATGGTGAATGAGGAGCAAAGTCACATCTTACATGGTGGCAGGCAAGAGGGATTGTGCAGGGGAACTCCTAATTATAAAACTATCAGATCTTGTGAGACTTATTCACTACCACAAGAACAGTATGGGGGAAACTGCCCCCATGATTCGATTATCTCACCTGGCCCCACCCTTGACACCTGGGGATCACTATAATTAAATGTGAGATTTAGGTGGGGACACAGCCAAACCGTATCAACACCAGACACACTGAACAAAATGAGGGCCTGCCCATATGACCTCATTTTATTTGAGTTCCCTTTTTAAAGGTCATATTTCCAAATTCAGTCACATTCTGAGGTACTGGGAGTTAGGCCTTCAACAAGATAATTTGGGGTGGGGGAGTGTAATTCAGCCCATAACCGTGTACGGAGAAGCACACAAGGCTCTCTAATGAACTGCTGCAAATTTGGCTTTCAGCTTCCTGGTGCTTAAAGCATAATAGCATAATGGGAATTTGATTAGTCAGAAGAAATGTTAGATGATCACAAGAGCTTTAAGCCTCTGGATTACAAGCTTGATTTGGAATACAGGGATTGGCATTTGGGGTACAAGGAGTCAGGCAGAAAAAACATTTTTATTTAATTTTTGGAATTGGATGTTGCGGTCTTTTTTAGAAATGCTAGGAGAGAAACCATAGAATGAAATATGTGTGGTGGTGGTAGCAGCAGTGGTGGTCTGTGTGTGTGTAGACTGGCAGGCAGTGAGGAAGATGGGAAAAATTATTCCCACATATGGATCTATTCTGCCCACCACATCTCCCTTAATCTCAGAGTCCCTCAAAGCATGACAGAATGCCTTATACCTCCCCTACTTGGTGGTGTCACAGGAGAGATGGCTGACTCTCTGGGTTGTGGCTTAGAAAATTCTTTTTTTTTTTTTTGAGACAGAATTTCGCTCTGTGCCCAGGCTAGAGTGCAGTGGCACCATCTCGGCTCACTGCAAGCTCCGCCTCCTGGGTTCATACCATTCTCCTGACTCAGCCTCCCGAATAGCTGCGACTACAGGCACCCACCACCACGCTTGGCTAATTTTTTGTATTTTTAGTAGAGATGGGGTTTCACCATGTTAGCTAGGATGGTCATGATCTCCTGACCTCGTGATCCACCCATCTCAGCCTCCCAAAGTGCTCGGATTACAGGCATGAGCCACCACACCTGGCCAGAAGATTTATTTTTAAATAAATATGTATATATTTTTTAACCATTCCCCTGTGTTTGTTGTATACGTGAATACAGCTCATGGACACATATGTGTTTCTAGGTCAACCTTTGAATGTGTGAGTTTTGTCATTTTCTGTTATTTTGTCTTTATGACACTTAGAGTATCACAAAGAATAATTACTGGACCGACTGATAGCAGATGGGTTTACTCTTCAATTGCTTAATATGTAAATTTTTAATTTTAGGTGAATGTTCATTTCCCTCCATCACATGTAGCTAAGACCTTGGGGGCATAATTGCAAGATTTTGCTCATGTATTAGGGCAGAAATAATTTACCCAACACTTCCTAATATTGACTTCTAAATTCCCACATTTTCTGTAGGACTGTGTTGTATTTTCTGGTGCTTGTTATTTGTGTCTTATTTGATTTACATGATCATATTAAAAATTCCTACCTTCGAGTATCAGAAAGTCAATTCAAACTAGCTTAAGAATTCACTGGTTTACCCTACTGGGAATTCTCAAGGAGAATCATCAGGCCCAGTGAAATCCAGGTACTATAACAATGTTGCCAGCCAGGACTCTGTCCCTTTCCCCCAGTCTCTCTACTCTACTTTTTCTCTAGGGCTTACTTTTATATGCATATACATAGCTGTTGGCAGCCTCTGACTCACATACTTCTAGTTACAAAGTTTGACACATAGATGTGAGATCTCTTTCTCTCTCTCTCTTTCTCTCTCTTGCTCTTTGTCTTCCCAATCTCTTTTTCTTCCTCTTGATCCTGTTACAGAATTCCAGAAAAAAATATCAGTTTATCTGTACTTAGATTACAGAATCTTCTCTGAACCAGTTGTTGATAGAGTAAGAGGAGTCTCTGAATGATCCAGCATAGATTATGTGCCTGGCCCTATGGCCGCTAAGGATATTGGAAAGGTAATGGCAGGCCTTTCTTTTCAAAAAAGATACTTTGGCATGCATTATTATTTCTTTTTTCAATTGTGTCTTCTTCTTTTACTTTGCATTTTATTTTTATTTGTTTAGAGACAAGGTCTTGCTCTGTTGCCCACAGCTCACTGTAGTCTGGAACTCCTGAGCTCAAGCCATCCTCCCGTCTCAGTTTCTCGAGTAGCTGGAACTGCAGGTATGTGCCACTGCACCTGGTTGCACTATTATTTCTATATATAGACCTTTCCAAAAGTGTTCCTAATACCAGAAATTATTCTATGTACTATAAGAAATGAAATCTTTCTCTGACCAAAGAAATATAACTCAAAACAAATATCTATCTTGCATTGTTTCCAAGCCAAGGTATTGAGTAATAAGCCTCTTTTCAGACAGGCCTGGATGTGGTTCCTCATGGTCTAACAAGTTACACCTAAAAGTCTAGTTAACCCCTACCACACCCAATGTAACTCCATTAGAAAGGAGAAATGGAGGCTGGGCACGGTGGCTCACGTCTGTAATCCCAGCACTTTGGGAGGCTGAGGCGGGTGGATCATGAGTTCAGGAGATCAAGACCATCCTGGCTAACACGGTGAAACCCTGTCTCTACTAAAAACACAAAAATTAGCCGGGCATGGTGGCAGGCACCTGTAGTTCCAGCTACTTGGGAGGCTGAGACAGGAGAATGGCATGAACCCGGGAGGCGGAGATGGCAGTGAGCCGAGATGGTGCCACTGCACTCCAGCCTGGGCGACAGAGCGGGACTCCGTCTCAAAAAAAAAAGGGAAAATGGAAATCTACTCACTACTTCCTTGACACTGCAATTATTTCTTGGGTAACTAGTCTAACCACCTTTGTTCTTCCCCTGGTCATGCCCCTTGCCCATCCCATCAGTGATCTTCACCATGCCTGGGGTGTGTGTGTGTGTGTGTGTGTGCACATGCATTGGGGGTGTAATACTTAAGTCAAGAAGGGAGTTGTTAACAAGTGAATTTGAGTTTCTCTATTTTATTTGACTACAATCTCAGTATTACCTTGCATTATGTTTTCTATCTCTCATCCTTTGTTAGTACCAAGGTTGCCCTGAAACAGAAAATTTATCTTTTGCAATTTTTTAATTCACTGGATGAAGTCAATGAGGGATATTTAAGCTTTGGTCACAAATCTACTCTTCAATAATGTGCTATGGAGTATTTATCCACTAATGTAAATTTATGACCTAATATATTTTAATATGCTATGCTATACCTTGGTAATAGTAACGTAATTTTGTAGGAAAAATGATGCTTGTTTTTTCAGATATTCCAAGATGTTGTATTTATGTGTTTTATTTCTTATGTTTCTTGATCTATTCAAAGAATTTGATGGTGTTCTTTCCTTCTTCATATGAAATGCCTGACATCTTCCTTAATTATTGTTCTAAAACTAGTCAAGTGCAGTAGTGAGAAGCAGCTGGGGGGAAATGTAACAAAGAGTTTAATCTACAACTGAGCGTGAACAATCAATTGAGATAACTTGCTACCTCTGGATCAGTCTCTCCTTAACTTTTTGATACTGCTCCTCTCAAACATTTCTCCCAGCTTGCTGACTGCTCCTCCTGGTCTTCTTTGCTCTATATTTCTGGCTTTCCTTAATCTTCTTCCTCCTTTGGGAACAACTGTAAATTATCTTATCTACTCATTCTATGGAATCCCCCTCAGTGATATAAAATGATGATTCAAAAAATACATATCGTGAGTTCAAAGCTATCTCTGCGATAAAATCTACATCCAGAGCAACAGAGCGAACTTTCACTTGGCTGCCACAAAGTCTTCTCCAATGCAACATGTTCTGAAAAGCAGTAAACACCACCCCATTAACCAATCCAGAAGCCTGGGAGCCATTAGACTTTCAGGGGTGGCAGTGAAAATACTTTACAGGTGAAAAGAAGTCACATATAGGTACAGAGGGTGAGAATATTGCCCACTGTGGTTTGCAGGTTCTCTCATGAAGAAATTCCATCCGCCAGGCGCAGTGGCCCATGCTGTAACCCCAGCACTCTGGGAGGTCACGGCAAGTGGATCACCTGAGGAGTTTGAGATCAGCCTGGCCAACATGGTGAAACCCCATCTCTACTAAAAATACAAAAATTAGCTGGACACGGTGGCACAGGTCTATTATCCCAGCTACTCGGGAGGCTAAGGCAGGAGAATCGCTTGAACCCAGGAGGTGGAGTTTGCAGTGAGCCAAGATCCCGCCACTGCACTCCAGCCTGGGTGACAGAGCGAGCGAGACTCCATCTCAACAACAACAACAAAAATCAAAAGGAAAGAAATGATATCTTTTTGTTTACTCATTGAATCTGTACTCCTCTTAGGACTAGGTTAAACTAATATAATATGGTGCAGAAGTGACTTTGAGGAACATCTGAGACTAGGCCTTAAGAGGCAAAGACACTGTTAATTGCACTAAAGTTGGGCTGCTAAGAATCCCTAGTTTGTGCCACCATATTGTCTAACACCTACAAATTGCTGGGCAGAGCCACTGTGCCTCAGCAATGTGTCACCGAAAAATTTGTCATCAGGAATTAATACAAATTTGTATAGAGAGATGTGCTACAAGCCCAAATAATATTTTGCCCATGTTAAGGAGAAACTTTCATTCTTTGCATTGAAAGGCATGTTTTGTGGAGGCAAAAACCTGGAGTCTGGTAAATTATGAGAGACCCAAGTCAGTCATCACAAGCAAGAGGCTTTCTAATATTTGCTGTTGCACAATTGTTTGTGTTTGTGCACCTCAAAAAAAAAAAGAAAAGAAAACCACAAATGACTGCCATTGCTATTTATAAACCTCATTTAAAGAATTTTTCTTTAAAATAATAGATTTGTTTCCTAAAATCACATTCTAAAACCATCCTTATTTTGAAGTCAGAACATACAAATATTAATTAAAAAAATAATTCTTGGCTGGGTGTGGTGACTCACGCCTGTAATCTCAGCCCTTTGGGAGGCCCAGGCAGGCGGATCACAAGGTCAGGAGATCCAGACCATCCTGGCTAACACGGTGAAACCCCGTCTCTACTAAAAATACAAAAAATTATCCAGGTGGCGGGCGCCTGCAGTCCCAGCTACTCGGGAGGCTGAGGCAGGAGAATGGCACGAACCCGGGAGGCAGAGCTTGCAGTGAGCCGAGATCGCGCCACTGCACTCCAGCCTGGGAGACAGAGCGAGACTCCATCTCAAAAATAATAATAATAATAATAATAATAATAATAATAATTCTTTTTTTTTTTTTGAGACGGAGTCTCGCTCTGTCACCCAGGCTGGAGTGCGGTGGCGCAATCTCGGCTCACTGCAAGCTCTGCCTCCCGGGTTCATGCCATTCTCCTGCCTCAGCCTCTAGGAGTAGCTGGGTGCCTGCCACCATGCCACCATGCCTGGCTAATTTTTTGTATTTTTAGTAGAGACGGGGTTTCACTGTGGTCTCGATCTCCTGACCTCGTGATCTGCCCGCCTTGGCCTCCCAAAGTGCTTGGATTACAAGCGTGAGCCACCGCCCCCAGCCCAATAATAATTCTTTAGGTCAATCGCTAAACGATGCCTCACTTAAAATTTATTTCTATATTGTTTATGCTAATGGTCGTCAACAGTCTTTGTACACAATTGACAACCTCTCACTCACATGTCAAGAAAGTCAGCAATAGGACCATTATCTCAAGGGCCACAGTCACTTAGAAAAGAAAAATTCTGCCTCTGATGATATTTGCCACTGGTTTAAAATCGACTAACTTCTGTTCATTCACTCCTATACAGGTCTGCAGGCTGAGATTTGAAAGGTGGGAAGGAATGTTTTCATTCTGATTATAGGAAGATGGGAAGGAGTAAATAGTCCAAGTCACTTACAAACAGAAGTTGAAAATAACATTGAGCAGCTAGAGTGGAACTAGCCTGTACCGCCATAGCTATTCTGCTGCTTCTCCTCTCTCTGCCTTCACGGTGACGGGCTGGCCTATGCTCTCACTGCTGTTTCCTTGGCAATCAAGACAAGATGTCTTCTTTTGCAAAGCAAATTATTTCTACTCTTGAATTAGAAGATAGTTTAAGTTCTGGGGCCGGGCGCTGTGGCTCATGCCCGTAATCCCAGCACTTTGGGAGGCTGAGGCGGGTGGATCACGAGGTCAGGAGATCGAAACCATCCTGGCTAACACGGTGAAACCCCGTCTCTACTAAAAAAAAAAAAAAAAAAATACAAAAAATTAGCCGGGTGTGGTGGCGGGTGCCTGTAGTCCCAGCTACTCAGGAGGCTGAGGCAGGAGAATGGCGTGAACCAGGGAGACCGAGCTTGGAGTGAGCCGAGATCGCGCCACTGCACTCCAGCCTGGGTGACAGAGCGAGACTCCATCTCAAAAAAAAAAAAAAAAAAGAAAAGAAGACAGTTTAAGTTGTATGTAATTGGAAGGAATTCTACATATCTGCAAGAATTGCGCTTACTCCTTATGAAGAATGAAGAACTAGGTATTAGGAAAGTAATACAGTATGCTCATGACAGATCAGTAATTACAAATAGTAAAATGCTTGAAATTTTCAAGTCAAAACAGATTTGTGATTAATAAAATTAATCTACCCAACTGCTGTGGTCTAAAGGTTTATTTACCCCAAAATGCATATGTCAAAATCCTAACGTCCAAGGTGATGGTATTCAGAATATGGTTTTTGGGAGGTGATTAGGCCATTACTGCTCTTATAAAGCAGCCAAAGGAGCTCATTCACCCTTCTGCCCTGTGAGGTTATAGTGAGAAGATAGCTGTCTATGAGGACACAGGCCTTCACAAGACATGGAATCTGCTGATGCCCTGATCTTGGACTTCTGTTGTGTATAAGCCACCTAGTCTATGGCATTTTTTGTGTAGCAGTGCAAACTGATGAAGAGGGAAACCAATAACGTTCTTTTTAATTATCAGAGAATATTTTTTTCATACACTAATTTGCCCATGACATTCATTAGAGGAGATTGTTTTAGCAAGTGTAGTACCCATGAGGTCAATGATACGGGCTTCTTGTCATTTATATTTATTTTTCTTCATCTGTTCCTAAAAGTAATTCAAAGAACTTTTTTAAGGCACAGAAAAATACAGTAAAAAAAATTTAAAAAGTAAGAAACCTTGTAGAAAATAGTAGAAAATGTTTCCATGAATCTGAAGTAAGCTATTGACTGTATATTTTAATTCTGAAGTTTCTGGTGGCAACTGCAAAAATAGGAAACATAATAGGCTGTGTCTTTTTATTGTCCAATAAAACATAGCTTTGGGAGAATAAATCCTTTTCTGGTCATAAATTATGGGTACTCATCACTTGGATCCTTTTATGAGGGGCAGTAACAAACATGATTAACATTGATTTCGCAAACATATGGTCTAAGGGACTGCTTTTATTTTGACTGCTATCAACCCCTTATTTAAGAAAGTGCTTCTCTTTCAGCTCCAACCAAGAGCTTCCAGTGAAAATTAGTGTTGTTACTTGATCATCTCAAGACATTGGTCTAAGAGAAAGAACCTAATCAAACTTATTTTGGGTTTTTGAATTTAGGAAATCTACTTGGTGGTTCAAGCCATAAAATATGAAATTGAAAACAAAGTTTACATTTTCCATTATGAAGGAACTGAGTGTGATGAAAATGGAGTTGGCATGCTGAGAGAAGTCAATCAAAAAGAGATAGGGACAGCACTGTTGGCATTTGAGTACGTTGTTCAAATCTTTACAGAGATTCTTGTCCCATTTTGCCTGCTCGTGTGGTTCAACCCTTCCTGTGGACTCTGCAGACCAGTAAGTTATCTCCTTAGTCTAAAGTAGACTCATTTGAGGATCTTTTATTTACAGCTAAAAGGTTGTTGGCTAATACGTGTGCAAAGAATAATTTATATGTCTGTAAATTCTAATGGATGCTTTAATTTAGAGTTTGTTTCTACTTTATATAAAAAAATCACACACTTCGTTCTTAGTTTTGGTTACACTTCTTTGAAATATTGCACTGATTGGAATGGAAATTGGGCATGAGAAAGTATAAACAAACTGAACAGAAAGGCCACTGTCAAACTACATGTCTTAGTTCTGTACAGTGAATAATGTTGACCAGGGAGCAGTTAACATATCATGAATCTGCAATCAGTCACTGATCCTCGGTGCCATATTTGTTTTTCCTATGAGGATTATTATAGCGCTTTGAGTATGGTAAGGCTTAACTAAACACTTTCTGAGCAAACAAAAAGTGAAGCATGCACTTACTTTTCTTACATTCAAAGCCACGAAATTAGCATTGTCAGCATGCACTTCAGGTTGGATGTAATAACCATGCTTCATCTTCATCTTGCATTGCATCATGTAAAGCTGCAATCTTCTCATGATATACAATTACATCCCAACATAGCTCTCTGATTTCTATTAGAACAGACACAAATTCTGTTCATGCTACTTTCATTATGTTTTGGTCTGAGTGACATCATAATTTACATGTACAATTCACTGAGGGCTTCTCTTGTCAAGAATACTCACCAATACTCATTTCCAGTCTATGTTGACTTTCACTGTTATTCTCTCCGCCCCAGACCAGTACAAGCCACTTGTGTGTTACGTATGACATTGGATGTGCTTATTTTATTTATCCAGCATAAAATCGTATCACTTAGAAAATTTTTTGAGAATCCAAAAAAGAGATATATTACTTTCAGTTAGATTAACTTTATAAGCAAAATAGATTTTCTTTAGTTTCTTTCTTTTTTTTCTTTTTTTTTTGAGATGGAGTCTTGCTCTGTCGCCCAGGCTGGAGTGCAGTGGCATGATATCTGCTCACTGCAAGGTCGGCCTCCTGGGTTCACGCCATTCTCCTGCCTCAGACTCCCGAGTAGCTGGGACTACAGGCACCTGCCACTACGCCTGGCTAATTTTTTGTATTTTTAGTAGAGACGGGGTTTCACCGCGTTAGCCAGGATGGTCTCGATCTCCTGACCTTGTGATCCGCCTGCCTCGGCCTCCCAAAGTGCTGGGATTACAGGCGTGAGGCACCGTGCCCGGCCTCTTTAGTTTCTTTTTGCACTTCTAGGTCAAAATAAGAAATAGGAGGTGTGACCATTTTTATCAATTGTAGAAATGGAAGCCCCTGTTGTGCTAGACGCTTAATTCTTTCCTTCTCTTGTTATGTGAGTTGTTTTGTTGGTGGCTTAAAGTCCCAGATCATTTCCTGCCTGCGATTTCTGTGCATGGTGATGTGGCATTCTCCCTAAGGGATAAAGCATTGCCATCAATGGAAGGTTTCTTAGACGAAACAAAGAAAAGAAAAGCATGTGTAAGACATGGAGAGTCCCTGAATGTTATGAACCTTTAAGAGCCAATCCCTCAAGATAAAGCTCAAATGGCTAACAGGGTCTAAATTTAAAAAGGAGCCAAAATGGGCCAGGCGCAGTGGCTCACGCTTGTAATCCCAGCACTTTGGGAGGCCGAGGCAGGCGGATCACAAGGTCAGGAGATCCAGACCATACTGGCTAACATGGTGAAGCCTCGTCTCAACTAAAAATAGAAAAAGTCAGCCGGGCGTAGTGACAGGCGCCAGTAGTCCCAGCTACTCCAGAGGCTGAGGCAGGAGAATGGCGTGAACCCGTGAGGCGGAGCTTACAGTGAGCCGAGATCACTCACCACTGCACTCCAGCCTGGGCGACAGAGCGAGACTCTGTCTAAAAATAAATAAATAAATAAAAAGGAGCCCAAATGACCATTTGCTGCTTAGAGGTCACATCTTCCTCTGAGTTTCTGGAAAATACATACATCTGCTTAACTTTAGCAATTTCATAGCTGACTGTACATGTTCATAATATCTGAACTAACCAATAGACTGTGGCTTGCACCCACCCATTAGAAGTAAGCAAATGTTAATCCTTTATTTACATGGGAGGACCTGACTGGGAACCTGGGCAAGAACATTCTCTATAAAACCTAGACCCCTCATTTGTTCTCTGGAACATACCTTCATTTTACAGAAAAGGCTGTATCTCCTCAGTTTGCAAACTGTTCACTGTAATAGTCTCTTTCCTCCAAATCCCTCTTTAGAGAACTTCTCTTCACGGTGTGTTAGCACATTCACATACTGTTTCTGTATTTATACGAGAGCTTTGGATTCTTTACCTAAGTTTTATGCTCTTGAAATCTTTTCCATGCTTTTCTTTGAAATTCCTTTATTTAACTGATATTTGCATTACTTCTTTTTGAATGTTTTAAGTATTTCTACAAACTTGGAATGTTTTTACAAGACTACTTCAGATCCACCTAGAAGAAAAACTAAAATTTCTATTAACTTTGAACTTGGAATATCTTAACACCTTTTTTGTCTTATTATTTCCAACTTTTGAGTGATCTAAATTTTCGTACGTATAAATTCTGTTTTTTAAAAAAGCTTTCTTTCAGAACAATCTATAAAACAAGATGTATTGTTTTATTCTCAACTGGAATAAAATATCAGTATTAAAGGAGACTGTAAAAATATAGATTGGAGAGCTTTCTGAATAATTGTGATACAAGGTTGACAGAAATTATTTCTGTTTAAAAAGAACAAGATTGTGTTTCTATGTAAAATGGAGTCTGATTTTACACACACACACACACACACACACACACATATATATGTTCCTATGTAAAATGGAGTATAATTATATATATATATATATATATATATATAAAACCAGCCTGGCCAACATGGTGAAACCCCATCTCTACTAAAAATTAAAAAATTAGCCAGGAGTGGTGGTGCATGCCTGTAGTCCCAGCTACTCCAGAGGCTGAGGTGGGAAAATCGCTTGAACCCAGGAGGCAGAGGTTGCAGCGAGCTGAGACGGTGCCATTGCACTCCAGCCTGAGTGACAGAATGAGACTTTGTCTCAAAAAAAACCATATATATATCTATAAAGTATACATATATAAAGTATATAGGTATATATAAAGTATATATATACTTTTTAATATATTTATATATAAAAGTATAATTTTAGTGTATATATATATACTTTTTAGTATATATACTTTTTAGTATATATAAATTATATATAGAAAAATGTACATATACACTAAAAAAGTATATATATACTAAAAAAGCATATATATACTAAAAAAAAGTATATATATATAAAGTGTTTACGTGTGTGTGTGTGTATATATGTGTAGATATATATATATATATATCTACACATATATACACTTTTTTTTTGAGACAAAGTCTCGTTCTGTCTCCCAGGCTGGAGTGCAATGGCATAATCTCGGCTCACTGCAACCTCTGCCTCCTGAGTTCAATTGATTCTCCCACCTCAGCCTCCTGAATAGCTGGGACTACAGGTGCACGCCACCACGCCTGGTTAATTTATTATATTTTTAGTAGAAATGAGGTTTCACCATGTTAGCCAGGCTGGTCTCAATCTCCTGACCTCAAGTGATCTGCCCGCCTCAGCTTCCCATAGTGCTGGGATTACAGGCATCTGATTTAATATTAAAGGAAGATGATGGACACTGTGCTTGAAGGTATTAGTAGGAAATGGCTATTAAAGTGCATGCTAGAAGGTGTACTTACTGCACCACGCTGATGTAAATGTTTTTTTTTTTTTTTTTTTTTTTTTTTTTTTTTTTTTTTTTTTTGAGACGGAGTCTTGCTCTTTCGCCCAGGCTGGAGTGCAGTGGCGCAATCTCGGCTCACTGCAAGCTCCGCCTCCCGGGTTCATGCCATTCTCCTGCCTCAGCCTCTCCGAGTAGCTGGGACTACAGGCACCCGCCACCACGCCTGGCTAATTTTTTGTATTTTTTAGTAGAGACGGGGTTTCACCGTGGTCTCGATCTCCTGACCTTGTAATCCACCCGCCTCGGCCTCCCAAAGTGCTGGGATTACAAGCGTGAGCCACCGCGCCTGGCCGATGTCTTGTAAATGTTGAGTGCTTTAAAAAAGCATAAACCTCTAGCAGTTCCCATGTAAGCCCTGCTCATTCACTCTTTTCTCTTCTGGAGGACTTTCTCCTTTGACATTTCCTTCTTCTATTCCCTTGGACAATACTTCTGAAGCATCACGCTAGAGTGGAAAGAACATCTGGGTGAAAGTCTGCAGTTGTGACTGTAGTGTTGAGTCTGTTACACCTGTCTGTGCAACCCATGTCATTTAATCTTTGTTGACTCCCTTAAATAAGGGGAATGACACATGTGATCTCCTAATCCTTTATGTATTCATTAATGATAAGTACCATTCACTGGGTATATACTAATGATCAACACAGTCCCTGTCCCCATGTAGAATACATTCATATCAGGAGATGGACATTTAAACAATAATTGCCGATTAAACAGTGTTAAAATTCAGAGAGCTATGATAACATAATGATGCCACCTCTACACCAGGGAATCAGATAAAGTTTTCCCAGAGAAACATTTTATACCAAAAATAAAAAGTTTAGTTTGGAGTTAAATGCCTAGGGATGAGGTGCAGAGGTAAAGTGGGAGATGCAGAAATATGTATTTTTTATGCAGAGTGAATAACATGTGGGGTTCAGAGGCAGGAAGAAACAGTCTACTCTTCAGAAATTATAGACCTCTTGACTTCTCAATTCTGTTCTATCTCAAAGATCCAGCTTTAGTTCCATATTATTTTTCTGAAACTTACCTTTAAAATTTCTTGACTACCTTGACCATTTTTCTTTTTAAGTTTCCACTGACATGTATCATGTGAATCGTTGAATTGTAGCATTTGGTTATTTTTGCTTTGCCTCAGCAAACATTTTCACATGTGTGTGTCCTGCATCCCTACATACTTTTAAGTTCAAAACGGATAGGACTGTGCTTTGCACTGCTTTGGTGTGCACCGTGATGTCTGTGACTGTGCTGGGCACTGAGCAGCCACTAAAAATCATTCTTGTTGAATGTATTATTTCCTTTTACCTTAATGCAGACTTCCTGTCACAGCATTAGGGCCAAGAATAATTTACGGGTTGAAATGTTGATACAAGGAGCAATAGCAAACGTCTTATCAAATTGTTGGACCCTGTCATTCTTCATCTGGATTTAGAAAATAAAAAGATCCCTGATGACATCCCCAATCTCCTCTGGCAGTGTTTCTAAAGGAACTATCCTATAAGACTTCAGCACTTCTGACTCATTAATATCCCGAGCTCCTCAAGAAAATTAATCATCACAGACCACAGGAAGATTCTGCTAAAATTGCCAAAAATAACAATACTTTTAGTTAGTACTCTTTTTCCAAGGTATTCAAAATCCAACGTGTATAGCAACTTTGTCATGTTTAAATCATTTTGCTAAGCTAATTGAGATATGAAGAAACCAGGATAGAAGAATACAAATCGTTTCTTTAGGTCTGAAAAGAAAGCTATTAGCTAGCCAAAAGCACAGACATTCTAAAATTCATAGTGTCAAATTAGTTGTATTATTTTCTTATTTTTGCTTCTGGTGGAGACATTCAAAACTGATGGCCTAGGGAGCAGCAGTAATGAATTTTAATCCCAGGTACATTGCCAGCTTTAGGTCTTGTGCAAATGCCTCTGTGAAGTATTTTTCTGCACCTATATACAATGAGGATACTGATACATCTTTATCATAAAATAAAAATGTGGAGTAAAGATGTAGCTAATATTCTACAACATAAGCATTCTTCCAGTTACTGGTAAATCGATGCCCATTAATTTAATCATAGGGCAAGTACAATTGTGAAGCTTACTAAATAATTTGTAGCAGGGTATTCTTTTTTTTTTTTTTTTTTTTTTTTTTTGAGATGGAGTCTCACTCTGTCGCCCAGGCTGGAATGCAGTGGCGTGATCTCTGCTCACTGCAACCTCCACCTCCTAGGTTCAAGCAATTCTGCCTCAGCCTCCCGAGTAGCAGGGACTACTGGTGTGTGCCACCACACCCAGCTAATTTTTTGTATTTTTAGCAGAGACAGGGTTTCACCTTGTTAGCCAGGATGGTCTCGATCTCCTGACTTCGTGATCTGCTTGCCTCGGCCTCCCAAAGTGTTGGGATTATAGGCGTGAGCCACCATGCCTGGCCCATGGTATTATTTTTTATAGAGAAGGATTCATTCTCCCCAACCAATCCCCGCCTACTCCTCTTTATGTTGGGATTTTTCACATATCAAATTTGCAAAAATAAAACATGAAAGATGATTGTGAAAACAGAATTAAGTCGTATGATATTTTATTTCATTATTCTAAAGGTAATTGTAATCTATAAGTTAGATGTCCCTGAAGTATTGACAAAACACTCTTAAAAGCTTTTTGGATAAACGTGACAAAAATTACTTAAGTCAGGTTCTACTGAGAAACTGAGAAATAAAGGAGAAAAATATTCCTTGAGGATCCAGATGCCTGAGAAAGATTTAAGGAGTTTTTATATTTTGATAGAGCTTTTAAGAAATGTTTATCTATTTTATCTTTGCTCTGGCCACATACCGAGAGTACTTGCAAACTGTTTACTTAAGAGTATGGATTTGTAATATTTTTAGAGTAAAGTAGCACTCTGATTTCTAAATAGTTCCTGTGGTTAAAATGAAGAAAGAAGAAGGAAGGAAGGAAGGAAGGAAGGAAGGAAGGAAGGAAGGAAGGAAGGAAGGAAGGGAGGGAGGGAGGGAGGGAAGGGAGGGAAGGGAGGGAGGGAAGGGAGGGAAGGAAGGAAGGTAGGGAGGGAGGGCTGGAGGGAGGGAGGGAGGAGAAAGTCTTTCAGAGTAGTAGGAAGCTGTCAAAATCTACTTAATGGAATCATTTGTAGATGGAATTATTTGTAGAGAATGTTTTTCCTTCCCCTCCAAGAAAGTTTTTGTTCTTGCTGATGGCTTTTCGATCTAGAATCCACAGATCTTCCACAGATTAAAAAACTAAAGTATAGAAAAGTATTCTGTACAGGTGGAAGATCTGAAATAATTTATTGATGCTAAAACAAGATGTTTATTATACTTTTCCTCATGCCACCTACTACTTTGAACTTGCTCAGTCGGTGCCATTCTATTTAGTAAGGCTTAGAGCAAATCAAATCAAACTTTGATTTGAATTTCACAAAGATTTGAAATTCTCTCACAGAGATTTGAATTTCTCTCTCTCTCTCTCTCTCTCTCTCTCTCTGCCTTGCATTCTCTGAGAGAGAATATTTTTGAGGTGATCAGCTGGACAGTTTATGGGGGAGTAGTAGTTCCCTGTTTACATTATTCAGTAATAACTAAAAGTAGATTATTGAAGTATGTTTTATTAAAATGTACTGATGGGAAAGAGTATTTGAGAGTGTCCAAAGTGGAAATAAACATATATATTTACATAAACGATTTAGAAACATCAGATTTTTAAAATGAATCGCCTCTTGTGGATCTGTAGATTAGAACTTGACACATAGCTAAAAGCAGAAGCCATTTAAAAAAAAGATAATTATTTCCTAAAGTAAACTTATTTCATGTAATGCAAAACCTAATACAAGAAAGTGCTTAATTACAAGAGTGCAGCTCAAAGAACTTTACGAAGTGATGCACCTGTGCAGGCAGGACAGATAAAAAAACAGCATTGAGCCTCCTCTCCCTCCTGCTCAGTCTTGGCCTCTCTCCAAAGCTATAACCTGACTTCTAATTTGACTTCCAGGTGGGTTTTCCTTGTTTTTAAATTTCTCAAAAGTGGATGATACAGTAGGTTCTCTTTTATGTCTGACTTTTTCAACTCAACATTTTTCTGCAAAATCCATCCACATTGTTGTGAGTAGCTATAGTTCATTCATTTTCATGGCTGTATTGTATTCCATGTGAATACAGATAGTTTGTTTACTCAGAGTCTTATTCACAGACAGGTAGTTTCTGGTTTGGGGTTGATACCAATTGTGCTACAATGATAATGTTTAACATATTTTTTCTGAAAACATATACACATTTTTCTGGGGAGGTTCCTTAGAGTGGAATTCCTGGGTCATAGGGTGTGGGTAATAGATATTGCCAGTAGTTTTTCAAATTTACACAACTGCCAGTAATGTCTGTGAGTTCCAGTTGCTCTACCTCCAAGCCAATGCCTTCTATTTTTTTTTAATTGCTATTCTGATGAGTGTGTAGAAATGTCATATCTGAATTTGTATTTTTCTGGTGACTAAGGAAGGCAAGTATATTTTCGTGTGGATGCTGGCTGTTTGGCTACTCCATCTTATGCAGCATCTCTTCCAATATTCTGCCGTATTTCCATTTGACTGTCTATCTTCTATTGAATCCTTCAGATATTCAGGATACACATATAAAATATCTTCTTGTATTCTCTGGCTTTCATTGTTATTATACTAGTAGTGCCTTTGGATTAACAGATTTTCTTACTTTAATGTATTCACGAGTATCAAATTTGTCCTGTTACAGTTAGGTGTTTTAATGTCCTGTTTAAGAACTATTTAACTCTTCCAGGGAAAAATATTTATTTATTTATCTATTTATTTAATTATTAACTGTGTGTCTCAAAATGTGGGAAAGAAAGGATGCCTAGAGAACTAGCATCTATATGGTACTCCACCCATGGAGTACTAAATTTTATGCTGTGTGCATAAAATTTATGCAGTGTGCATAAAATTTAACTGGAGACAACGTACATTGAAAAGTCACATTTCTATAAAGCTGTAAATTAGATATAACTTCTTCCAGGACTTAACCTACTCAGATGTTAGTAAGTTCAGTCTCAGCCATTTACATTTTTTCTCATCCCCTGTATGGAAAGACTCAGATATGAATCTGGATTTGGGTTTATGCAGTGCCAGAGGAAGAAAATGAAGACTGCTCCATGCCCTTTGTCGATATGGGCACTGGGACATCTTTTGCCTCTTCTGAAAGAGGCTGTGGTGGAGGCTCAGCCCAGGCATCCATCCTTGGGGGCTGCTGTCAGGAATGAGCCTCCCTTCTCCCCTCTTTAAGATGCATGCTACCTTGCTCCTAGCCTCCTCCTCAAGCTGAACAAAGGCTAAAAATGCTTCAGACCTCATTTGTTACCACCTCTACCAGTCTTTCCTGTCTACATGCTTGGGGTTAAGGCAGCGACAGCTCCTTCAATGAAGGTTAGGACACTGGTCAAAGAGAGTCTGACCTTTCCTCCATAGTGATGCGGGCAATGAAGATGGTAACACAACTTAACCTTTTTCTTAATAGTATGCACCAGTATAAAAGACAATTTTAAATATGAAGATATTCTGAAATCACATTTAGGAATAATATTAATTATGGTATTTAGATATTTACAAATATTTGGAATCTACAGTTTCTTTAATGATGCTTTAAAAAATATAGTATCTTTTTTCCTTTTTTTTTTTTAGACAGAGTCTCACTCTGTCACCAGGCTGGAGGGCAGTGGCGCAATCTCGGCTCACTGCAACCTCTGCCTCCCAGGTTCAAGCGATTCTCCTGCCTCAGTTTCCCGAGTAGCTGAGATTACAGGCACCTGCCAGTGCACTCGGCTAATTTTTGTATTTGTAGTAGAAACGGGGTTTCACCATATTGGCCAGGATGGTCTTGATCTATTGACCTCGTGATCTGCTCACCTTGGCCTCCCAAAGTGCTGGGATTACAGGCGTGAGCCAACATGCCTGACCTATAGTATCTTTTTTTTTTGAGACGGAGTCTTGCTCTGTCACCCAGGCTGGAGTGCAGTGGTGCTATCTCGGCTCACTGCAAGCTCCGCCTCCCGGGTTCATGCCATTCTCCTGCCTCAGCCTCCCCAGTAGCTGGGACTACAGGCGCCCGCCACCACGCCTGGCTAATTTTTTGTATTTTTAGTAAAGACGAGTTTTCACCGTGTTAGCCAGGATGGTCTCGATCTCCTGACCTGGAGATCTGCCCACCTCGGCCTCCTCCCAAAGTGCTGGGATTACAGGCGTGAGCCACTGTGCCCGGCCAGTATCTATTTTTAATTTTAATTTTTTTTTTAATTTAGCAAAGGGGTCTCACTCTGTCACCCAAGCTAGAGTGCACTGACACTGTCATAGCTCACTACAGCCTTGAACTCCTGGGTTTAAGCAGCCCTCCCACCTCAGCCTCCTTGGAAGCTGGGACAACAGCTGTATGCCACCAAGGCTGGCTTTTTTTTTTTTTTTTTGACGCGGTCTGTGTTGCCAAGCTTTTCTCAAACTCCTGGCCTCAAGCAATTCTCCTGCCTCAGCCTCCCAGAGCACTGTGATTACAGATATAAGGTACCATGCCTGACCAAAAAACAGTTTCTAATATCATCAAGCTAGTGATGGAGTAAAATATGTAAAATGTAAAATTTTAAATCAGATATTCCCCTCACCCCACCATGGATATCACCTTTGAGCAAAGAAAACTTACAAAAAAAAAAAAAAAATTCTTGGCTGGGCCCAGTGGCTCGCACCTGTAATGCCAGCACTTCGAGAGGCCAAGGTGGGCAGATCACGAGGTCAGGATTTCGAGACAAGCCTAGCCAACATGGTGAAACCTCATCTCTACTAAAAAATACAAAAATTAGCCGGGCGTGCTGGTGTGTGCCTGTAGTCCCAGCTACTCAAGAGGCTGAGGCAGGAGAATCGCTTGAACCTGGGATGCAGTGGTTGAGGTGAGCCCAGATGGCGCCACTGCACTCCAACCTGTGCAAGAGAGATAACCTGTCTCAAAAAAAAAAAAAAAAAAAAAAAAAAAAAATCAGGGTATTTTTACTTGTGCTGTAAATAGCTGTCAGGCAAATATTGCATTAGAAAATATAGTAGTAATTTCATTTTTATATTTTTCCAAATAGAACTCCTATAAGTATGTCTTCAATTAGAAATAGCTAGGCATCCTCCAAATTTAGGATGGGTTGAAGCAATGCCTGAGTGGCTCACTCTCTATTACGTGACCAGACTGAAGTTAAGGTCGTGAGTAATAGATTCCTGTGTTCTTCCTTAGGAGACAAAGTGCAGCTTGGGGAAAGCCTCTGATCTCGGTAGGTTAATCGCCTCCATCACTCTGTTCCTGAGAGACTCATGGCTGCAACTCCCTGTGCCCTGTGTCTTGCTTGAAAAATGCTGGGTTTCCCTTCTGTCCACCCATGACTTAAATCACTTTATCTCCCCTCCCTGACACCTCCTTCAATGATTAATTTTAGAAAATCACATTAGCTTATTTTAAACCAAATGCTATTTTTCTTGAAGATTTTGAACTTTTTGAACTTAATAAATCGTACTTAATTTTACAAAACGTATAAATATGACAGAAATGAATATTCAACAAATATGCAAGGAGGTGATCCATTGTTTTGTTTTTTGTTTTAGTTTTTTTGAGACGGCGTCTTCCTCTGTCGCCCAGGCTGGAGTGCAGTGGCGCGATCTCGGCTCACTGCAAGCTCCACCTCCCGGGTTCACGCCATTCTCCTGCCTCAGCCTCCCGAGCAGCTGGGACTACAGGCACCCGCCACCACGCCCGGCTAATTTTTTGTATTTTTTAGAAGAGACGGGGTTTCACAGTGTTAGCCAGGATGGTCTTGATCTCCTGACCTCGTGACCGCCTGCCTCGGCCTCCCAAAGTGCTGGGATTACAAGCGTGAGCCACCGCGCCCAGCCGGTGATCCGTTCTTTTAAAAAGCAGCTTCTAGAGCTGAGAAGAGTAAAGCCATGATATTTTTTAACCTGTTTCTTTCCTTAATTCATTTGTTACTCTCAACAAACAGTGACGCATTTTTTTGTTTGTTTTTCTTTTTTTTTCAATTACACTTAACCTTGTGTTTATCACTAAAGAATTCAAAATAAATATGCCACATACTTTGGATGGCTGCTAAACAATCACTGGCTTGCAGCTAACCCAAAAAAATATGCCATCGATTTTGGTGATTTGTTTGTACTTGATAAGTCATTTTTCTTCTCTGTCTGCAGATCCCAAGCCCATGACCTTTCTTTCTCCTTACCGCACTCCCTCATCATGACAGACGGCAAATAGAACCCTGTGCTGGGAACAGAAAGAACACTGAGTGGTTTTAAAAGGTTATCTCCATCTCCCTCTGCATTTTAAACAACTTAACATGAAATACTGGATTTAAACACACACACACACACACACACATACACACACACACACACACACACATACACACACACACACACATACACACACACACACACAGAGTTACCCTGATTACAACAGGTAAAGAGCGTAGTGTGCATTGTGATTATTCCCTCCAGTATTTCTCATAAGTACATGGATATGTCAACAGACTCTCATGGTTCTCGTATACACCAATTGTAAGATGCCGTGTTACAAGGATTCCAAAAGAATAAAACACCCTGGTGACCTAGTTGCCTGGAACTTCCAAAGCAGTAGAAAATCTAGGAAAAACATACACCTAGCTTTACCAAAAACAAATTAACTAAATCCTCATAGCAATGTCAGAATCAATCCAGTGGCACCCAAAAGCTGAAGATGACTGATTCTGTTTTTTTTAATCCAGATTACTCTATTTAGATGATAGACTTACATTTTACAAAGTCATTGTATATAATTATGTATTATAGTATATATTATATATTTATACATGTGTATTTCCAAAATTTTAGCTAAGTAGAGATTTTCTTTCATAATCTGTATATAAAATAAAATCACATACTGTTACTAAAGAATGGAAAGCACTAGATTAAAGCATCAATATAAAGAATAGCCATTTTATATGACAAATATAATAAATTATTTTCTCCTTTAAGATATCTTTAACTAACCTAAAGGAAGGGTAAAATGTTGTTAGATAATAGCAAAATGAGTAACAAATACAATAAGCCTTCACAGTTTGGTTTTGGGTTATTTTTTCATAATCATTATTTGCATCCCTTTTTATCTAGCTTAGGGAATAGTCACACTGGCTTTCAGCTGGTAAGAATTTGCTCTTCTTTGTGCAGGAAAGTTTACTGTGCCAGAAATAATCTTTTTTCTGCCTTTTCCACATGAAAATCTTTTATGTTCTTGAAGATCAGAATTAGTCCTATCTCATACCAACATGTTTGAATTTATAGAGAGGAGGAAACCCTTCCGTATGAAGTGCCTAGCACTCTGCACTTTGCTTTTGGTCCAATTCTCATTCTACCTCTTGGCATGTGTGATCTGTTATAGCTTCAAGAGTACTTTTTTATTTCTTCCGTGAGTGATTGCTACTGATGGACCATCACTAATTACAATGATTACAAAATTGTGATGTTTTTCTTCCATGCAAAATCTGTTTGGTTTTATCAAATCTACTCACTCTCATGGGAGTATATTGGGCATGTGTGTGGCATCTTTCCTGTGCATCGTGGGGGAAAATAATTAGAAACAAAGCCCTAGGCACTATTCTCCCAGGCCTGGATGGACTGTCACTGCTGGCTGCTTGATGTGTCCCCAAGTTGAATTTTTAGGATCTCCATCTTGCTCATGGGGATGGCGTAATGCATTTCTAGCTCTCAGCCCCATTTATGAAAACATGTTTATTCCCCTCTAGTGCATTTTTTCAAGCATCAAGAGCTCTGTGGTTTAATTACTGGTCATATATTACTAAGACAGTGCTGTGGTCTGAATATATTAATATGTATTCCCACTAAATGCTTATGTTGAAATCTAATCACAAATGTCATGATATCAGGAGATGAGGCCTTTATGAGGTCATTAGGTCATGAGGGCAGATCCTTCATGAATGCAGTCGGCACTGCTGTAAACAAGGCCCCAGGAGCTGCCACATCTCTACACCACTGGAGTACGCAGATGAACCAGAACGTGGCCCCTAACCAGACACCAAATCTGCCTGCACCTTGATCTTAGACTTCCAAGCCTCCATAACTGTTCAGAAATACATTTTTGTTGTTTAGAAGCCACTCAGTTTACAGTATTTTGTTATGGCACCCTGAATAGACCAAGATATACAGTAACTATAGATACATTTGCTGATAAATTTGCTTTTCTCTTTTAAAAATCTATTCATTTTGCCAGGCGTGGTGGCTCATGCTTGTAATCCCAGCACTTTGGGAGGCCGAGGCAGGCGGATCACGAGGTCAGGAGATCGAGACCACGGTGAAACCCCGTCTCTACTAAAAATACAAAAAAATTAGCCGGGGGTGGTGGCGGGCACCTGTAGTCCCAGCTACTCGGAGAGGCTGAGGCAGGAGAATGGCGTGAACCTGGGAGGCGGAGCTTGCAGTGAGCCGAGATTGCGCCACTGCACTCCAGCCCGGGCGACAGAGTGACACTCCGTCTCAAAAAAAAAAAAAAATCTATTCATTTTCCTGAAATTCTGATGATGTTTTACATAGCCTCAATTTTTTTTTCTTGGCAAAGTTATAGTTTCAGCAATAGTCTAGTAAGACAGTTTCAGCAATAGTCTAGTAAGATACATTTATTTTGAAAAAAAAAAGGAACAACAGAAAAAAAGGAAAGCAAGAGACAGACAGTTTGAGAATTTGGATTTTCTATACACACAAATTAAATTTTCCAAATAATCCTTCTTTCACCTTTGTGTATATATTTGTACAACTGAAAGTCTCCTGCCCAAGACTCCCACTCTTTCCCTAACCAAAAATGTGGTATATTCTGGAAAATGAGGGAAAAAATATAATAAAGATAAAAACATTTATTAAACACAGATAATAGTGTTTGAGGACAATACAGTGATGAAATTGGGTGTTTCAAAATCAACTAACTTTGAGAACTAATATCATAAAATCTTAAATCAATCTTGTTTCAAGATAAAAATCAAAGAAAATGTATCAGCCCAAAAAGATTTGTTGGCAAGAAGGAGCATTTAAAATCTTAACAACCTGAGTATACCTAAAGCAACAAAACCGATTTACCACCTATCACCATTTTGAAATCCAAACTGATCTAATAGAGGCAAAAGCAGCTAGAAGAACCATAGAGTCTCATATTAACCTTTAAAATAAGAATAAACGGTGAACTTGTAAATTACTCTCTTACAAATCAGACATGAATAATTTTTGAAATAATGGAACACATTAACAGGATATTTGTGAACATTCTGAGAACAATAGATGACTCCTGAGCTGCACACAAGGTGAGTGATTAAAAAAAAAAAAAAAAAAACGCACCTCAACTTCTTAAAGAAAGTGATTATATAAAGAGGAAGGCAATCAATGCGAAAAATAAACATATAAATGAAATATAATCTTGGATGTTTACAAAACAACCTTTCCCCATGAGCTTAAAGCATGTTCTTCTTTAATGTGTTTTATGCCTCCTTAGCTGAGTGAAGATTTTTTTTGTTGCTCCCTCTTCACTTCTGTTTTATCCTAAGGCATTTAGGATTTTACCACTACCAGGACCCTAAAGGTGTCTCACTAGGGCCACTAGTGCCTTTCAATTGATAATCCAGTGAATTTGTTTTCACTTCTTATGTCCCTTAAATTTCTTGTAGCGTTTTTAAAGTAAATTTGTATTAATGTATAACACATATATAGTACAATGCATAAATCACAAATATACAGCTACATCAATTTTTACAATGAAGACTGCACCTTCCTTTTGTTCACTCCCTCTCTCTCTCGTCTTTCACTCCCCTCCACCTATCTTTAAATTCTTTCCTCTTTTGTTCTCCACGTCATTCTTCCCTCTTTTTAAAAAAATTGAATATAGTTATTGAATAACAAATGGGATACAGACCACTTCTGTGAATTGGCTAAATAAAGATAAATAAGATGATAAGGATCATCTTAGATAAGATAGCCATAGTGACCTAAAATTATTTTTATGTTTATTTACATAATTAAATTCTGATTTCATTGTAGCCAGATATCATTACTTATTTTTTTCATGCTTGTAGCATTAACAGGTTGCCAGACACATTCAGTAAATAAAGATATGTATGACTGGAAATGGAGAAAGGAAGCTAGCTGAAATCATTTCACAGGGGTTAAAGTTGATGAAGACAGCTTTACACCTGAGAGCATTTGAACAAACAAAGTTACACTTGGAGGAAAAGGGGTCTTATATATAGCCTATCGCATAGACACCCATGATACTGTATAAATGAACACAGCTTCTTCATAAATGAGCACAGCTTCTTCTCTTCTGTCTTATTTTTCCCTCTCAGGCTCATATTGCAGTTCTCTTTCACTATTTCCACCAGCTAAGTGTTGACCTCCAGAGTTGATGATCCTTATATCTTTTTCCTTAGAACCTAAGTACTCTTAAGAGGGACCTTATCCATTCTCATCCCTCAGTTAGTTATGCCTTGGTGACATGTATGTCTTGACATATATATCAACTGTTCTCCTAACCCTACAGGTGTATAATACCACCATGTCTCCCCTGGATATGTAGTTCATAGCTCAGAAATAACACAGCCAGGCCAATTGCATCCACCATGGGTTGCAGAGGAAGCCTGCCTGTGCTCATGGCCTGGCTTTGCACCTGACTGTGTATGTGACCTTGAGCAGGTCACTTAATATTAATATTTTTCTTTTTATAATGTAGACATGTCATGTATTATAAGTTTCTTTGGCTGATGTGACCAATCACTAAACACTTATCAGCTTGAAATCATAAAAATTTATTTTTTTTTTTACAGATTTGAAGGCCGTAAGTTCAAAATCAGTGTGACTGAGCTGAAATCAAGGTGTGAACACAGCTGCACACCCTTCAGAGGCTCTCGGGGAGAATGAGGGCATTGCCTATTCCAGCTCCTGCCAGCTGCCAGCACTGCCCCACTCATGGCCACATCACTCCAACCTCTGCCTCCATGGTCCCATTGCCTCCTCCTCTTCTGTCTGTGTCAAATGTCCTCTGACTCTCATATGGATACACATAGTGGCATTTTGGGATCACTGGGCTAATTCACAACAATCTCTCCCTTTCAAGATCTTTAACTTAATCACATCTGCCAAGATCCTTTTTTCCAAATAAAGTCAACATTTACATATGCCAGAGAATGGGGCATAATATCTTTTTGGGGGGTCTCGGGGGACATTCTTCTAAGGCTAACATACTTTTTATTTGCTTATTCATCTGAGTTTAATATGCATCTTGGGAGTGCATCATTCAGCCCCCTACAGATGAAACAGTGACCATCACATAGAGTGGTCATGTAGTTAAATAGGTAACTTCCGGCCTAATTCTTGGGATAATACCTGAACAAGATCAGCACTCACTAAGCATTAGCTTTTTCATTGTTGTTCCTCATAAGTCTCCCCATGTCAGATTTTCTTTCTCAGGAAAAACCAACCAATATGAAGCCTGAGATCATGTCCTGTCAGTTCTGTCCCCTTAACATCTCGTTCTCGTTGACTTGATTTCCACTCTCAGTGTCTCCAGCCTGAGATATTACAGCCTCCCATCTTCATCCTATGCTCCTCCAGCACATTCTTCCGACCTCTGCCAGAGTGCTGTGTCTAAAGTAAAGACTGGTCCTGGCAGTCCTGCATATTGACATTTATTCCTTCCACAAACAATTATTTAACCTAGTCTATGCTTGGCATTGAGAACACAAAGAAAATGAGACACAGCCTGATTGGGGACATTGTCAGACCACAAATGTGTAGTAGGTGGAAAAACGGTCCCTCAAAGACATCACTTCCTAATCCCTGGAATCGGTGACTATTACATGATATTACAAAACATGTGATTAAGTGAAGGATCTGGAGAAGAGACATTTCCTGAATATCTAGATGGACCCTAAATACAATCATGTGTATTCCTATAAGGAGAAAGACAGAGAAAGACTAGACAGAGACACATAAACAGAATAAAGTGATGTGAAGATGGAGGCAAAGATGGAAGGGATGCAGCCACAAGCCCAAGAATGCTGGCTACCATCAGAAACAGGAAGAAGTAAGGTGTAGATTCTACCTAGAGCTTCTGGAGTGAGCATGGCCCTGCCAACACCTTAGTTTTGAACTTCTGCCTTCTAGAACTGTGAAAGGGCCCATTTCTGTTGTTGTAAAGCACCAAGGTTGTGGTGACGTGGTACGGCCATCCTACACTAATGCAGCTGGGCAGAAGCACAGAGGAGGAGGTGCTCACCTTGAAGCAGCCTGCGTGGGGACACACCAATGCTCAGGAAAGGCTTCTTGGAGGAAGTGCTGTCTGAGCCGAAACTCTCCATTTGAATAGGAGCTAATCCCATGGGAAAGAAGGAAACATGCATCCTGTAGGATGCAAAGGGAGGAGAGAAAGAATGAGGGGCTCAGGAAATGATTTGCATTTGGTTCTGCTAGGATTTTATGTCGGAAGTGACCAACATTGAAGCTGGAGACAAGGTATGAAATGGATCACATGGAGTAGTGTCTCCTTCCGTAAACAGCTGAGACTTTGTCCTGTAAGTTACAGAGCCAGTGATGCTTCTGAAGCAAGACTCTATTTAAAATGGGAGCTCCAGGGTGGCCGCATGGCAGCAGGATAAGGTAGGTGATGGGAAAACTAGTTAGTTGCAAGGACAGAGAGGTGGGCAGAGATGACAAACTTTTTAGTCGATATCATCAGTAGGATTTTAGGGTTATTTAGCTTTGATGGAAAAGGGATAGAGTGAGAAAGGGAAGGAAGACATTCAAGCTTCTGGCTTTGGTGACTACTTCACTGGGGGTGAGTAATTATAGCACTTACAGGTAGAAATATTTAACATGTAGTTCCATATATAAGTCTGAAGTTCAGGGTAGAAGCATAGACTGAAGATTCCGATTTGAAAGTTGTCAGAATTTACGACACATTACTACATGTATTTTAATGCCTTTCTCAAACTCTACTAAACCACAAAGAAAAGCGTTTATGTCTTCCTACTCTTCATATTCTCAGCTCTTAGAAAATACAGAAGACATTCAATAAAGCTTTAAGAAAGGAATTAATATACTGATTAGAATATTGATGTTTTTATTAGGTACATTTGATCTACTTTGACTAAAATGCCTTTTTAAAAAATGTAGCCTTTTGTAGAAGAAGTTCAAAATAACTCTTTTAGCCTCAATAAATCAATAATTATACTGTTACTGGATGTAATGAAAAAATATCCAATCATTATAAATTAAAAAAGAGAATTATATTGCATCAATACATTTTTTTCCAGTAAAGTTTCATAAAATGGGAAAGAAATATACCACATCAGGGAAAAATTAACAAGTAAGAATAAGGAAAAGCAAGTGTTTCTAGTACTGAGCTATTTTCTAACCTATACTATTTTAAGCTAGTCTGTAACACATGGAAATTTTGAATAAAGTTAAAATCTGTTACTAGCCAGGGATGGGAAAAATGAATAGTTGGTTGTTTTAAGCTTTGATTTCTGTGATTCTAAGAATGTCTTTCTTTGTTTTTATTTTTCCTAAAGACAAAGTGTTTAATAAAATGCTCTCCCTACATTGAGCAGCACCAAATAAAAACAGCCCTAGTCAGGACAGAAAGATTTCTTTAAGGATTAAGTTCAAATCAAAGATTTGTCTGAAATATATATAGCTTTCAATTATATCCACTCTTTATTGCCACAATCACTTTCTGTTATAACACATGTAACACACACAAAAAGAGACTTTCAAGAACCTGTAGACATTATTAGATTTAATAATTAGCCACCCACAATTGTGTTGATTAGTTAGATTTTCACACTTCCCATGTGTGGAGGTCAAGGCTGAGAATGGAAAGAATGTGCTTTATGGCTGCATACGCAAAGAAAAGAATGAAATATATATACACACACATTCGCTTAATGTAATGCAATTACAATGGAATGGACTTCTCTTAATGGAACGTATTATATATATATTCACTTAAATATTATATTTTAGGTTAAAATAGAATAGGCTAGAAAATAGCTCAGTACTAGAAACATTTGCTTTTCCTCCTATTCTTGTTAATTTTTCCTTGATGTTGTATATTTCTTTCCCATTTTCTGAAACTTTACTGGAAAAAAAGTATCGATGTGATGTAATTCTCCTTTATAAATTATAGTGATTCGATTTTTTTCATTAAATCCAGTAATGGTATAATTGTTGATTATTGAAGTGAAATGGGTTATTTCGAACTTCTACAAAAGGTTACATTTTTAAAAAAAAAAGCATTTTAGTCAAAGTAGATCAAATGTACCTAATACAAACATCAATATTCTCATCAGTATATTAATTCATTTCTTAAACTTTTATTGGAAAGCTTCTACATTTTCTAAGAGCCAAGAATTTGAAGGGTGAGAAGACATAAACCCTTTTCTTTTTAGTTTTAGTAGAGTTTGAGAAAGGCACTAAAATACATGTAGTAATGGTCCGGGCACAGTGACTCACGCCTGTAATCCCAGCATTTTGGGAGCTCGAAGAGGGAGGATCACCTGAGGTCAGGAGTTTGAGACCAGCCTGACCAACATGGAGAAACCCGTCTCTACTAAAAGTACAAAACTTAGCCAGGTGTGGTGGCAGGCACCTGTAATCCCAGCTACTCAGGAGGCTGAGGCAGGAGAATCGCTTGAACCTGGGAGGCGGAGGTTGCAGTGAGCCGCGATTGCACCGCTGCACTCCAGCCTGCGCAACAAGAGCAAGACTGTCTCAAAAAAAAAAAAAAAAATGTAGTAATGTGTTATAAATGTGTGTGTGTGTGTGTGTGTGTGTGTTTTGCAAGCAATCAAACCAAAAGGAATTGATTTGTTGTAAACATTTTCTTTCATTGTCAGATTTTTAGTGGTAATTTTTTTGTTAACTTCTTCTTCGCAGAAAAGATGAAGTCAAAAACTGACCTTTGAGTACATTCTAAGCTCCCCAGGAGTAGAAGAACGCTCTAAACATGGACTCTTCGAGCTGCCCAAAAGTAAAGGTTGTATGAAGGAACTTAGCTTGGAATAGTGGCCGTGTTGATTAATGTGCCTAGTATAAACAGCAAAGCCTGGGCATGGAATGTGATCAACAGAATATTTGTTAAATGATGCAAATCACTATTAATTATTGCTTCAGAGAGCTAGCTTAGGGATAACTTTGAGAAGTGGTATAGACACAGCCAGAAGCTTAAGCATTGGCAATAACACAGAAGGATTATAAGATTATAACACAGAAGAAACGGAAGTAAAGAAGCAGAGGAAGCCAGCTTTGTTTCAAAATGATGTTATGCATTCTCTAGGAGATGGAATACATATATAAACAGAAGGAACACAGTAGAGAAAGAGCATGAAACAATATTTGTTTAAAATTGACTTTCTCTTTGAACAAGAATGGACAGTACAATATCCAATAATAAAATTGATAATTGAATAACTGGTGTTTGCAAATTGGGAAACAAACATAATTTGAGCACCAATTCTTTTAACAATTTTGTCTTATCAGATGTAACAGGGTGAGGGTTTGCCAAGCATCAGTAGCACTGTGAGAGCATTTTCTGCTTTATGTCTCTCTGGTAACTAGAGGGCACCTCTTCTAGCCTTAGCTTATTGCTCCGTGAGATTTTCTTTCTTTTTTTTTTTTTTTTTGGTAATTGTCTTTTTTAAAAAAATTATAGTAACAAATAATCATTCTACATATTTATGGGAACAGTGTGATGTATCAGTGCATGTACATTGTATAATGATCAAATGGGGGCAATTACCATATCCGTCTCCTTAAATATTTATCACTTCTGTGTGTGATAACATTCAAAGTCTTCTAGCTATCTTGAAATATTCACTACATTAGTTTTGCTATAGTAACTCTACTGTGTAATAGACCGCCAGGGCTTATTCTTGCTGTCTAGCTGGACTTTGTACACATTTTCCACCCTTTCCCCTTCTTCTCTTCATCACCCTACCCTCCCCAGCTTCCGGTAATTTTTAATCTATATATTGTAAGTTTTTTTCACATTTAAGCTCCCTCAATCAAACCCAAGTACTCCACACTGGGTTCCCTTTAGGTGGATTCATTTAAAGAGAGTGTATGTTTTGATTAATTTTCTTCTTATGTATTTTCAATGTGTTAGCACTTAATACTATTTTGAGTGCAAAGACTGCATATAATATTTAGTCAAATACATATGTACTTCATTTGAGGGATCTTAAGATAACCCTCTACAAGCTATGAAATGAGGTTTTCTTATAATGTGGAAAAATTCATCTGAATGTTTCTAAAAGAATGGATATGAACTCATAAATAACAGAAGGTAACACTGAAAGCAGAAATAAATTCAAATAAAGGACGCTTGTAAAATTACACATAAAAGAAATTTGACATCATTATATAATTAAGTGTTTAAGGATCCATAACGGGCCGGGCGCAGTGGCTCACGCCTGTGATCCCAGCACTTTGGGAGGCCGAGGCAGGAGGATCACAAGGTCAAGAAATCGAGACCATCCTGGCTAACACGGTGAAACTCCGTCTCTACTAAAAATACAAAAAATTAGCTGGGCGTGGTGGCAGGCGCCTGCAGTTTCAGCTACTAGGGGGCTGAGGCAGGAGAATGGCGTGAACCTGGGAGGCGGAGCTTGCAGTGAGCCGAGATCGTGCCACTGCACTCCAGCCTGGGCGAGAGAGCGAGACTCCATCTCAAAAAAAAAAGGATCCATAATGATGATACAGAGAGTTGGAGAATAAAGAAATAAAGAAAGAATCTTTTTAATATGTACTCTACTGACTTGCCAGTTCAAAGAAATATTGTATATAAAGGGACAAATTTATAATTTTAAGAATGTGATTTATATATATAAATAATAATATAAAGCAACATTATACAAATTACACAAAATTATACAAAGTATGACTCCAAAACAATCAAAATTTAAATTAGGACATTAAAAAGCCACCACAGGCCAGGCACGGTGCCTCACGCCTGTAATCCCAGCATTTTGGGAGGCCGAGGTGGGCGTATCACGGGGTCAGGAGACTGAGACTATCCTAGCCAACGTGGTGAAACCCTGTCTCTACTAATATACAAAAAAAAAAAAAAAAAAAAATTAGCTGGGCATGGTGGCGCATGCCTGTAGTCGCAGTACTTGGGAGGCTGAGGCAGGGGAATTGCTTGAACCCTGGAGGGGGAGGTTGCAGTGAGGCCAGATCACACCACTGCACTCCAGCCTGGTGATTGAGGGAGACTCTCCCAAAAGAAAAAAAAAAAAAAAAAACCACCACAGACACATCCAACGAAATTGACATTTGAAGAACTTTTTTTGAGAATTAGACCATGAATATGAAGGTTAGGGAGTTAACAAGATTATTTCTAGAATTCTAATTTACAACCTTATTAAAAAGTTACTTCTATATTGAACTTTTTGGATCAAAAATAATGATTTTCAACTTGAATGTTTTCTTAGTTACTATTTGGCTCTGAATGGCATGATATTCTCAAATTCAAAATTCACCTCCAAAGTGGTCAGATATATACTAAATTGAAGTTATTTCAAATAGTTTTTGACATGACTCCTGAAAGCATTTGTCAAATAATTATTTCTAGAAACTTTTGGGCAGAAGAAACATCACTTTGATTAAAAATATGTCCTTCCAATGTCATTCCACTGGGGAACATAATGCTTATTCAACTGTGTATGTTCTTTCATGTGTATTTTCCTAAAAACAATAGATTCGTTTTGCACAGACTAGGATGATATGTACCGATATTTTAATAAACAATAAATTAGAAAGAGGATTGGGTGTACATTTCTTTTTTTTTTTTTTTTGAGATGGATTCTTGCTTTGTCGCCCAGCTAGAGTGCAGTGGCACAATCTCGGCTCACTGTGACCTCTGCTTCCCGAGTTCAAGAGATTCTCTTGCCTCAGCCCCCTGAGTAATGGGATTACAGACGCCCACCACCACACCCAGTTAATTTTTGTATTTTTAGTAGAGACGGGGTTTCACCATATTGGCCAGGCTGGTCTCAAACTCCTGACCTTGTGATCTGCCAGCCTCATTCTCCCAAAGTGCTGGGATTACAGGCGTGAGCCACCGCACCTGGCCAGGTGTAAATGTTCACTGTGGTAAAATACACATAACAAAATTTACTATCTTAAGTGTTTTCAAGTGTACAGTTGAGTTGTATAAAGTACATTCATAATGTTGTGCAACCATCACCATCTGTCTCCAGAACTCTTTCTCTTGCAAACTGTAACAATCTACCCATTGAACAGTAAGTCCCCATTTCCTCGCTCCCCAGTTCCTGGCAACCACCATTTTACTTTCAATCTCTATGATTTAAACTACCCTAAATACCTCATGTAAGCAGAATCATATAGTCATTGCCTCTTTGCAACTGACTTATTTCACTAGCATAATGTCCTCAAGGCTTATCAATGTTGCAGAATACATCAGAATTTTCTTCCTGTATGTACATGCATATTCCTGTATGTATTCCTTCCTGCATGTATATATATGTATGTGTAGATGTCAAAATAGTGAAATAAAAAATAGAGAAGTTTCTTTTTTTTTTTTTTTTTTGAGATGGAGTCTCGCTCTGTCACCCAGTCTGGAGTGCCATGATGCAATCTTGCCTCATTGCAACCTCCACCTCCTGGGTTCAAGCAATTCTCCTGCCTCAGCCTCCCAAATAGCTGGGACTACAGGCATGTGCCACCATGCCTGGCTAATTTTTTTTTGTATTTTTAGTAGAGACGGGGTTTTACCACCTTGGTCAGGCTGGTCTCGAACTCCTGACCTCGTGATCTGCCCACCGTGGCCTCCCAAAGTGCTGGGATTACAGGTGTAAGCCACCGCACCTGGCCCGAGAAGTTTCATATATCTTTACAAACTAAAGAATCAAAATTTAAATTATTAAAAAATTGCACACAGAAATGCACATTTTACAATTGCATATAAGCAAGGTTCAAAATTTGAGCACATTCATTAATGCATTTCACAAATATTCACTGAGGCCTTACATGCCAGGTACTGATCTAAATTCAAAGGAGAAAAAGTAATCAAAATAGACCAGAATCCTTGGCATCTCCTTTTCTCTTTCTACTCTATCATGCACAATTTCTTCAGATTTGCTTAGTTGTTCAGGTATTTTTGAGTTACTAATGCTCTTTTTAATGGCATCTAACATGCAGAGCAGTTTGAATAATCCACTGCACTTAAAATTTCAATTATGACTTTTTCTTCAATTCCAGAGCCATTTCTTGGAACTCTATTTGTTAAAGCCCTTTGAAGACAGTGTTGTAGCTCACAGCCTCAGAAATTTCTTTTCACACACACACACACACACATATATATATATTTTACTTTTGCCTCAGGCCTATGGACATAAACTCATCTATTAGTAGTAGTTATTGGTTATTAGATAATCTAAACCAAGTAAGGCAAGTGAAAAACACTAACAACTACTACTGCTATTCATGTGTTCATGCCAGGTAGGTACAAATATAATTTTACAGTGATCCCATAAGAGATGGAATAAAAAATAAGGGATTAAAATGTAGTCAAAACTGGCAACTTGAAGAGCGAAAAAGCTAATGAAAAGTTTCTTAGCCCATTTCAAAGTCAGTCTAGAAAAAGGATTTAGTCAATCTAACTAAATAATAAACCAAACTCAATGAGGATAATAAAAATTATGCTGATGGTTTACATGAAATTAAAAAATCCTATGGACTAAAGTTTCACAACATTGGGTTTGGCAATGATTTATTGGTCAAATGATACCAAAGACACAGACAAGAAAAAATAAAAATAGAGAAACTGTACTTCATAAAAAAATTTTTATCTTTGCACATCAAAACACACTGTCCACAGGATAAAAAAGCAACCTAGCCCATGCAATGGAGGAAAGTATTTGCAAGTTATATATGCAGATAACTCTTAAAACTCAACAACAACAACAAACTCTGATTCAAAATAAGCAAGAGACTTGAATAGCCATTTCCCCAAAGAAGATACAGAAAAAACTGACAGACACATAGAAAGATTCTCAACACCTCTAATCGTTAGAGAAATGCAAATCAAAACAGCAATGAAATACCACTTCACACCATTAAGATGACTACTATTAACCACAAAACCAGAAAATAAAAAGTGTTGGGTGAGGATGTGGAGAAATTGAAAGTCTTACACATTGTCGGTGGCCATGTAAAATGGTACAACCACTATGGAAACCAGTATGATGATTCTGCAAAAAATTAAACACAGACTTACCATATAATCCAGGAATTCCACTTCTGAGTACATACCCAAAGAAATGGAAACAGGGCCTTGAAGAGATGTTTCCACAGCCATGTTCATAGCCGCACTATTCACAATAGCTGAAACGTGGAAGCAACCCACGTATTCATCATTAAGCAAAATGTGGAATACACAATTATATCTCAACATAGCTGTTTCTAAAAAAAAAAAGACCTTGTGAGTATTAGCCAAAAAATAGACAAATAAATCAATAGAACAGAATAGAGAGCCCAGAAATAGGCTCACAAAAATAAAGGCAATAGATCTTTGACAGTGAAGCAAAAGCAATTCAGTGAAGAAAGGTTAATCTTTTTAAACAAATGGTGCTGAAAAAACTGGACATCTACATGCTGAAAAACAAAAACAAAACAATAAAGAATCTAGACACTAACCTTACACCTTTCATAGAACTGAAAGGAGAAAGAAACAAATCCTCCACAATTATACCTGAACACTTCCACACTCCCTTCTCAGCAATTGAAAAAAACAACTAGACAGGAAAACATCAAAGAGATAGAAGAACTCCACAATACCATCAACTAACAGGACCTAATAGACGTTAATAGAACACTCCAAGCAACCATAGCAGAATACACATTCTTTTCAAGTGCCAACCAACACATGCCAAAATGGACCATATCCTAGACCATAAAACCAACCTTAACAAATTTAAAATGACTGAATTTATACAGAGTATGTTCTTTGACCACAATTGCATCAAACTAGAAATCAGTAACAGAAGGTTAACAAGAAAATACCCAACACTTGGAAACGAAACAACACACTTATAAATGTTCCATTAATAAAAGAAGTCTCAATGGAAATTTTTAAAATCTATCAACTGAATGAAAATGAAAATATGATATATCAAAACCTGCAGGATACAGCTAAAGCAGTGGAGAGAGTAAAATTTATAGCAATAGGAAGCCAAGGCAGGTGAACTTCTTGAGTCCAGGAGTTTAAGACCAGCCTGGGCAATACAGGGAGACCTTGTCTCTACAAAAAATACAAAAGAATTACCCAGGCATAGTGATGTCCACCTGCAGTCAGCCACTTGGGAGGCTGAGGTGGGAGGATCACTTGAGACTAGAAGGTCAAGACTGCAGTGAGCTATAATCACGCTACTGCACTCCAGCCTGGGTGACAGAGTGAGAACCTGTCTCAAAAGACAAGAGACACATTGGAAGAAAAAATGCTGAATTCAACAATCTAAGCTTTTGTTTCAAGGACCTAGAAAGAGAGGAGCCAAAAAAGCTCAAAGCAATGAAAGATGGAAATAATAAAGATAGGAACAAGTTGCCAATGTCAGAAATATTACAGGCACCTCACTGTAGACGTTGCAGACATCAAAAGGACCAGAAAAGAATACTACAAGCAAAACATTATTTGACAAGATAGATTAAATGGATCAATTCTTTTTCTTTTTCTTTTCTTTTTTTTTTTTTTTTTTTTGAGACAGAGTCTCGATCTGTTGCCCAGGCTGGAGTGCAGTGGCGCAATCTCGGCTCACTGCAAGCTCCGCCTCCCGGGTTCACGCTGTTCTCCTGCCTCAGCCTCCTGAGTAGCTGGGACTACAGGTGCCCAACATGCCCAGCTAATTTTTTGTATTTTTTAGTAGAGATGGTGTCTCACTGTGTTAGCCAGGATGGTTTCGGTCTCCTGACCTCGTGATCCGCCTGCCTTGGCCTCCCAAAGCGCTGGGATTACAGGCATGAGCCACTGCGACCAGCCTAAATGGATCTATTCTTTTTTTTTTTTTAGACAGAGTCTTGCTCTGTCACCCAGGCTGGAGTACAGTGGTGTGATCTCAGCTCACTGCAAGCTCCGCCTCCCGGGTTCACGCCATTCTCCTGCCTCAGCCTCCGGAGTAGCTGAGACTACAGGTGCCCACCACCACGCCCGGCTAATTTTTTGTGTTTTTAGTAGAGACGGGATTTCACCGTGTAAGCCAGGATGGTCTCGATCTCCTAACCTTGTGATCTATCTGCCTCGGCCTCCCAAAGTGCTGGGATTGCATGCATGAGCCACTGCGCCCGGCCTAAATGGATCAATTCTTTAAAGAACACACAAACTACCACAACTCACCCTATATGAAATAGATAATTTTGATAGCCCTATAACTATTGGCATTGATGTCACAATTTTTTTTTTTTTTTTTTTTTTTGAGATGGAGTCTCGCTCTTTCACCCAGGCTGGAGTGCAGTGGCTCGATCTTGGCTCACTGCAGGCTCCGCCCCCCCCGGGGTTCACGCCATTCTCCTGCCTCAGCCTCCCGCGTAGCTGGGACTACAGGCGCCCGCCACCTCACCCGGCTAATTTTTTGTATTTTTAGTGGAGACGGGGTTTCACCGTGTTAGCCAGGATGGTCTCGATCTCCTGACCTCGTGATCGGCCCGCCTGAGCCTCCCAAAGTGCTGGGATTACAGGCGTGAGCCACCGCGCCCGGCTGATGTCACAATTTTATAACTCCCAAAAAGTTAACTTGTAGGCCAGAAGCTTTCACTGGAGAATTCTATCAAACTCTTATATAAGAATGAATACCAATTTTACATAATCTATGTTACTAGAAATAAAAGAGAAGGAAACACTTCCTGACACATTTTCTGAATGTGATGTTACCCCGATACCTACATCAGACAAAGCACAAAAAGAAAAACTACTGAACAACACCACTCATGAATACAAATGCAAAGATACCAAACAAAATATTGTCAAATAAAATGCAGTACTATATATATATAAAAAAATTATACTCCACGATCACAGGGAGTTTGTTCCAGGTATGCAAGACTGGTCCAATATTTGAAAAAAAATCACATGATCACATCAATCATTGCGGAACATAATTCAATATCCATTCAGGATAAAAACTGAGAAAAATAGGAACAGAGGAAAATGTCCTCTACTTGATAAGAAAAATCCACAACCAAAACTGTAGCTAACATAACACAATGTTGAAAGGTTAAATGTTTTTTTCACTGAGATTAGGAAGAAGACAAAACCGTTCACTGTTACCACTCTTTATTCAAATTGATGGAAATTCTAGTTAGTGCAATAAGGCAAGAAAAATATGCAAATGACATGTAGATCTAAAAGGAAGGAATATCACTGCCTCTCTCTATGAACACTGTCTCTATTTACAGAAGACACAATTGTCTGCTTAGAAAACCCCAAGTATTCTACAGAAAAACTCTTAGAAGTGAATTTAGCAGTATCACAGGATAAAAGATAAACATGCAGAAATAAATAATATATATATATATATATTTTTTGGCTGGACGCAGTGGCTCATCCCTGTAATCCCAGCACTTTGCAAGGCTGAGGCAGGCGGATCACCTGAGGTCGAGAGTTCAAGACCAGCCTGGCAAACATGGAGAAACCCCATCGCTACTAAAAATACAAAATTAGCTGGGTGTGGTGGTGCATGCCTGTAATCCTAGCTACTCGGGAGGCTGAGGCAGAAGAATCACTTGAACCTGGGAGGCAGAGGTTGCGGTGAGCTGAGATCATGCCACTGCACTCCAGCCTGGGCAACAGAGTGAGACACTGCCTCAATAATAAATAAATAAATAAATATAAATAATATTTTTATACAACAGTGATTGGCACTGAAATTCAAAATAAAATGCTACTTACAATTTCTCAAAAATTGGTTTACTAAAGTATAAATCTAATAAAATACATACAGGACTTCTATACTGAAAATTGCAAAATGCTGATGAAAGAATTTGAAGATGGCGGGCGCGGTGGCTCACGCCTGCAATCCCAGCACTTTGGGAGGCTGAGGCAGGTGGATCACGAGGTCAGGAGATCGAGACCATCCTGGCTAACACGATGAAACCCCGTCTCTACTAAAAATACAAAAACTTAGCCAGGCATGGTGGCGGGCGCCTGTAGTCCTAGCTACTCAGGAGGCTGAGTCAGGAGAATGGCATGAACCCGGGAGGCAGAGCTTGCAGTGAACAGAGATTGCGCCACTGCACTCCAGCCTGGGTGACAGAGCGAGACTCCATCTCAAAACAAAACAAAACAAAACAAAAAGAATTTGAAAGCATTCTAACTAAATCAAGAAACATAAACATACCCTATTTATAGATTGTAATAAAATTAGACTAAATTAGAAAAGAAGTCTAATTTTTGTATTTTATAGATTATAACTAAACTAATTACAATTAGTCTTTCTTTCTTTGTCTTTCTTTCTTTCTTCTTCTTCTTTTTTTTTTTTTTTTTTTTTTTGCGACACAGTCTCACTCTGTGGTGGCATGATCTTGGCTCACTGCAACATCCGCCTCCTGGATTCAAGCAATTCTCCTGCCTCAGCCTCCCTGGGAGCTAGAATTGCAGGCACCTGCCACCACACCAGGCTAATTTTTGTATTTTTAGTAGAGACGGCATTTCACCATGTTGGCCAGACTGATCTCAAACTCCTGACCTCAGGTGATTTGCCTGCCTTGGCCTCCCAAAGTGCTGGGATTACAGGCGTGAGCCACCGCGTCCAACCAGCTTGGCATTTTTTTTTTCCTTCCCCCCAGAGACGGAGTCTTGCTCTGCCACCCAGGCTGGAGTGCAGTGGCACCATCTCGACTCACTGCAACCTCTGCCTTCTGGGTTCAAGTGATTCTCCTGCTTGAGCCTCCCATGTAGCTGGAATTACAGGCGCCTGCCACCACTCCTGGCTTTGTATTTTTAGTAGTGACAGGGTTTCACCATGTTAGTCAAGCTGGTCTTGAACTCCTGACTTCGTGATCTGCCTGCCTTGACCTCCCAAAGTGCTGAAATTAACAAGTGTGAGCCACCACTCGTGGCAGACCTGTTTTATTTATTTATTTATTTTATTTATTTTTTTTGAGACGGAGTCCCGCTCTGTCACCCAGGCTGGAGTGCAGTTGCGCAATCTCGGCTCACTGCAAGCTCCACCTCCTGGGTTCACGCCATTCTCCTGCCTCAGCCTCTCCAAGTAGCTGGGACTACAGGTGCCTGCCACCACGCCCAGCTAATTTTTTGTATTTTTTAGTAGAGACGGGGTTTCACCACGTTAACCAGGATGGCCTCGATCTCCTGACCTCGTGATCCACCCTCCTCGGCCTCCCAAAGTGCTGGGATTACAAGCGTGAGCCACCGCACCTGGCCCGACCTGTTTTATTATACAACGGGAAAGGCCTTCCCTGAGTAAGGAAAGTTTCCACTTTAAATCAACTAGTAAGAAAGCAGAGGCCGGGCGCGGTGGCTCACGCCTGTAATCTCAGCACTTTGGGAGGCTGAGGTGGGCGGATCACGAGGTCAGGAGATCAAGACTATCCTGACTAACACAGTGAAACCCCATCTCTACTAAAAATCCAAAAAAAAAAAAAAAAAAATAGCAGGGCAAGGTGGCGGGCGCCTGTAGTCCCAGCTACTCGGGAGGCTGAGGCAGAAGAATGGCATGAACCCCGGGGGGCGGAGCCTGCAGTGAGTCGAGATCGAGCCACTGCACTCCAGCCTGGGCTACAGCGAGACTCTGTCTCAAAAAAAAAAAAAAAAAGAAAGCAGCAAATTAAAGACAAAACAAGCAGAGGAAAGAAATATGATCAGAAATCAATTACATTGAAAATAGATAAACAAAATTTCAATGAAATCAAAAGCTGATTCTTTGAAAAAAATCATTACAATTGATAGAGCTCTAATCAAACCAATTGGAGAAACATGAAATAAGAGAGGACACAAATGATCAATATCAGAAATAAGAGGAGACATCACATCCCAGGAAGACATTGAGAGGATGCTACAAATAACTAAGTTCATACATTCAGCAACTTAAACGTGCCAATTCCTTGAAACTCACAAACTACTCAAACTAATTTAATAAGAAACATGTGGCCGGACGCGGTGGCTCACGCCTGCAATCCTAGTACTTTGGGAGGCCGAGGCAGGCGGATCACCTGAGGTCAGGACTTTGAGACCAGCCTGGCCAAAATGGTGAAACCCTGTCTCTACTAAAATAAAAAATTAGTCAGGCACGGTCGCGTGCACCTATAATCCCAGCTACTCGGGAGGCTGAGGCAGGAGAATTGCTTGAACCTGGGAAGCAGAGGTAGCAGTGAGCCGAGTTCGTACTACTGCACTTCTGCCTGGGTGACAGAACAAGCCTCTGTCTCCATTAAAAAAAAAAGAGAGAGAGAGAAAAAGAAGAAAAGAAGAAGAAAAATGGAGAAGGAAGAGAAGAAGAAGAAATATGTGACCACGCTGGGGGCAGTGGCTCACGTCTGTAATCTCAGCACTTTAGGAGGCTGAGGTGGGCGGATCAAGAGGTCAGGAGATCGAGACCATCCTGGCTAACACACGGTGAAACCCTGTCTCTACTAAAAATACAAAAACATTAGCCAGGCGTGGTGGCGGGCACCTGTAGTCCCAGAGGCTGAGGCGCCTACTCAGGAGGCTGAGGCAGGAGAATGGCGTGAACCCGGGAGGCGGAGCTTGCAGTGAGCCGAGATCTCGCCACCGCACCCCAGCCTGGGCGATAGAACAAGACTCCGTCTCAAAAAAAAAAAAAAGTGACCTTAATAGGCCTATATTGTCCATCTGTAAAGTAACACTGAATTTGCAGGTAAAAACATTTTAATAAAGGTATCCTTGGATCCAAATTATTACATTGGTGAATTCTACCAGACATTGACAAAGGGCATAATAATAGTAATAGTAATAATAATAACAGCAATGATACATGATTTCTTTTAGAAGGCAGAAGAAAGAATACTTCTAACTTAGTTTATGAGGTGGGCATAAATTACATTGGAACCAAAAAAATGACAGTTTACAAGACAAACAAAAGAAAACAAACAAAACTATAGAGTGATATCCTCATGAACGTATTTGCAAAAGTCCTTTACAAAATATTAGCAATTCAAATCCAGCAATGTCTAAAAAGGACAATGCACTATTACCAAGGGGAGTTCATCCAAAGAAGGTAGAGCTGGTTCAACATTTGAAAATGAATCAATCTGATTCACCATATTAACAGGCTAAATTAGAGAAACCATTTGATGATACTAATAGAAGGAGAACAAGCATTTGACAAAATTCTATATCCACTCATGTTAGTATCTCCCAGCAAATTAGAAAAGCAGAGAAGCGTGTAAAAAGGGCTGCATCTTCCCTCTAACTAGGTTCAAACCTACTGGTATAGGATGATAATTAAAGCTATGGGTGGTGTGGATGATCCCAGAATAAAGAGAGCTTCTGTATTTCTTCCTGGAGACCACAACCCCAGACTCCAGATTTTGCTTGAGTCCTGGAGGGACACCAGAAGTGCTGAGAAAAACATATCTGTATGAATTTTCCCAATCAATGGGCCTATGACAGCATGTGATAAAAAGTTCTGAACCCAAACAAAATGTGGGATGTGTAGAATATTATTGTTCGTTGAGATGGAAAATGCATGTGGTGAAGAATCTTTGCCTCTCCCAGTCTTATAGACTATAAAGTGATACTGAAAGACTTTAAATGTCTCCTGCGAGCATAAAACGAAAGTGGGCTGACAAAGAGCCAGAGTCTGAGGACACTGAAGTGAGAATCAGGGAGTGATGTGGCAGTGCAGGGCTGGACTGAGTACTGAGAACCAGATGGGACAGTGCATCTTCCAATGAAGTCAGGAAGACGGTGGGTGCTCTGGAGTGGGAGGACCAGTAACAGATTATCAAAGTGCAATGACTGCTTTTGGCACCACCAGGGCTTGCATAGCAATTTCCGTGCTAGTCGATGTTGAGAACGTATCTACATTCTTACCTAGACTCTGGGCCATCGTCTCCCCACATTGTATGTAAATCATCATTGTTTCTTTCACATCTGATTTTAGCAATCCTTCGTATTAGTAGGTGAAATATTGCAGCAAATACATCTAAAATGTATACTGGCTTAAGCACCACAGAAGCACATTTCTCACTAAACTTAATAGTCCAAGGTAGTATCAAGCTGGCAACACTCTGCTCCACATAGTTGTCAGGGATCCAGGCTAATGAAGGCTCTGCCATCTTGAATACATGGCATGGCAGGTTATTCTTGGGCAAAGGTATCCAGCTGTGGAGGGGGAAAAAGCTGGAAGTAACTCATGGGTGGTTTTTATGAGCCAGATACAACAAAATGTTATTTATATTCCAGTGGCTGAAACTCAGGAAGTACCACGACTATCCCAAGAGAGCCTGCCCCAAGAGAGGCTGGAAAACTGGTTTGGTAAATACCTAGCGGGCCTGCCAGATCTGTCAGAGCCACAGTAAACTTGGGTTTAAGATATTATGGAATCTTACATATATACCTAACCAAGGCGGTGAAAGACCTTTACAAGGAAAACTACAAAACCCTGCTAAAGAAATCATAGACTACACAAACAAATGGAAATACAACCCATGCTCATGGATGGGTAGAATCAATATTGTGAAAATGACCATACTGCCAAAAGCAATCAAAATACCACCATCATTCTTCACAGAACTAGATAAAACAATCCTAAAATTCATATGGAACCAAAAATCAGCCCACATAGCCAAAGCAAAACTAAGCAAAAAGAACAAATCTGGAGGCATTGTATTACCTGACTTCAAGCTATACTATAAGGCCATAGTGGCCAAACAGCATGGTACTGGTACAAAAATAAGCACATAGAACAATGGAACAGAATTGAGAACCCAGAAATAAACCCAAATACTTACAGCCAACTGATCTTTGACAAAGCGAAGGAAAACGTAAAGTGGGGAAAGGACACCCTATTCAACAAATGGTGCTGGGATAATTGACAAACCACATGTAAAAGAACCAAACTGGATCCTCGTCTCTCACCTTATGCAAAAATCAACTCAAGATGGATCAAGGACTTATATCTAAAACCTAAAACTATAAAAATTATAGAAGATAACATCGGAAAACCCTGTCTAGACATTGTCTTAGGCAAAGATTTCATGACGAAGAGATAAATAGGTGGGACTTAATTAAACTAAGGAGCTTCTTCTGCACAGCTAAAGGAACAGACAACCCACAGAGTGGAAGAAAATCTTCACAATTTATACATATAACAAAGGACTAATATCTAGAATCTACAAGGAATTCAAACAAATTAGCAAGAAAAAAAAAAAAAAAACAATTCCATCAAAAAGTGGGCTAAGGACATGAATAGACAATTCTCCAAAGAAGATATACAAATGGCCAACAAGCATATGAAAAAATGCTCAACATCACTAATGATCAGGGAAATGCAAATCAAAACCACAATGTCATACCACCTTCCTCCTGCAAGAATGGCCATAATTTGAAAAATCACAAAATAATAGATGTTGGCGTGGATGTGATAAAAAGGGAACATTTCTACACTGCTGGTGGAAATGTAAACTAGTACGACCACTATGAAAAACAGTATGGAAATTCCTTAAAAAACTAAAAGCAGACCTACCATTTGATCCAGCAATCCCACTACTGGGTATCTACCCTGAAGAAAAGAAATCATTATAGAAATAAGATATTTGTGGTCAGGCATGGTCGATCAGGCCTGTAATCCCAGGCCTTTGGGAGGCTGAGATGGGTGGATCATCTGAGGTCAGGAGTTCGAGGCCGGACTGGCCAACATGGTGAAACCCTGTCTCCACTGAAAATACAAAAAAATTAGCTGGCCGTGATGGCACATGCCTGTAATCCCAGCTACTCTGGAGGCTGAGGCAGAAGAATTGCTTGAACCTGGGAGGTGGAGGCTGCAGTGAGCCGAGATGGTGCCATTGCACTCCAGCCTGGGCGACAGAGCGAGACTCTGTCTCAAAAAAAAAAAAAAAAAGAGATACTTGCACACGCAGGCCAGGCACGGTAGCTCACGCCTGTAATCCCAGCACTTTGGGAGGCTGAGGCTGGCAGATCACGAGATCAGGAGATCGAGACCATCCTGGCTAACACGGTGAAACCCTGTCTCTACTAAAAACACAAAAATTAGCCAAGTGTGGTGGCACACGCCTGTAGTCCCAGCTACTCAGGAGGCTGAGGCAGGAAAATAGCTTGAACACGGGAGGCAGAGGTTGCAGTGAGCGGAGATCACGCCACTGCACTCCAGCCTGGGTGACAGCGCGAGACTGTCTCAAAAAAAAAAAAAAATACTTGCACACGCATGTTTATAGCAGCACAATTCGCAATTGCAAAAATATGAAACCAGCCCAAATGCCCATCAATCAACAAGAAAATAAAGAAACTGTGGTAAATATATACAGTGTAATACTACTCAGCCATAAAAAGGAACTGATAATGTCATTCTCAGCAACCTGGATGGAACTGGAGATCATTATTCTAAGTGAAGTAACTCAGGAATGGAAAATCAAACATCATATAGTCTCACTCATAAGTGGGAGCTAAGCTAAGAGGACGCAAAGGCATAAGAATGATACAGAGGAATTTGGGGACTCGGGGGAAAACTTGGGAGGGGGTGACGGATAAAAGACTACAAACTGGGTTCAGTGTATACTTCTTGGGTGATGGGTGCACCAAAATCTCACAAATCACCACTAAAGAACATACTCAAGTAACCAAATGCCACCTGTTCCCCAAAAATCTACGGAAATAAATTTTTTTTAAAGAAAAAGCAAACAATAAACAAAAAGATATGATGGAATTTCGTATTTAGCCACTTTAGCAGGAGAAAGTGCTAAACAAGAAATTCTGAGATAAGAACTAAGTGACAACAGTGACAATGAAGGACTGTGACTAGCATGGGAATCACACCATTGCAGACTATTGTTTGGTTGCCCGTTGGCACTTTAAGCCAGCCTACCTACATTCCTGCAACCCTGGTCCACAGAGAAGAATCACAGAAAGCTCAGAGCTGCCTGAAGAGACTTTCCAGACCATTTCTTGTTTGCTCCTACCCTGCTCTTCTGCTGGCCCTTCTCCATTAGAAACCCTTGGGTCCACAAGCCTCAACATGCCTCTCTCCCTTCAGGTTTGTATCAGTCAACTTGGGCTTCTGTAAAAAAATACCACAGATTAGTGGCTTAAACAACAGAAATTTATTTTCTCACTGTTCTGGAGGCTGAAAGTATGAGATCAGGGTACCAGTGTGGTCAGTTTCTAGGGAAGGCTCTCTCCTTGGTTTGCACATCACCTTATTTCTGGGTTCTCACAGGGGCTTTCCTTGGTGTGTGCATGCAGAGAGGGGAAGACAGAGAGAGAGAGTGACAGAGAGAGATCATCTCCTTCTCTTAGTCCTCTTATAAGGCCACCAGTCTTATTGGATTAGGGTCCTACCCCATAATATCATTTAAATTTTGTTACATCCTAAAGACCCTATCTCCAAATACATTCACATCAGGAGTTAGAGCTTCAACATATGAAATTTGATGATAGGGGACAATTCAGTTGATAGCATTCTACCTTTGGCTAATTCATGTCCTTAGACCTGCAAAAAAATACATTTATTTCACTTCCACAGCCCCCATGATATTGATTCATTCCAGCATCAATGCTAAAGTAAAAGTTCAAAGTCTCATCTAAATATCAACTAAGTTAGGTATGGGTGAGATTCAAGATTTGATTTATCCTGAAGCACAATTCTTCTGCAGCTATCAACCGGTAAAATCAGACAAGATATGTGCTTCCAAAATACAATAGTAGGACATAAATAAAATAGAGTTTTTTGTTTCAAAAGGGAGTAATCAGAAAAATAAAGGAAGATGAGTCCTGTTCCAAAATGGAGAAATTGGAAAAATAAAGGAGTAGTGGGTCCCAAGCTCCAAAACCTAGCAAGGCTAATTTTATTAGATCTTAAGGCTGGATGAACACTTAAATATAGAAAGCAAATATAAAAGAATCTGAAGAAAGAAATAGACTGCAATACTAAAATAATAGGGGAGTTCAATATCCCACTTTCAGAAACAGAAAGATCATCCAGACAGAAAATCAATAAGGAAACATCAGATTAAACTACACTTTAGACCTAACAGACCTAACAGATATACACTGAACATTCTATCCAACAGCAGCGGGACACACATTCTTCTCAAGCACACGGGGCACATTCTCCAGCATAGATCAGATGTTAGGCTACTAAACAAGTCTTAACAAATCCAAGAAGACTGTAATCATATCAAGTATCATTTTTGGCTATAACGGTATAAAACTAGAAATGAATAATAGTAGAAATTTTGGAAAATTTACCAATACATAGAAATTAAGGAACATGTTCTGAAGAAATCAATGGGTCTATAAAGAAATTAAAAGGAAAATTTATAAAATTTCTTGAGACCAACAAAAATGGACCAACATACTGAAACTCATAGAAATGCAGCAAAAGCATTTCTATGGGGAAGTTTTGTAGCAGTAAATACCAAGAGCAAAAAAGAAGAAAGATCTCAAATAGACAACGTCACACCTCAAGAAACTAGAAAAACAAGAACAAAATATACCCAAAGTTAGTAGAAGGAAGGATGTAATAAAGATTAGAGAAGAAATAAATAAAACAATGATTATAAAAATAATAGAAAAGGTTAACACAAGTAATAGTTGATTTGGAGATATGCTAAAATCGAGAAAACTTTAGACTAAAAAAAAAAGACAGAAATATGTCCACGTTAACAGAATGAATGACAAAAAGCATATGATTATCTCAACAGATGCAGAAAAAGCATTTGTCAAAAGTCAACATTCTTTCATAATAAAACTCAAGAAATTAGGTATAGAAGAAGAGCACCTCAACACGTAAAGGTCACATATGACAAGCCCACAGCTAACATCATACTCATACTCAGTGATGAAAGCTGAGAGCTTTCCTCTGAGATTGGGACGAGGCAAGGATGCCACTCTCACCTCTTCTATCCACATGGGGCTACAAGTCCTGGCCAGAGCATGAGGCAGGTTACTATGATCAGGCATGTGGCCCACTCCTAGTCTGTGTCCATTAGTCAAATGAGGCTCCTAATCCAATCCTAGACTTTATGTTCATTGTCTCAGAAACCGAATAGGCCCGAGGCCTATTTTTTTTTCTTTTTTTTTTTTTTTTTTTTTGAGGCAGTGTCTCATTCTGTCGCCCAGGCTGGAGTGCAATGGCGCAATCTCGGCTCACTGCAACCTCTGCCTCCCGGGTTCAAGCAATTCTCCTGCCTTAGCCTCCTCAGTAGCTGGGATTACAGGTATGCAACACCATGCCCAGCCAATTTTTTGTATTTTTAGTAGAGACGTGGTTTCACCATATTGGACAGACTGGTCTTGAACTCCTGACCTCGTGATCTACCCACCTCTTCTCCCAAAGTGCTGAGATTACAGGCATGAGCCACCGCGCTTAGCCAAGGCCAGTTTTTAATATTTCTACATGGATGGACTGAGGCCACAAGGCCTGGCATGACTCAGGTTGTAGCTCTGACTGCCAGGGTTCCTGAAGTCCCAGTTACAACTCTATCCAAGCCAGAAGGTGGCATTTCTCCCCATCTCCCACCCAGCTATCGATTAGTGTGGAGGCTTTCCTCTATTCAAAGACTTAGAAAGCTCCCTATGCGGTAAGCCAGGATATGTTCAAGGGACACTTTTCTCTGCTGTATCAAACATATTTCTCAATAACCTAAGACCTCTGATGCAGGCAAGCAATCTGTTTTGACTAATCCCTGCCTTCCTGGGTCAAAACCTTCCTCAGAGATTGAAGATGCCTTCTTTCTTGGGTCAGGAGTGTGCCTGCACTCTTGTTTACCGGTGCATTCATTAACTCAGGGAATGTTTACTGAGAACCTATGATCCATTGAGGATACAGCAATGAAGAAAACAGATGAAAATCTCTCTGCTGATGGACACCTTAGCCCGCTAGTGAAGGACCACTGACCAACACATGCAGGACCAGGGCAAAACCACAAACTTATTACTTAGATCATGATAAGAGCTGAGGAGGAATAATAAAAGATGGAACAGGGACAGAAGACAGAAGAAAGGCATGTGAGATTTCGATAAGATAGTCAGAAAAGGGGCATCGAGAAGGGGTCATCTTAGTGAAAACCTGAAGGAAGAGGGAGGAAGCAGTGATTCTGAGGCTGGAGACTGCCTCATACTCACAGGACAGCAAGCAGCCTGGTGTCACCTGAAGTGGGAATTTGGCAACATGAGTCAGGGAGGGAATGCAGAATCAGGTGCCCTAGAGGATCCCATGGGCTATTCTAAGAATTGGTGCTTTCACTCAAGATGTGAGAGGACACCATTGGTACATTTTATTGATTGATTGATTTTATTTTATTATTATTATTTTTTTTGAGATGGAGTCTCACTCTATCCCCTGGCTGGAGTGCAGTGGCATGATCTTGGCTCACTGAAACCTCCACCTCCTGGGTTGAAGCGATTCTTATGCCTCAGCCTCCCGAATAGCTGGGATTACAGGTGTGCACCACTGTGCCCGGCTAATTTTTGTATTTTTAGTAGAGATGGGGTTTCACCATGTTGGCCAGGATGGTCTTGATCTGTTGACTTCGTGATCTGCCTGCCTCGGCCTCCCAAAGTGCTGAGATTACAGTTGTGAGCCACTGTGCCCGGCCTGGCCTGATACATTTTAAATGGAGGGATGGCATGACCTGCTCAGCTTTCAACAGAGTCATTTGTATTGCTGTGTTGAAAGCAGAAGACAGGGAGGTGGAGGCAAATGCTGGGATACAAGTTACATGACCCACACATGATGGTGGTGGATTGGACCCGAGTGGCAGCAGTGGAGGTGGTAAGGATGGCCATATTCTTGATTTTTTGAGTGTCAAGACAACATGATTTGATGACAGATGAGAACTGAGATGTCAGTGAGAGCATTTGATTGCATTTTAGCTCCCAAGCAATGCTTACTGTTTTCTCCAACATAGTATAGGGGTTTTCTGCAACTGTAACTTGTATTTTATTTAACTTTTAGTAATTAAAATATATATTATAGTATACAAGGCAGACTTGTTCTTTAGATTCTATCCACGGACCTTGAAAAAAATGGATCTATGTCCTATTATCTGACATTTTAATATTTACTAGAGGAATTGTCTTAGTTCTTACCCATGAGGCTGAAAGAATGGAGAGAAATTAGAGATAGAGATTATATATACATACAGTCTCTCTGTATATATACAGAGAGAGACAAACAGAGACAGAGACAGAGACTATAGGGTTAAGTGTTTTTGTTTAAGTGGCATAGTCCACTGATTGGATTTTCCACTGACTGACCCAGCCTGACCCTGTCCTTTGTCACATCACTATTATGGGCTGGAAAGGTCACTGCACTAGGATGTTTGAGTCTAACTTGGCCTCATATAAGGTGAGCACACTTAGAGAAATCAGTTAACTTCCTTGTCTCTTAATTTTCCCAAATTGTTAATACAATAAATGAAACTAGATCTATTCAAGTTTTAATGGCTCTCCTCATATGTTTGAAAGTGAATTAGAATGCACCCGGCCAGCTGTGGGAGAAGTGGCATTTTTTGAAGGGAGGAACTGATAAAATATAGGCTGTCACTATTGGAGGGAGCCCTGGGGCTCATCTCATCCAGCTCCCTTCTGGCAGGCTTGAGTGGTTTCTCCTGGCTAGCCAGCTCTCAGCAGACCCAGGCACTCTCTCTCTGGCTCTGACAACTTTCCAGTACCAAGAAGTAAAAGCACATGCCAAGGGGTATTCTGAGAAGCCAGAAATGAAAAGAGTAACTCAGATCAGTTTTTCCATCTTAAAAAACAAAAGTTCTACCACATTCTGGCTTCTGTAACAATAGTCTCTTGCCACGAACCTGAGCAGTCTTATACAATGCATTACTATCACAAAACGCGAGGTCTTTAAAACTCAATGAGCTGCAGTTTCTGTAATAATCCTTATCTATTGATAATCAGCCTCAATAAAAACTTGACAAAATGAAATAATGAGTGCCAACTTCTTTCCGCCTTCTGGACACACCAAAGAGTAAAATTCAAATAGATTTTTGTCTGTAAGGTGGTTACCACGAGATAATTTTATTGAATTCTACCTAAAAATAAAAATAGGGTGAGTCCTAACCACTCTTTTAAACTATATTTAACTGGAATTCCATACAAGATTTTTAAAACTGTATTTTTAAACTGTATAATCCAAAAGGTTTTGTGGGGGAAGTTAGTAAAAACACAAATTGATGTCCATTTCCTCTCATTTTCCATGTGCTTCCTTTGGTTAAATAAATATTCTGGAAGCATAAAATGCTTCATGTGTTGGGAAAACCTCTGAAAGGCCTCCATATGGTTTCTACTCAATTTCTCACTGGCAGATTTATAGTGGTGGCTGATGGGTGGATAAATCCTGCCTCAACCCAAAACTACTTGCCAGACTTGAATTTGATTGAAAAATGAAACATCACAAAGGCAAATGTATAACAAATATTTTCAGTCAGCAAACATGAGTTTCAACCCGGTTAACACCAGTGACCAATGCATTGGACCAGTTTGTCTCAAATATGCCCACAGGAAATGACCTGGGCGGAATGGCCATTTTGCAGGCCAGGTTTTTCTTAAGTACCGTATTGCACCATAGGAACATCTGACCCTCTACTATTGCCATGAATAAACACCAGAAACTTAAGTGGAAAAAAATGTAGTGACCTGTCAAAAAAACTCAGCTTAATTTTTGGCAATTCACTGCATATCCTGGTTTGAATGAGTCCAGTTGGCATATCATATTGAGAGTACTGCTGCCCCGAGAGGGTTTTATGGTCAGGGAGTGATTACAGGACCACACAGCACCTCTGAAGATGGGATTGTTGTGATCTTAGGTGTCATCAAATGTAGATCTGACCTTTAATAACAAAAATCTGTACCAAAATACATCAGTGGAAATATCACATACAATATCCCTTAAAAGCAAACTCTACTGGCCGTGTGAGGTAGCTCACTCCTGCAATCCCAGCACTGTGGGAGGCCGAGGCAGGAAAATCTCCTGAGGTCAAGAGTTCAAGACCAGCCTGGCCAACATGGCAAAACGCCGTCTCTACTAAAAAATACAAAAAAATTAGCCGGGCATGGTGCTGTGTGCTTGTAATCACAGCTACTCGTGAGGCTGAGGCAGGAGAATCGCTTGAACCCAGGAGGTAGAGGTTGCAGTGAGCCGAAATTTTGCCACTGCACTCCAGCCTGGGTGACAGAGCAGCAGGACTCCATCTCCAAAAAGCAAACAAAAAAAAGCAAAGCTCTATTTAGCAAAGTCAGCTTGGTATGTTTAGGTTTATAGGTTTACAAGAAATTGAAGGTGATGTTTATTTAGGCATGTAGCTGAGAAAATCTCGAAATACTGGAATTCATGAAATGTAGACATTCAGTCATACCATAGGCATCTTCTTAGTCCTTTGGAAATGTTTTGTCTTTATCACATATAAAAATGAACCTAGAGAACTGAAAATCATTATTTTTTCCTGGATGGACAGAATAGGGGCTTCATCCTGGTTCATGTATTAATTCTCTCATTTCGGAAGCATTTATTAAAACTTCCTTAAAACCAAAAGTTGTGACAGGTCTGGGAACACAAATATTTACTGCGCAGAAGTTAATTACAGCCTTCTAGTAAGAGAGGGAGAGAGAGAGAGAGAGGGAGAGAGAGAGAGAGGGAGGCAGGGCATGGGATGAGGGAATTGAGTGACGGATTGAGAGGGGAATACCTTGCCGTTACACACAGAGGGGAAAATCTACACCTTGGGACATATCACTGTTGCTGCTACTTTATTTTAACAAGTGGTGGTAAATAATAGAGAAAAATATAAATAATTTAAATTCAAATTCATTCATTTAATGGAGACATTGAGTTTTTTTTTTTTTAGACGGAGTCTTGCTCTGTCACCCAGGCTGGAGTGCAGGGGCATGATCTCGGCTCACTGCAAGCTCCACCTCCTGGGTTCACGCCATTCTCCTGCCTCAGCCTCCCAAGCAGCTAGGACTACAGGCGCCCGCCACTACGCCTGGCTAATTTTTTGTATTTTTTTAAATAGAGAGGCGGTTTCACCATGTTAGCCAGGATGGTCTCGATCTTCTGACCTCGTGATCTGCCCACCTCAGCCTCCCAAAGTGCTGGGATTACAGATGTGAGCCACCGTGCCCAGCTGACATGAGATTTTTTTAAAAAACAGAAGAATCCATTAAAAAAAATTTTTAAAGTAAAAAGATAAAGTACTTTTATAGTTATTTCTTCATGTTTCATATCTTTTAATTCAACTTTAAATTTACTAAAAATACATAATTTTATACTAAATTTTTTTTTTTTGTTCTTAGAGAAAGCTAATTAAGAAATGAAGTGGATGTGGTGGCTCACACCTATAATCCCAGATACACAGAAGGCTGAAACTGAAGGATTTCTTGAGCCCAGGGGTTCAAGACCAGCCTGGGCAACATAGCAAGATCTCCTCTCAAATACAGAATGTTCTATACTAATGATGATGATGGTGATAATGTGCTGGCCAGCAGGCTAAATGTTTCTCTACATCTTCTCAGTTTGTTCTCACAATGACTCTATGTGTCGATATTATGTTATCCAAGTTCTATGGATCAGATGTATGAGGCTTAGAGGGACTATCAACTTAATTAGAGCTAAGAAAAATACTCAAGTCTGCTTGACTCCAAAGCCATGCTGATAAACCGCTATGCTATAAGGTGTTTCCATAGCTGCATAACACTCTATCTATGAAAATATTGACTCCACAGAGAGCACTTAAGGCTCATGGTGGCCTAGAATTCCAGATTTCAGAGCCAACAGGGACCTTGAGTTCATGTAACCTGCCCCATTCCTGGAGCGGCGCACACTCACTCACTTCCTCAAGCTGGACATTTAGGGGCCTTTCTCTCGTTTTGTTCATGTGGCACCAACTCTGCTAATTTGGACTTCAGAATGTTTCCAATCTGTGTTTTTTCTTTTCCTTCATCTTCATGGTCATCGTCTTAGTCAAAGATGCCATGATTATCTCTGACCTGACCTGTAATCCCAGCACTTTGGGAGGCTAACGCAGGCGGATCACCTGAGGTAAGGAGTTCAAGACCAACCTGGCCAACATAATGAAACCTCATCTCTACTAAAATTACAAAGATTAGCTGGTCGTGGTGGTGGGTGCCTGTAATCCCAGCTACTCAGGAGACTGAGGAAGGAAAATCGTTTGAACAGTGAGGCGGAGGTTGCATTGAGCTGAGATCATGCCACTGCGCTCCTGTCTGGGCGGCAAGAAGGAAACTCCATCTCACAAAATAAAAAACAAAAAAAAGGAAATGAAGACTTACAGGCCGCACTCCAGATGTTCTGACCCGGAATCTACATTTCCACATCTTCAGGTGATGCCTTTGCACATTGTAGTAGAGTGGTTTTTAAAGTCTTTAAAAAATATTTTGGGAGTGAAGGTGGGGTGGAAGGTGGAGGGCCTTGAGAGCCTGGATTGATTTATATGGTTTGTAAGTAAACCAGTGTCAGTCACAGCAGGCCTGCAGCACCACCAGAAGCATTTGAGCTGGCAGACAAAATTCACTATTTCTATTCAAAATAGCAATTCTTCCCATCATGGTCCCATCTTTTATTTGAGGCACACACATTTCCCAAGAGGCAGCTAGAGAGACCTACATAGGTCTGATCTTAATTATTATTTACTTCATAAGCTTTGGTGTTCTTTTTTTCTTTTTTCTTCCTTTTTACTATATCATCACTATCAAAGTGTGGGGGCTCATTGTCAAGGCGACTGGTCTTTACTGGATTGAATTCCAGCATCCTCATTTCACTGACTTCCCTTGATTCTTACTATTGAAAGAACATAAGGCACTCTACAATTCTGACTGCTTCCCTCTGATTCGTTTGTCTCTTCATAAATTTTCTTCACGTTCTTGTCTATATATTCCTGCAAACTTGATTTCTATCTAATAGGTTGGTGCAAAAGTAATTGTAGTGTTTGCCATTACTTTTAAAAGGCAAAAACTGCAATTTATTTTGCACCAACACAATACTAATTAGCCCTGCTCCTTGTCTCTCCCAGTGCAGTGGATTGTGTCCCTGAATTCCTCCTCTGACTTTGCATGGAGAGAGCTATTTAAAAATGTATTGGGATCCACGTGAACCCAGGAGGCGGAGCTTGCAGTGAGCCGAGGTTGCGCCACTGCACTCCAGCCTGGGTGAAGAGTGAGATTCCGTCTCAAAAAAAAAAAAAAAATGTATTGGGATCATCATACTTCTCTGCTTCAAACTCTTTTCCCACTGTGCTTGTATTTCGGACATTTTCACCTGGACCATAGGCCTTGCAGGATTTCATCCTCGTCTTTGCTCTAGAATCTTTTCTTATTGCTCTTCTCTCTCACCACTCTGCAAACAAAGCCCTCTTTGGTTTTTCAGGCTCACCAATATCTACCATCCTCTGCCACCCCCGACCTTCTACACATGCCTGATTTTTGTCCTCTTCATATTGGTCCTCAACCATCACCTCCTCAGAGACAGCTGTTTTCTCACTCTGATTATTTCTCATAGAACCCCAAAGGTAATACAATCAATAATCCTCTCTAATCATACATGTGTTTGTTTCATTTGTTTAGACTTTGGACTTTATAGAAACACAGTCTATTTGTCTTTTGTTCACCATTGTCTTCTGTCATATATACATTGTTTTGTTTTCTAATGCATGGATTCAGTCTATTTGCTTCATTCGACAGAAGAGAAAACTGAGGTCTGGAAGGGTTAAGTTGAATTGTTGAAGACCATGATTCTGTGAGCAGCAGAGCCAGATTTTCTGGCTCTCAACACAGTATGCTTTTCATTACATTGTCACTGCACAGAGTTAGCAATTTAAGACACAATCCTGCTAACTGAAGATGACTTAACATAAACTTTGATCATGTAACTCAAATCACCACTCTGCAGTTATCATGGACATTGAACTCCACTGGCCATCAAAGCCAGCAGTGTGAAAACAGCTGTTTTTCATTCACTGAGGCCAGTAGGTCTAAGATAAATAAAGAAGGGATTCTGCATTGACTCACGAATCCACTCCGGCAAAGTTGGTGGAAGTGAGAGCAATGCTGGTAAGCCAAAATCTGACTCACTGGCCACCAAGTCTGATTCCTCCCAGTGGGAAATATCTGCTCTGGGAGTCACTGGACCCATTTTTCTGCAAGTCAAGAGATCCAGTGTCACACCCTGCCAGCCTCTATTGACCTTCTGGGGTGATAGGTATGGATGTGGTGCGGTTAGCAAAGTACCACGCCCTCCACATTCAAGAGAGACAAATTCAATGCAGGAGAAAAGTGGAGCTGAAGGAAAACTTCTCCTAAGAATTAAAATGCTTTTTAAGTGACAAACTGTAGGATACACTTAATCTTACTGAGGATCAAATTAAGAAATGTTATTTGTTCTAATAGCATGGATTAGGTCGGTTCAACAGAGGTTCTGTTTCTCAAAAACAAAACAAAACAACAACAACAAAAATCAAAGAGAATAAGGGAGGCACTGGGTTTAGCTATTATAATACCAACACCTTACAAAGTGTAATGTTCCAAACAAGAAAAATGTTTCCCCTAAAATGGTCCAGTTTATGACTTCGAAGGACCCTGACAATATTTGAAGGAGGCAAGAGGTCTGTGTAAAACCAGCTCCATTGCTCACCTTTCTTACCCAGGACATTGTATGTTCTTCCTGCCTAGGGTGATGATGATTTGGGGTGGGAGGAAGGTCTGGCCTGGCATTCTATGGGCACAGTGGTTATGTGGCCACAGCTGTGAGAGTCAGTACTCTGCAGTGGCAAGCAGCCAAGCTGGAAATTACATAGGTTGCAAATGGTGTACCCCTGTCATTCATGTGCTGTTGCTAAAGACACCCTGCTCAATCCAATCAGCCAGTCACTCTTTCTCTAAACCAGAAGCACATGTAGTAGGCATGTACTCTTCAGCCACAATAGTGTCTCGTTGTGTAATGGGTTTGGCCATTCAGAAACTGAACATATTCTGGGAGTGCACCTGTACTGAGCAGGCCATGTAATGAGGGTTAATTGTGGGGTTAATAGAATGATAAACTTTGCTATCCTCAGCAGCTGCAGGTAATATTGCAGCAAAATCATTCACATGTGCAACTAATTGATTGGCTTCTTCAAACTAGGCATCTTTAAGAGCTAGGAACAGAGAGCTGATAATTGCATGTGCGGTATAAATAGCCTTTCAATTACAGCTCACAAAAACACTTCCTCCTGCTGCATGATGCAGAGTATTCATGGTAGGCCAATGTGTGGTTTCTGAGGAATGAAAACCAGATTAGGAAGACCCACTGCAGTCAAACACGCTGTTTTTATGATAAAGCCTAATGAGAGTTAATTTCATCTTCTGGTTCACCAGGTGCTACCGAGTGTTGTGTGCCCTGTGCACATGTGTGTGTGAGCATGCATGCAAGTGCTTGTGTGTGCGTGTGTGAGAGAGAGAGAGAGCAAGAGACCTACAGATGATAGAAGTTTAGGATGGCTCTAGAAAAATCCCAGCCAAAATATCTATTACTCAGCTTCAGCTTGAAAGATGATACCATTGGTAGAGTCACCATCTCTGAGTGTCTGTGCTGACCCAGGCAAGAAGAGTTTTCAGTACCTCCATGAACATAAAACAGGCAGTAAAGATTTGATTTAGATGTATTTAATGAACAATAAAAGCTAGGAATTAAATCGTAGGGAGGAGAAGCAGCTTTCTGGCACTCTCTTGGCTAATAGCATCAGGATGGTAAAGACATAGGATGGGTAGAGCGGCCGAGCAAGTGGTTTTCCTAATGATTGTGTATTATATCAATTTATTTTTCCAAAGAACACAGGTGGAAGGAACCAGATAAAGTAGGTGGTTGAGCTTCTGGAGCTGCTGTAGAACATTTGGTACAAACAGGGAGTGGTAACGTCTGTTCCATAAAGGGAAAACACTCTGTTGTCAAAAGAGCAGTAGGCTCAGCAGGAGATTCGAGTCCAGTCCAAGCTGTGTCCCTGCTTCCTATGTCAATGTGGCAAATCACTTGAACCCTCTGAGTTTCCATTTAGCCATCTATCTTGTAATATATAATACTATAACAATTGTCATCTATATAACTCTTTAGACTTATTATCTAATGCAAACGCTCTACTAGATCTTCAAGAAGAAAATGAATTAAGTCATTTGCTTCATTGCAGATTGTAAAGGCTAGAGATAAAGGAAATAAACTTTTTATTAAAATTCCTACAAAGCAAGATAATTTTCCCTTTTTATGACTTTGGTTAAATGCGTTTGAACTAAATCAACCATTCTATAATATGCCACATTGGGACACATAAATTAAAGCAATTACCCTGAATTAACATGTGCAGTGTCTGGACGTGGTGACTCATGCCTGTAATCCCAGCACTTTGGGAGGCCCAGGAGGGTTAATCAGCTGAGATCAGGAGTTCAAGACCAGCCTGGTCAACATGGTGAAACGCTGTCTCTACAAAACTTAGTGGGGTATGATGGCGTGTGCCTGTAATCCCAGCTACTCGGGAGGCTGAGGCAGGAGAATCACTCGAACCCGAGAGGCAGAGGATGCATTGAGCCTAGGTCACGCCATTGCACTCCAGCCTGGGCGACAGAGCAAGACTCTGTCTCAAAAACAAAACAAAACAAGACAAAACAAAACAAAACAAAAAACACGAAAAATCAAAAAACAAACAAAAATGCGCAGGTCTACAAAAGCTAAAGCCTATCTTTTTCAACCAATATTCAACAAACACTTCACACATCACCCTTTCTAACTTAATCCACTATCTCAATTGTGCCTTCATTCTTTGAGTGATGAGTTTTGTTTAAAATATTATGATAGCTTCTGAATATCTTAAATATTTTTGGAACTTCCATGTTCAGATCCACTTACAACATTTTTCCCACACACATACAATTTATTTATTGGCTTATCCATTAATTCATCGGCAGATATTTATTTGTATTTTGCTCAACAAATGCTAGGCACTGTTCTAGAAGCTAGTATTCTGTGACCCAGAATACAGCAAAACAAAGTTTCTGTCTTGCTAAGCTTATATTCTGGTGAAAGTTAGGTTATATTCTGGTGGGAGAGAGATTTTATATATATAACCATATGTGTAATTATTATGTAAACATATGTCTATATATTTTATGTGTGTGTACATATGTGTGTGCATGTATCTATAAACAGATGGTCACTGACTCACCATGGTTTGACCCATGATATGATTTTTCATTTTTATGATAGATTTATCAGGGTATTAAATACATTTTACAACTATGATATTTTCAACTTATAATAGGTTTTTTGGAACATAACCCCACTGTAAGTTAAAAAGACACTCTTTTGCCGGGTACAGTGGCTCACGCCTGTAATCCTAGGACTTTGGGAGGCCAAGGCGGGTGGATCACGAGGTCAGGAGTTCGAGACCAGCCTGCTCAGCAGGGTGAAACCACATCTCTACTAAAAATACAAAAATTAGCCGGGCATGGTGGCATGCGCCTGTAATCCCAGCTACTCGGGAGGCTGAGGTAGGAGAATCACTTGAACCCGGGAGGTGAAAGTTGCAATGAGCTGAGATCGTGCCACTGCACTCCAGCCTAGGTGACAGAGTAAGATACCATTTCCAAAAAACAAAAAAAAACACTGTTTTTAAGAATTTAAAGGTGGGTCACAGGCCTGGCCCACCTCCTCCCCAGGCACCCATGTGTCAGGCACAAGGCACTGCCACACATGGTGGCCTGGGGAGAAGGATCTTTGGAGAAGTATTATTTAATACAGGGTACTCAGGATAAGACTCTTTGATAAGAGGACATTTAAACAGAGACCTAAACAGGATGAGAAAGCTGGCTCTGCAGACATTTGGGGGTGCGCATTCCAGGCCCAGGAGGGGCAAGTGCCAAGGGCCTGATGTGGGCGTGGACCTCGTGTGCTCCTGGCAGAGCCAGGGAGCCAGAGAGTCTGAGTGAAACTGAGTGAGCTGGAGCAGAGAATTCAATTCCCAAAGAGACACTGAAATGCCTTTAGATTTTATTTGATGTGAAATGGAAAGCCATTGCAGGTTGGGGCAGAGGAGTGATGTCATTCTATTTATTTGTAGAGGTCCCTCTGAGCTACTGCAGGGAGAATGGACTGCAGGAACTGTGGGTGCGGACAGGCAGGTCTGCGAGGAAGCTGCTGAGGGTGCCGGAGTCAGAGGATGATGTTTGGATTAAGATAATATTGGAGAGATCAGTGATACTCACTCTTATTCTGAATATATTCTGAAGAAAAAGCGAATGAGTTTTTATACAAGGCAAAGAGGAGAGTCAGAAGTGACTTCAGGGTTTTGGTTTTGAATGAACACAGAGTTGCTATTTACTGGATGAGGAAGATTGGGATGAGAGGTTTTGCTGGGTGAAACCAAGAGTTTAGTTTTGAACATGGCAAGTGTGAGATGCCTCTGACACCCAAATAGGCAAAGATATCTCCAGTCTAGAACTCAGGGGAGGGGTTGGAGCTGCAATCATGGCAAACGTCCTCTTTTTAATTACCACAGAAGTACATTGGGTCTTCCAGTGGTTCTAGGTGACCCTCTTCTGCGACGTTTTGTTATGTGGAATTTATTCACGCTTATTCAGTAGCATTTAAAGAAACCGCGGAAGTATAGTTCATAACAGTGTGCTGAATTCTTGAAAATTGTAATGACAGTACATGTTTAAGTGTTCTCACCACACACACACACAAATGGTAAGCCCCTGAGGGAAAGCATATGCTAATGAGCTCAATCGAGGCATTACACAATGCATGCCTACACCAAAACATTCTGTGGTACATGATAAATATATATGAAGACAATTTATGTCAATTAAAACAATAGAAAAAAAGAAACCACTGAAGTGGTGGATTCCTTCTGTTGAGAGGATTTGGAGGCCTTAGAAAGTTACTTTATTAAACATGACTGTTCTGTCAAGAGTAGAGGTCAACATGTGAGATACAATGAACCAGCATGTGCCCAAGTAAGGGGATTTCCAGAACATTCAAAGAGAGTATTCTACTCTTTCCAGAGTATTTTAATCTCTGAAAGATTACTATAAGGTACCAGTGTGACCACATCCAGCTATCTCTTCTCTCCATCTGGCTGGGCACATCCAATCTCTGATGCCATCTAAATTCCACCTCTTGCATTAATCCTTTGACAATCACTTTAATCATAAGGGCTGTTTCCCCTCTGATTTCCCACACCATCTACTGAGTAACCTTGTATTTACTCCTTTCTGACTTTCCTGTGGCCTCTGTTTGAATCCTGGATATGCCCCTTATTATGCTCCTGCCTTGCAGAGGCCTCTCTTAGCCTGTTTCCTCATCTATAAGGAAATAGAAGACCTAATACAGGCTCTGTAGTCCTATAACATTCAGCCTTGCAGAGGTGTTATTTATAGCCTAAATGAAATGCTATACATTATTACCAGTTGCTCAATAAATAGTAGAAATAATTTTGTGAATATGTGCATTATTATTTTTACTCCTTTTGTATTTTTATGAATCTTGTTTTATTTTACCATCTTTACTATAACATATCATGTAGCTGAACGCACGGACACATCCTCAATAAATATTTGTCAAATGAATTAAACATTAATTAAATAAAAGAGAATATTATGAGGGAGTAAAATATATTCTTTTGAAATGACAACTTATTTGGAAAATTTTGGAAGATTCAGCCAATTTAGAAACATTTCTGCTATGTCCAAAACAAACAAACAAACTAACAAAAAAAAAATGACTACAAGTAAAAGAATTCCCAAACAACCTCTTTAGGCTTCTTTTGTAAACAGTAGATAAAATAACATTTTTAAAATTAGTTAGTCTGAATATATAACAGTAAAAAAAAAAAAAAAAACCTATGGGTAGTCAAAATCTATATCTTGTCAAATTAAAAAGAAAATAAAAGTTGGAAGCTAAAAATTATTTTCACAAAATGACTTGGCATAAATTATATTGGTAAGATGAATTTTCCTTCCTAAAATAAAAAAGACAAGGCAATGCTGATAACTTTTCTTTTATAGTATTTCAAGGCCTTACACTGAACTTCAAAGAAAGCCAGACTTAAAATAACCTGAATGCAGCTGCATTTTCATCAGTTTCGCTGCACTTTTACCTTTACCACCATTCATCATCTAAGTCAAACAGTTTATAAGGAGAAGACATAAATTCTAACCCCAAGCCAGGAATGCTATCAATGAGTTTGGAAGTTTACATTCTGTTGGCATGAGGTCACTATTTGCTGTCACTGGTGATCAATGAGCTGGCCAGTGTCCTTAGCCCTAGCTTATCTTTCTGAGTTTAGCAAGTTTCCCAGTTTTAATGAGTTTACTTACAGTCCTCAGAAAATAATTTTCTACTGAAATTCACCAAGTCACATTTAGGTGATTTAAAATAGCAAACAATTTTTAAAAGCAGTAGGAATCTAAATTGCCATCCACACTGTTGGTATTTTAAAAACAGTGATTGATGAGACAGAGGAGAAAGGATTATGCCTATAAATAAGCAAAGACTTAAAACCTTTTAGCAAGAACATTTATATCACCCAGGTTAATCTCTTATGACAATAGTTCTAGTCTCTTGGAAATTTGACAATGTATTCCAGTGATTAGGAAGATATTGTTTTCTTATTAATACACAAAGAACTGGGGTACCATGGTTAATATTTTGCTGAATTGTGGAAAAGTGGTAGATTTTTCTCAGTCTTAGTGGGCACTGACATTTTAACTCACTTATCTCTGATTTATTAAGTTCTTGACAGTGCCAAAAAAAAAAAGAAAAAAAAGGGATGCATTTTGCCTGAAGGATCTATAGCTAAGGCAATTTGACATATGCTTTTCTTCTCTCTTAAGGGGGCCGTCCCAGCTGTGCAATTGCCATTTCATGGTGCAGTAGTCTTTAAGATTATTTCTTAGGTAGTGGAATTTTGTGTCACCACAATAGTTTGAAAATTTGCTAAAATGACATTTTACATTAAATTTTGAATTTTATGAAAAAAACAAATACTTCAAGCCAAAATTATAATCAAAGATTATCCAAAGGGTACAATGGAAAAAACGCCCAATAATACATGAGAGGGCAAATACAATAGATGGGATGCCTATTAGATATTAACATCTTGTCAATGCATTGCTCATGTTGATTAGATTTCTCTTTTAAGCTACTGATTATAAGGATGGATATGCTCAGGGAATTTTATCATTTTATAAAAGATAACATGATAAGAAAATTTATAGTTACTTGATATATATGAATATATGAACTCATGATTTACATGATTAAATTAGATGTCATGTAAAGGATAATACAGCTCTCCTCTCCATCTCTCTTATTTGGTCATCAGATTACTATTCCAGGTGGGTAGGCTCCTGTAGGTGATCTTATAGAACAAGGGTGCACTTCACTTTCAAATAGGCATCAAAGCTCTTTTATAAAAATGTAGGGCCAAACTGTCATGATACTGTATAGTTCAATTTACTGTGCACAGACCCACAGTTACAACACATATTCTTTAAACTCCAAGCAGCAGTCTGGCAAAAGTGTGCTGTGGGTTATAAAGGGACAAGACAGAGCACTTGAAGGCGATGGAATAAACCCATAACTCATACTGGAAAAACAACTTAGAGACCACACCATATTTATAAGAGGGTCAGCAGCAACAATTTTATATATAAAAGGACTGGTCTACAGTAATCAGAGCCCCCAAGTTTTCACTGGGAACTGTTTTCAAAGTTCATAAATGATATTTTTTGGTCCTAGACACAGAACAAATGGAAAATGCTAAGAATTCAAATGAAATGGTTCATAGTTTGCATCAGCTTTTAAATTTGATTTATAACAAAGATAACTGCAAATGTAATGGGTAATCATGATCTTCATGACACCAGGAAATACCAACTTATGCTACTTGGGTGAATTGTTTTTCTTTTGAATTGTTATACTAAAATAAAGTGATCGCATGCTAAAATATATATTTAAGTAAATATTGTACTTCTGCGTAGCTACCCACTGTTGACTAATGTCAATAATGCATCTTGATCACAGTGGTAATTATTTCTGTTGCCATTATATAAGCCA